>NW_020173682.1:4307975-4339500 GCF_003031525.2 Neophocaena asiaeorientalis asiaeorientalis | reverse complement strand
GGGGGGGGGGGCGAGGATAGAAGGGTTGGCAGACTCTTCCTAAGTAGGGAAACGTGGCTTCTCTGAAGCTGACCAGACAAACAGGTCTCCGCCCTGGCTTATGTTTAAACAGCTTGTTCCTTGTCAGTCTGTAGGGAAAACATTCTTTCCACAATAAATAATATGCAAACGAATCAGAAATTCTTACTCCATCCGTTATCTACTCTATGTAAAAGTTTTTTCACTATTGTAAGCCAGAAGCTTAGAGAATTCAACTGATTGTAAACTTTTTTTTTTTTTTAAAGAGCTGCTTAGGGATAGTCAAGGCAAGTTAACATATTTCTAGTTGCTAGTTAAGGAGAATCAAGTGTGACTGTGCAGATCCTGGGCTGCTTTAGAGGCCCGCTGGTTCCCAGCTCAAGCAAACGAGCTACTCTTGCCACAGCTGCCTCTGGGAAAGGGGGAAATGCTCAGTTTCTATAAATAGGTGATTGTGAGATTCATTAAAAAAACAACAAACAAACAACCCCACGGCGCTCGGACAGTAAGGGCATGGTGGGGTAGTGAAATAAAATGAAGAAGAAAGTGGTATCTCCAGTGGGCTAAGTCTAAAATATGGAATAGAATTTTACAGGTCACTCTGAAACAAGATCTCACTTTTTCCCTTGGTATAACCAGGATAGAGATGGTTTGCCATAGACAGTAGGTCAAGAAATAAATGAAAGTGAATACAGAGATGACAAAGCAAACCACCAATGAAAGTTAAAAGGGTTAGCTTTTTAGAAGTATCCAGAAGAGGGGTTAGCTTTTTAGAACTATCCAGAAGAAGGAACAACAAAACCAAAGATTTGTTTTGTTTTGCTCTGTTTTCAGCATGTACCTCTCCTCCAAAGCACACATAGCTTCCCCAAGAAACAACCTGTACCAGTAGTGACTTTGTACAGTGCATGGCACATCACCCAAATAGCAACTGAGATTTCAACTGTAGACTTCTGACTGGGCTTCCAAGCAACGATCAGTTCCCCATCACCACGTGGACCACACGGAAACTCAATGGCGCTATCTGCTCATCTGGAAATGAGAGCTTACTTGGAAGGCCTCTTAATCGCTTTAACCCATGTCTCCTTCTGATAAGCATAAAAACTTCATACCTTCTTTGAACGTTATTTGAGATTTCAGAATGATTGAAGTATTATAGCCAAAAAGAAGCCAGAACACAAGATAATTTCTGATGGTTTTTTTCAAACCAGGTCCCACTGCAACAGAATTTAGTAACAAACACTTTTCTAAATAGACAGATATTAAGTAATACTTGTCTACTTTTCTCTTGAAGACAAAAAGGCCAAATACATCTACAAACACTATGTACTGGTGACAATGAAATGATATTTATTGGGACCTTTGGCATATCTCCGCTTCTTGAGTTACTGTAGATGATCTTTTCAGTTCTTACATTAGGCCTGAAAAAATGCTGGCTGTACTTCAATATTCGTTCAATGATTCAGCAGTAGGGCCCCTTTTGCTCTTCTGAAGACCACAGAGCTCTGTTATAGTACTCCCTTCCATGTAATAAAGGACAGAGGAAAGCAGGTTAATTTCTCAGGACAGAGGCAATAGTAAAAGAGGCAAAAACTGCAGACGACCTTGACAACAGTTCCGATGATGAAAACAGTAAGAGTATCACCCAATCCTTGCACGTTCATACAGAGCTTCACACTGTACGACGCACTTTACGTTAATTCCACCCCACAACTTTATTAAGTGGGTATTATTATCATTTGATTGAAACAGCATAAGTGGCTTTTACAAGGTTCCCCAGCTAGTTGAGCAGAAGAGCTGAGATCTAAACTCTTCTGACAGCTGCCCAGACATTAAAGCTTTCTACTTTGTCAGGAAATTTTGAAAATATCTTCATCCAAACTCTAAAGTCAGAGTACACATAATAAGCAGAATCGTTTTTTCTCTCAACCCACCCAACATCGCTCCTTTTCTACCAATTCCCATAAAAACAATCAGAGCTCCTACGACAGCAGCCTTTCCTCCTCAGACCGGAATGGCCAAAAGCACAGTGAAAAGCATCTTTCAAAAACAAACCTGCTCACACTTAGGACTTGTATCACGTAACTGTCCCCCAAATAAGGACATCATCACAGGCGTGGGCTTTGAAAACCATTAACTACTGAGGAAATGTCTGGGGTTGTCTGTTCTTCATTTAGAATGAGTCATACATGACACATACTACCTGTTCACGCCTAAAAGGTGAGCACATTCCCGGCCTTCTGGCTTAGCAGAGACACTCACTCCCAGGGCTGGGTGGAGAGGCCAACGGCACAGGAACAACAAATCTAACAGAACTAACAGTTACATTCTTAGCAATTCAAAAAATCATTCCAAATGTTTTATTTTTGAAGTCTTATTAAACAGTGATGGAACTACTGGCATTAGTAATTTAACGTAAATGTGAGACATAATGACGGTGGAATTTTACTCACGTAAAATCAATGATTTTTATTCACCTCTGAAGCTTATTATGAAGATTATGAAACAAAATTATATGAAAGATGCTAAACATCTTGCCTAGCACATAATAACTACTCAGTAAATATCAGCTGCAGTCAGTAACATTACTGAACTACTAAAAACAAAAGATATAATGCAACGTCATATTTGAGTCAACCAGCAAAACAATACATTCTATGGGGTCTTTTTGTTTTTGTTTTTGGCCACACTGTGGCGTGTGGGATCTTAGTTCCCCAACCAGGGATCGAACCCACGCCCCCTGCACTGGAAATGCGGAGTCTGAACCACTGGACCGCCAGGGAAGTCCCTCTGTGGGTTATTTTTTAACATCTACACAAAACATAAATATCTGTTCTAGGCATACAAATATATGCATGTAAGTATTCAGAACAAGATTTGGAAGAATAAAGGGCAAAATGATGACCCAGGGACCGTGATGGTCAAAGGGAACTTTAATCCCTTTAAATCCTTGATTTGTAAGGCTTTTTTTTTTTTTAAAAAAAAAAAAAAAGAAAGGTATTTATGTATTCCTTCTATAAATAAAATTTTTAGTAAAGCAAAGTAGAAAATAGATTTACACAAAGTATCATCTTAGTAAGTTTCTTCAACTGCATAGTTGATTTCAGTATTGCATGAAAAAGTTTATTTGTAGATAGAGTCAAAAAGAGGTCTAAAGCTCCTTTTCCTTACTTAGTAACACCACTCAAGCTTTATGCCACAGACTGCCTAACCTTCCTGATTGTTACAGTGAAAATACCTGCTTGTGCAAAAAGAAAACCTTCCTTACAATCTTATTACATTTTAAAACCACTCAATGTATTTAATCAAGGTGCAAGGAGGCTTTCAATGTCCAGGAAGCCATAAATCGAAACAGTTTTACATTGAAAAATCACCTTTTCCCCTTGAATTCTGTGTGTGTTTACATTTCATAAACCACATACAGAAAGTCAAGTTGCTGATTCTTTTTAAGGCCAAAGGGGTTGCCCATTTAAAATCATCACAACAATTTCCAATGTCTTGAGGGTTGCTCTAATTAAAAACCTCTCCTCCTAGGCTCTTCCTAACTTCTAATTCTTGTCTGTACCATTTTGATGCTGGTTTTAAAATTCTAACTTTCCTTCCCGTTCACAACCATAACTTTGACTTTTTCACCCCATTCTTCTTCCTTCAGATCACCTAGATGTGAGCCTATGAACTGTGGGCAAACCAGGTCACAAAAGCTCTTATGAACTCCCTCAAAGAAGCAAATAGCAGGCCTCCTATGGTTCACGCACCAGGCCCCTGCAATTTACAAACCCAGCTTATAAATTAAAGACCTCCAGTACTGTAAACAGGGACAGACATTTCAACAGATGAGAGGCAGAGAAAGCAGCCTCTTACTTGACCAGGAGGACATTAGGCTGAATAGAAATCTCCACCTCAAGGAGCTGTGGAGTCGGTGTTCGCGGGAAGCAGTACGATCTCTTTTAGATATATTTATAATTCAAGAAAGCCCTTCTCTGTAAATAAATGGGTAATACTATTTGATCAAAAGTTATTTTCCTATAATTTCAAATAAAAATTCTAGATATAATGTGTAGCTAGTATAGGGCAATTTCAACAACAATATACAGCTTTATTTCTAGCCAATGAAAAGCACATGTATCAACAATTTTTTTCCCCCGGATGCTCAGCTATGGGCTCATTAATGTTAAGCTGCTATATCTGCAAACCTCTGAACGATGGCTCCTCCTGTAGCTGGCTTCCTTGATTCTAGACGCCTCAACCTAGCACCGTGGTGACCCACCGCAGGCTAGCTGTTACCCACCTGCTCTGGGCCTCAGTTTCTGGTCTAATACTAACACTGCCTGATAGGACTGTCGCAAGGATTACGTAAGTTGTCATGTGTAAAGTACTAGACTGTGCCTGACACAGAGTCAAGCACTGTACGGTTCTTGGCTATTTTTACTATCCTTAACATCAGAAAGGTGTAGCTCTGGGGCCAGAACGTTAATAAGCACAGCTTACGGCAACCGCTGCAGGAATCGGTGCCTCGAGACTGCTTAGTTCTTGGCGCAAGTTCAAAGTCGCCTGTGTATTCCGTCCTGTGCATTCTAATTACTGATGTCTTCCTGTATGCCTCCGCGTACCGGGTGCTCAGCATGCCTGGTGACGCATCTCACTCTGGACTCTAAAAATCTTGAGAACAGGGACTCTATCTACCTCGCCTTGTAGACTCAACACCTAGTGCAGTGTCTTGCATAGAGTAGCTGCTCTATAAAAACCCAATTGAAACATAGTATTAGCCATCTATCTGTCTGCCTCACTCAAGCTCAGTTCCTGAGAACAGAGGTTACTGAACGTTGGTTTCTGCGTCCCTAGAAGGGCCTACCTCACACTGGCGGTTAATAAAAGCCTACCACCTACTTTTTTTAATCCATGTTTTGAATTTATTTTGCATGTTATTTTGACTTATTCACAGCAACTTTTTATTGACTGAAACAAAATGCATTTCTGAAATGAAACAATTCTCTTTTTTCTTTTCCCCTAGAAGCTCTTGACAGAGCAGGAAACAAAACTTTTCAATGACTTCTTAGTCCTCAAAGTGATGACTACAGAGAAAAGCAGCAATGATCTTTCTTCCACGCTGCTCTGGAGGGAGCCTTTGTCGGGAATCATCCTCCAGAACCCAGCCAGAACAAAGCCCTTCTGCAAAGAGCCGCCCTTTGACTGCTGTACAGATTCCATTCCGTCAGCACTGTGTCCTCGCTCTTCCACAATTGCGACATGTTCATTATCTGAAAACTCTCTCTGCCCACCCTGCTTGTGACCGTGCCCAGCTCAGCTTAGGACAAAAAGCCTGTTTGGGCGGCCTCCTACTGCTGACCTCATGAAACACAAACTCAGGGCAAGCAGCCTTTGCACCACTCGGGACCTCATCAGTGAAAGACCTTCGGCATGACCTTCAGTCTGATGCCTGGCTGAAGGTCGCACAGTGGGCCTACCTCCCAGGACCCTCAATCTCAAAACATGCACACATCCCAGGGAAAAAGGCAAGAACCTTCCGGGAGTCTAGATAAATATCTTAGTTTTCTCAGGGAAAAAACTGGTGATTTCACATTCCTCTGAGTCATTCTATTACTAGATTACTTCCAGGTGTTATGGCGGGACAGTCCACCACAACGTGTGTCACTTGCTAATGTCAGGTCGGAGCATAAATACATGAGTCACATATGATCCTTCCAATTCTCCTTACTCAAGGTGGTAAGAGAAGTGATTTATTTCTCTTGACGTTCCAAGATGAAATGAAGCTAACTTCTTTGCTTAAATGAAATAAAAGCTCTGTCAGATGGAAACTCCCTTGCTATCCCTGGTGCCCTGGTCAGGCGTGGAGTTTTAAAGTGAGAAAGCATCTTGGACAGTCATCAACCTCACAGCACAAACCCCGCCTGAGGCCCAGAAAAGCTGAGACGTTTGCCATGGTCACAAAGGAAAACAGAGGATCAAAGCAAGACTAACGGTCCTCCTGCATTCTCCTCAGCCCGTTTGCTTTCCACACGCCACACGGAAAGGAGTCTCTGGCCAAGAACTTCACCCTGACCCGCAATCCTGAAGAGGCTGTCCGCAGCTTCCCCTCACTCCCTGCATTTTGGTAGTCCAGCTACATAATTATCTGCTAAAAAAATATGAGAAGTAAAGACAAGCCTTCCCATTCAAAGTAACAGCTACATTACTATTTTCTTAAAGATATTACCCCTTGCAACTGCTACAGGCTTCTTTCCTCCACACTATTTCCAAGACAAGGCTGCGTGTCCTCTAAGAGCCGCTTCCATAAATAGTCCTCAAGTATATTCTGAAAAAAATGGGAAAGCCCTGTACACAAGCACCCTTATGACAGTGAGGGAATGGAGATGACGCCCACTTGAGAAGGGCACACGACTAGGAGCATCCTAATACTCTCTCAGGGACTCAAAGCAAAAGGACGGCCTCTGACACTGAGCAAACACTGAAGGGAATGTAAATGCCATGCCCTGTGCCACCTGGTACCATAACTGACAGGGACATCTCAGAAAACAAGCTTACTCGTAAATAACTGGTAATATTTCCCTACCCATCACCAGAAAATCCAGTAATTCAATAATCCCAAACATATTCTGAATCTTATACTTTGCCATTGCAAACACCAAATACAAAATTTGATACATTAACTTCAATTTGACTATTTCTTCTTTTTTCCCAGTCTAATGAGAAGGAAAAGGGCCTGAATGTGGGCAATAATAAAAAGTGTCTTTTTACGATATAATACAGAAATAGGTCAAGAAAATGAGAAGTAACGTAATATGGTACAATAGCATATTTTTAATGACTTTCTTAAGGTTCACTTTGATATACACTTGGAAAACATGCCAATTTATTTAAAGTTGTGACAGTCTTAGGGTTTTCATAATTTCTATAGCTATAAAAATTAATGAAAATATTTTACAAATTATTTTAAATTACAATTTAATAATAGTCTGAGATAAAAATCTAAAATATCAATGAAAACTGAGAAGCAGAGAAGTAGAACTTTATTAAATTTCTCATTTCCTACTGAGGGAAAACAAAAGATACCATCTCATTCTTGACTTAATTATAGGTATTACATAGATTTAACGTTTCAAAAAAACTTAAAAATAATCAGCAGCAGATTTCAAAGCAGGCAAAGTTCAAAACCAAATTAAACAAAGATAAACTTTAAATCAAATAGCAAAAAGCCCAAAACACAATGGAAAACAAAAGACTTGTACAAAAGAAACAAGATCAATGAAATAAAACGAATTAAAGATCAATTTTGACAATAAATATAAATGAGTTAAAATACCTGTTAAAAGGCAAAGGTTCCTCCCATTAGGTTAAAAAATCCAACTATGAAATCCAACTATGCTCCACTTATAGAAAACATATCTAAAAGAAATGACAAAGAAGGGATAAATATAATAAGAAGTACACAGATACATAGGGAAATATAAACTAAAGTAGCAATATTAATGTCAGCTAAAACACAAAGCACAAGGCATAAATTAGGAGAAAAGTGATATTATTCTGATAAAAGGTATAATCCTCAATTGAGATACTGACAGTTAATAATACATGAACACACAAAGCAAAACAAAAAAGAGAAATATAAAGAAAAATTAATGGAAGAAATCACTGATTTACATCTTTAAGCCTTTGAGATCAGATAAAAAATAATTATAGAAAAGTTAAACAACATAATAAATAAATATTTTAGTATCTTACAAGGAAGACAAATTCTTTGAAAAAGTCTGTGAAACTTTACTAAAACTGATCATAAATTAGTCAATGAAGACATTTAAAAATTAGAAAAGCAGAATGCTGTGTATCAATTTATTACTAATTAGTACCTAAATTTTAAAAGTAACTTGTAAATTGGAGAAACACTCTCCTAAATAACTACTGGATCAAAGAGAACTCTTGGCATGAAATCATATGCTAGTTTAGAAATTATTTTAATTGAGAATACATATCGGGAACTTCCCTGGTGGTGCAGTGGTTAAGAATCCGCCTGCCAGTGCAGAGGACATGGGTTCAATCCCTGGACTGGGAAGGTTCCCCATACCGCAGAGCAACTAAGCCTGTGTGCCACAACTACTGAGCCTGCGCTCTAGAGCCCGTGAGCCACAACTACTTAGTCTATGCGCCGCAACTACTGAAGTCTGCACAATCTAGGGCCCACATGCCACAACTACTGAGCCCACATGCTGCAACTACTGAAGCCTGCGCGCCTAGAGCCTGTGCTCTGCAACAAGAGAAGCCACCACAATGAGAAGCCCGTGCACCGCAACAAAGAGTAGCCCCCACTCGCTGCAACCAGAGAAAGCCCGTGTGTGGCAACGAAGACCCAACACAGCCTAAATAAATAAATAAATAGATGAGAATACACACCCAAATATGCTGGCTATGGCAAAACAGTACACAGAGAAAAACTTAAAAGTCTTAAATGCTTTCCATTTTGTATTAGGGTATAAAATTTCTACCATAACAAAAGGACTCAAAAATATAGTAGGTACCAGTTAGAGGTTTTTCTTTTTCATGTCACAATGCCGGGTGCAGGGGGAGGTGTGCGTCACAAGATCATTCAGGGACCCAAGCTGACTCTATCAGCTTCCACATGGCTTCCATCTCTGGACCTAAGGTGGCTGCCATACCTGATGTAACATCCCTGCCAGCAGAAAGGGAAAAGAGAAAGTCTAGGGCAAGTAGCTTGTCCTTAATGAGGTAACCTTATACACGTCACCAGTCACCTCTCATTAGTCCAAAGCCACACCCTGCTGCAAGAGAAGCAGAGAAATGTAGTTTCTAGATGGGCAGGCATGTATGTGCTCAGGTAAAATCTAGGAGTTCTATTCCTAACAGGAAAAATAGATCGTAAGTGACACTGGAGTATCTTCTACATATTCTTTCTGGTTAAAAAAATGAAAAGAACAATAAAACAAAATCAAGAGGGGATTATATGTAATTACTTCATTTAAGCTGGATTCTTCTTAGTGCCAAAGACACTACCAAATATCAATTAAAGAAATTAGAAAGGTACATCAATGAATTTTAAGGATGCTAGGCTCCCATTCCAATACATCAAATCATAGGCTAACTACACTGAGAATTCATCTGCTCTCTTTCCTTGCTTAAGGATATTTAATTCATGTATTTTTATTTATATTGTGTATACTGATTTATCTAAATGGAATTTTCAGGTCAACTCAGTTTCAGCCTTACACAGAGAGGTCTTCTAACATTAGACAGAAGTTAATGTTTTGTTAGTAAATTAACTTTCAAATTTTTGGAATTTTTTTCAAAACAACATTATTGAGGTAAAATGTGTACATTTCAATGAGTTTTACAAACATATACATATATCCATATAATCACCACCATAGTCGAGATATAGAACACACTGATCAAACCAAAAGGTTCCCTTGAGCCCCATCCAGGCCAATCACACTCCATCCTCAGCTGCAGACAACATGTCTGTTTATTGTGACTATGGATTAAATCTGTTTGTTTTGGGGTTTTTAGCGTCATTTCTGGTATAATAATTGTGGGCAGTAAATGGAATCATAGAGTTTGTATTCTTTTGTGTCTGGCTTATTGAACTCAGCATAATGTTCCTGAGATGCATTCATGTTGTTGTATGTAGCAGTACGCTGTTCTCTTTAAATGCTGAGTAGTATCTTATTACGTGGATATATGCCACAATGTGTTCATCCATCCACTAGGTGATGGACATTTAAGTTGCTTCCAGCTTGAGGCTATTATGAATAAAGCTGCTATGGACATTCATGTACAAGTATGTGTGTAAATATACGTTACCATTTCTCTTAGGTAAATATTTAGTAGTAAAATTGTTGTATGTTATGGTAAATGTTTAACTTTATAACACACTGCCAAACAGTTTAAATGGTTTTATCGTTTTACTTTCCTACCAGCAATATATGAAAGTTCCATTCTAACACTTGTTCTTTTAACTTTTAATTTTAGCTATTCTGATGAATATACAATGGTATCTCATCGTTTTGGTTTGCATTTTTCTGATGTCTAATGATGTTGAACACCTTTTCCTGTGCTGCATTCATTATTTTCTTGTGCCTAGATTTTTAACTGGGCTGTCTTTTTAATGAGCTTTAAGAGTTCTTTATATATTCTGGCTACAAGTCATTTGTCAGGTATATGTATTGTGAATATGTTCTCTCCGTTTAAAGATCACCTTTTCATTTTCTTAACGATGTCTTTTGAAGAACAGAAGCTTTAAATTTTGATGGAGTCCCATTTGTCAATTTTTCTTTTATGGTTCATCCTTTTTGGGCCCCAAGAAATCTTTGCCTATCCCAAGTTCACGAGTATTTTCTCCTGTAATTTTTTCTTGAAGTTTTATAGTTTTAGTCTTTTATATTTAGATCCATGATTCTTTTCAAGTTATTTTTATATCTAGAAGAAGTAAGAGTTGAGCTTAATGTTTTTACATTTAATATCCACGTGTTCCAGTACCATTTGTTAAAAAGACTATCCTTTCCCCATTGAATTAACTTGGCACAACTGTCAGAAATCAACTGACCATGTATGTGTGGGTCTATTTCTGGATTCTCTATTCTATTCCATTGATATATATGTTTACCTTAGGCCAACACTACCTTGATCACTGCAGCTTTAAAGAAGGAGCTTTAAAAAGTAGAGGAAGTCTTGAAATTAGGTACTAAAAACCTTCCAATATTGTTCTTGTAAATACATTTTTTAGTTTTTATAGGTCCTTTGTATTTTGATATAAATTTTCAATTTCTAATTTTTCATTGCTGGTATATATACATAAAACTGATTTTGTGTATCTACTTTGCGTCCTGCGAGCTTGCTAATAAATTCAATGACAAATTCTAGTGGCATTTTAGAGATTTCTTAGCATTTTCTCTATACGTGACCATGCTGTCTGCAAACAGGCCTTTTATCTCTACCTTGCCAATGTGTATGTCATTTGTTTCTTTTTATTGCCTGTTACACTGGCTGGGGCCTCCATTACAGTATTAGATACACATATGGAGGAGATGAGCATACTTGTCTTGTGTCCTGTCTTAGGAGGAAAGCACTCCATCTTTTGACTTTAAATAGGACTTCAGCTAGAAGTTACATGTAGATGTCTTTCGTCAGGTTAAGAAAATCCTCTTCTGTTTCTAGTTTCCTGACAGATTTTATCACAAATGGCTGTTGAATGTACTCCAATGCTTTCTCCTGTAACTACTGACAGGATCATATAGCTTTTTTCTGTTAAAGTGATGAACTTATGCTAGTGAATTTTCCAGTGTTAAACCAACCTTGCATCCCTCGAATAAACTCATTTTTAATATCCTGCTGGATCTGACTAATGGTTCGTTCACAAAATGTTTCACCCATGTTCAAGAAGGATATTTGTTTATAGTTTTCTTTTCTTGTAATGTCTTCACCTAGTTTTGATGTTAGCATAATGCTAGTGTCCTAAAATGAGTTGGGAAGAGTTTTCCTTTTCATCTATTTTCTGAATTATTTCTCCTTCAAATGTTTGATAGAATTCATCAGTTAAAACATGTATGGGCCTGGAGTTCTTGGTTTTGGTTTGGTTTGTTTGTGTGGGAAGGTTTTTAAGCAGGAATATAACTTCTTTAATAGATACGGTGCTACTCTAATGTTATCCTTCTTCCGAAGTCAATTTCATTACATAATTTGTGCCTTCCAAGGAATGTATCCATTTCATCAAAGTCGTCAAACTTATGTACAAAAGATGTTTGTAATATTCTTTCTATATGTTTTTAATTTCCGTACAATCTGTAGTGATGTCCCCTCTTTCAATTCTGACATTATACTCAGTAACATGTGTTTCCTCTTTATTTTGGTTGATTAGGATAGCTAGAGGTTTAATCGTTTTCTCAACGAGCCTGCTTTTGGTTTCCTTATTTATCTCTGTTGTTTACCTGTTTTCTATTTCATCCATTTCTGTTCTTTTGTTTACTATTTCCTTCCTTCGACTTACTTACGTTTTAATTTGATCTTCTTTTTCTACCTTCTTAAGGTGGACACTTAGATCATTTAAAGATCTGCCTAAGCACTGCTTCACATCTATCCCAGAAATTTTGATGTGTTTTTATTGTGATTTACTTCAAAACATCTTTTAATCACCCCTCCTTTTTTTTGACCAATGTGCTAGTTAGAAGTATGTGGTGTAATTACAAATGTTGAGGATTTTCCAGATATCCTTCTGATATTGATTTCTAGCTTAATTATATTGTGGTCATAGGATACACTCTGCATAATTTCCATCATTTTAAACTTAATGAGACTTGTTTTATATATTAGAAGATGGGGGGCTATCTTGGTGGATATTCCATGTGCACTTGAAAAGAATGCATATTCTGCTACTGGTGAGTGGAACGTTCTGTGAATGTCAGTGAAGTCAAGTTGGTTTACAGTGTTGTTATGTGCATCTATATCCTCCCTGATCATGTTTCAACTTTTTCCATCAATTACTGATATGGGTATTAAAATCTACAACTACAATTGAAGATTTGTCAGTTTCTTTTTTTTCAGTGCTATCAGTTTCTGCTTTGTGTATTTTTACAATGTAGTATTGTGGAATTTAAGGTTATTATTTCTTCTTGACAAATTGACCCATTTATCATTATTATGAAGTGTCCCTCTTTAACCTTCTTAATATCACTTGTTATGAAGCCCACTCTGATATTACTATAGCCACTCCAGTTTTCTCATACTTTGTGCTTACATTGTATACATATTACAGCCTTTTGTTTCTAACGTATTTTGAAGGTTATCTTGGTTTTTTATCCAATTTGACAATCTTTGCCTTCTGATTAGAGTAGATCATTTACGTTTAATGTGATTACTGATATGGTTGAATGTTGTCCTACCATATTGTTACAAGTTTTCTATTTGTCCATCTAGTTTTGGTCCTTCTCCCCTTTTTTCCTGTCGTATTTTGGATTAGTTTTTAGGATTTCACTTCATATCCACCATTGGTTTCTTATTAGTTAAAACTCTTTTTTAGCTATTTTCGTGAATACTCTTTAGCTTAAGACAACCTACCTTCAAAAAATATTATACCACTTCATGTATAAGACCCTTATGATATGCTTCCTTTCCCCATCCCATTCTTTGAGCCATTGATGTCATACTTTTTTTTTTTTTTTGCGGTACGCGGGCCTCTCACTGTTGTGGCCTCTCCCGTTGCGGAGCACAGGCTCCAGACGCGCAGGCTCAGTGGCCATGGCTCATGGGCCCAGCCACTCCGTGGCATGTGGGATCCTCCCGGACCAGGGCACGAACCCGTGTCCCCTGCATCGGCAGGCGGACTCTCAACCACTGCACCATCAGGGAAGCCCTGATGTCATACATTTTACTTTTACATATGCTATAAATCTCACTGGATAAACACTGTCATTATTTTTTATTTAAAGAGACATTTATGTTTTACAGAAACTGAAACAGGGAGAAAAATTTTTTTTGTTTATCAACATATGAACCACTTTTAGCATTCTTTATCCCTTTGTATAGTTCAATTTCCACCTGGTATCTTTTGCCTAATAAACTTCCTTCAATATTTCTTGTAATGTATGTCTGCTGGTCATGAGTTGTCTCAGTTTTTGTCTAAAAACATTCTTATTTGGCCCTTATATTTTTTCTCCTTTATTTTGTATTTTTACTGGCTGTAAAATCCTAGGTTGACAATTTTTCTAGCACTTGAAAATTGCTATTAAATTGCATCCTGGTTTGCACAGTTTCTGATGACAAGTCTGCTGCCATTCTTGGCTTTATTCCTTTGTATGTAATATCTTTTTATTCCCTCTGCCTGCTTTCAACATTTTTCTCTTTATCACTAGTTTTCAGCAATTTTCTTGATGTACCGTGTGTGTGTGTGTGTGTGTGTGTTGTTTATCTTGCCTGGGCTCTGTTGAATTTCTTGGATCAATGGGTTTATATTTTCTTCAAATTTGGGGAAATCTCAGTCATTAATATTTTTCTCTTTCACCCTCCCTCTAAATTCTGAGACTACAATTACACTTATGCCTATGGTTATCACACTATAGGCAACCAAGTTGCTTTTCATCTTTTTCAACCTTTTTTCTCTCTATGCTTTTGGTTAAATTCTCACTACGTTTTCAAGTTCACTGAGCTTTTCTCCTGAAAGATCTAATCTGCATTTAATCCCATCTAGTAAAATTTTCGTTTCAGTTACTGTATTTTTCTGTCTCTGGCTGTTCTAATATTTTCTTTTTTCTATCTTCTATTTCATTCCTCATTATGTGTATGTACATGAGCCATATTTACAACAGCTGTTTTAAAGTACCCATCTGCTAGTTCTATCATCTCTGTCATTTCAGGGTCTATTTCTATTGGCTCCTGGTTATGGGGTTTTTCTCCTGCTCCTTTCTTTATCTAGTGATGTTTGACTGGACGCAATTCACTGTGAATTTTAAGTGGCTGAATGCTGGATTTCTTGTATTTGTTTAAAGAGTGCTGAATTTCTAGCAGACAGTTGTTATTGTGGGTTAATGTGATTCTTTTGAGGCTTAGTTTTAAGCTCGTTTATGGCTTGTATAGAGGAACCTTTACTCTAGGGCTCAACCTTACAGTGACCTGGTACTTTTTCATTTCTCATGAGATGTCCTTCCAGCTTCTGGGGGCTTCATCCTGTGCATTCATGGTTTGGTGCTCAGCAGATCCTCAGAAGCCCCCCTATGAAGATTTCAGAAATACTTTCTCTGTCCAACACCCACCTCTCTAGGAAGGTGAGATTTCAAATGAATCAGGCTTTTCTATCCTGTCTCCTTGCTACTTCCTTCCCTGCTCCATAGTAAGAGTCAGGTACTTCACTTTTAAATTTGGTTACTGAACTTTAAACGCTGAAAGGAGAACTGATCTCCCTCTAAGAAACCTACTGAGCATACCTTCCTAGGAGAGGGGGAGGCTAGATAAAGGGTATTTATTTAGATTCTTTTTTCCTTAGGGATTGAATACAAAAAAATTTACAAAAATTGAATAGAAAAAAGTATTTATTTTGTTACCCTTATTCTTAAAAATACTTGTGCTTTATTATTTGTGTTGGTAGCTACCTAAGTAAAGGCTTACAATGAAGCCCCTCTAAACCATTAAATAGCTTATACATTTATGGAGAATAAAAGAAAGAGCAGATGTTTTAGGGGAGGTTGAAGAGAGGTAAGTTGGTGGTAGGAAGCAAATGTTTCCTCCAAAGCTAGGCTGTCATGAACTAATTTGGAGTATATAGTTATCTGACAGTTGCAATAACATTAATAATCACAAACTATATCTAGAAAATTATGCAGGCTCACTACTGAAAACTGGAAAAGGCCAAATATATAAACATGAAAATATATGCCATCTATAAATCTATCACTTAGAAGATAACAACTGTTAATATCTGGCATGTGTCCTCACAGAGTTTTGCTAAGCATATACATACATACAATGTGTATATACACATTGGGTGGGCCAAAAGGTTCATTTTTTTCTGTAAGATGGCTCTGGTAGGACGCAGCTGTCTTTAACTTCATTGGAAACAATTTTGTTAGACTGTATGTGACAGCTGTCATACCAGAGTGCATATAAAAAAAGACTCATCAAAATTGGTGAATTTTTGTGTAGCCATTTTGATCTCAAAGATGGAAGGAAAAAAAGCAACATTTTCGGTATATTATGCTTTATTATTTCAAGAAAGGTAAAAACGCAACTGAAACGCACAAAAAGATTTGTGTAGTGTATGGAAAAGGCCCTGTGACTGATCAAACGCGTCAAAAGTGGTTTGCGAAGTTTCGTGCTGGAGATTTCTCATTAGACGATGCTCCATGGTCGGGTAGACCAGTTGAAGTTGATAGCGATCAAATCGAGACATTAACTGAGAACAATCAACGCTATACCACGCGGGAGATAGCTGACATACTCTAAATATCCAAATCAAGCTTTGAAAATCATTTTCACCAGCTTGGTTATGTGAATCGCTTTGATGTTTGGGTCTCACATAAGCAAAAAAAACCTTCTTGACCATATTTCTGCATGCAATTCTCTACGTTTTGAAACATAATGAAAACGTTCCATTTTTAAAACAAATTGTGATGGTCAATGACAACTGGATACTATACAACAATGTGGAACAAAAGAGATCGTGGGGCAAGCGAAATGAACCACTACCAACCACACCAAAGGCCGGTCTTTATCCAAAGAAGGGGATGTTGTCTATATGGTGGAATTGGAAGGGAGTCCTCCATTCTGAGCTCCTTTGAGAAAACCAAACGATTAATTCCAACAAGTACCGCTTCCAGTTAGACCAACTGAAAGTGGCACTCGACGAAAAGCGTTCAGAATTAGTCAACAGAAAACACATAATCTTCCATCAGGATAACACAAGACCACATGTTTTTTTGATGACCAGGCAAAAACTGTTACAGCTTGACTGGGAAGTTCTGATTCATCCACCATATCACCAGACATTGAACCTTCAGATTTCTATTTATTTCGGTCTTTACAAATTCTCTTAATGGAAAAACGTTCAATTCTCTGGAAGACTATAAAAGGCATGTTGAACAGTTATTTGCTCAAAAAGATAAAAAGTTCTGGGAAGACGGAATTATGAAGTTGCTTGAAAAATGGCAGAAGGTAGCGGAACAAAAGGGTGAATACATTGTTCAATAAAGTTCTTGGTGAAAATGAAAAATGTGTCTTTTATTTTTACTTAAAAAACTGAAGGCACTTTTTGGCCCACCCAATATATACCTCACAGGACTGCTGTGAGGACTAAATTAGCTAAAACATATAAAGCAATTAGAACACAGTAAGCTATGTATGTGTTTACTCTCGTTATTAAGAGGAAAAATGAGTAAATAAAGAGGCTCTGAGTGGACCTGAGACCATTTCAAGACCTGAACTTTCCAACATCATCTGTATATAGCTCAAATACCTCTTTAATTTGACAGAAAGAAGTGTACTACATTTGAGAACTGCTTTTCCCTTTATTGATTATTTCATTACTGGCTTTAAAGGACTGTGGATATATTAGTCTTCTGCCAAGGTCAGGTGTAAAAATTAGTCTAACTGCCTCAGTGCCAGAGACTGAGAAGCATGACACGTGTGCCATGATCATGTCACCTTCACCATCGAGAAGGTACCACTGGCCATCTCTCCTCCTAGGAGGATCCCTGGCTCAATTCAAAACAGGAATAACAACACAGGACATAATCCGAATAGTATGTTTTAGGTCAGCACAGCAGTTTTGTGTGAGGTCAAAATGGTAATCAAGAAGAAGGAGTCAAATATTTGAAGACATTATAGTTGAAAACGTCCCTAATATGGGAAAGGAAATAGTCAATCAAGTCCAGGAAGCACAGAGAGTCCCATATAAGATAAATCCAAGGAGAAACACGCTGAGACACATATTAATCAAACTTTCAAAAAATAATACAAAGAAAAAATATTAAAAGCAGCAAGGGAAAAGCAACAAATAATATACCAGGGAATTGCCATAAGGTTAACAGCTGATTTCTCAGCAGAAACTCTGCAAGCCAGAAGGGAGTGACAGGACATATTTAAAGTGATGAAAGAGAAAAACCTACAACCAAGACTACTCTACCCAGCTAGGATCTCATTCAGATGTGATGGAGAAATTAAAACCTTTACAGACAAGCAAAAGCTAACAGAAGTCAGCACCACCAAACCAGCTTTACAACAAATCCTAAAGGAACTTCTCTAGGCAGGAAACACAGAGAAGGAAAAGACCCACAGTAACACACCCCAAACAATTAAGAAAATGGTAATAGGAACACACATATCGATAACCACCTTAAATGTAAATGGATTAAATACTCCAACCAAAAGACACAGACTGGCTGAATGGATACAAAAACAAGACCCATATATGTACCATCTACAAGAGAACCATGGAATGTGAATTGGTACAGCCACTGTGGAGAACAGTATGGAGGCTCCTTAAAAAACTACAAATAGAACTACCATATGACCCAGCAATCCCACTAGTGGGTATATATATATCCTGAGAAAAACCATAATTCAGAAATAGTCATGTACCAAAATGTTCATTACAGCTCTATTTAAAATAGCCAGGAGATGGAAACAACCTAGGTGTCCATCGTCGTGAGGGTGGGAGGGAGGGAGACGCAAGAGGGAAGAGATATGGGAACATATGTATATGTATATGTATAACTGATTCACTTTGTTATAAAGCAGAAACTAACACACCATTGTAAAGCAATTATACTCCAATAAAGATGTAGAAATAAATAAATAAATAAGAAAATCTGAATAAAGCATGGACTTTAGTTAATAAAAAAAAGAAATGAATGAAAAAGAAATGAAGGAAACAGTAGCAAAGATCAATAAAACCAAAAGGTGGTTCTTTGAGAAGATAAACAAAATTGATAAACCATTAGCCAGATTCATCAAGAAAAAAAGGGAGAAGACTCAAATCAATAGAATTACAAATGAAAAAGGAGAAGTAACAACTGACACTGCAGAAATACAAAGGATCTACAAACAATAAATGCTGAAGAGGGTGTGGAGAAAAGGGAACCCCCTTGCACTGTTGGTGGGAATGTAAATTGATAAAGTCACTATGGAGAACAGTATGGAGGTTCCTTAAAAAAATAAAAATAGAACTACCATACGACCCAGCAATCCCACTACTGGGCATATACGCTGAGAAAACCATAATTCAAAGAGAGTCATGTAGCACAATATTCATTGCAGCTCTATTTACAACAGCCAGGACATGGAAGCAACCTAAGTGTCCATCGACAGATGAATGGATAAAGAAGATGTGGCACATATATACAATGGAATATTACTCAGCCATAAAAAGAAATGAAATTGAGTTATTTGTAGTGAGGTGGATGGACCTAGAGTCTGTCATACAGAGTGAAGTAAGTCAGAAAGAGAAAAACAAATATCGTATGTTAACACATATATATGGAATAAAAAAAAAATGGGTCTGAAGAACCCAGGGGCAGAACAGGAATAAAGATGCAGACGTAGAGAATGGACTTGAGGACACGGGGAGGGGGAAGGGTAAGCTGGGACGAAGTGAGAGAGTGGCATGGACATATATACACTACCAAATGTAAAAGAGATAGCTAGTGGGAAGCAGACACATGGCACAGGGACATCAGCTCGGTGCTTTGTGACCACCTAGAGGGTGGGATAGGGAGGGTAGGAGGGAGACGCAAGAGGGAGGAGATATGAGGATATATGTATACGTATAGTTGATTCACTTTTTGATACAGCAGAAACTAACACACTATTGTAGAGCAATTATACTCCAATAAAGATTTTTAAAAATTAATAATATCCGTTAAAAAAAAAAAGAGAGAAGAAGAAGGAGTCAAATCTAAAAGACAGAGGTCGCTCTAATGGGAAAGAGGGGAGCAAAGTCAGAAGCCTGGAGAAGACAGAGAAACCAGAGAGATTCTAGGTGAAAACATGTTACAGAGTTCAGGCCTTCCTTAGAGGCAGAACGGTGTCTTCATTAGAACGCTGATTTCACATAGTGCGCCCGCATATGCACGGGGTTGGGCTGGACCGGACCCTGGCGCTACAGGCAGCCGTGTCAGGCTGCGGGCGATCTTTAAGTGTGTCATGCTATTATTTAGGCGCTAGCTACCAGAGCAATCAAGTATAAAGTACTTTAGTATCACAGAGTGCCTGAAAATCATTCCTTCCTATACCACTAATTCCAAGTTCCACAGTTCAGTGGTTATAAGAAACTGGAATTTGCATTAATAGACTTTCTGGCGTCTAACTAAAAGCGCTTATAACTTAAAGTTCTCTATTATTTAAATCCTATTTTTGTCTTTCCAAGAGAAGAGAAGGGAATGGCTGGATCGCCGTCGATGACACAGGGAAGCACAGTCAGTCCTTCTCAAAGCGCTTCTGGCATCAGCGTAGGACGAACTTTCCATTTCTAGCGAACTCTGACCAAAGGCCATTTCCAAATATCATGCTCTTTACTTCTGAGACTCGGTACACTTTTGTTTAATAACTAAAATCTATTACAGAATTTGTGTATGTGTGTATTATTTATTTCAGGCCTAATTCAATCTAAATAAATTTTAAATTGAAAAATGAAAGAAAGAAAAATGCCTCCAAGGAAACGCCTTAGATGAGGACTTTGTCCACCTGAGTACCTTGATAGGAGCTCTTCTTTCACCTCAAATGCTGGGAACTTCACCTAGAAGTTCACCTTTATAATTTATGGATGAAAGCTTCCCAACACAAAGACAGGAGGAGTCGTCTGAAAAAAAGAAGATTCTGAAAACGGATATAATCTCAGAGTTGGGGAGACCAGCTCTGGCGAGAAAAACCACTCTCCCCTCCCCCACTCTAGCCCATCTTCCTCTGCAACACCCCAGGAGGTTGATCAGCCTCAAGCTGACACCGTCAGTGACAAAGAACCCACTGTCCTCTGCAGCAGCCCGGTCTATTTATACGCAGATGTCACTGTTACCAACTTATTCCTTCTACTGCTTATCAAATGTTCTCTCTCCTCAGAAACCTCTCTCTCTGTAACTTCTCCCCATCAATTCCAGCAAAGTCTTTCTGCATCTCTACATCTCCAGTCCCTCTTAGGCTTGAGAGCAATTCAAATTACAGAAACTTGGAACAACGAGACTGCAAAACTTCTAGGGTGACCTCTGACCTCTCCCACTACATGTGCTACAGAGCCTTAGAAATGTACTTTTCTCTCTAAATCTACCTCCACTGGCACCAGGCTAAAAGCTGAAATGGTCAGGATGAGGATATAGGGTAGGGGGTGGGAGGGATCTAGCCAATCCCGAATGGACTTGGAGAATTTAAGGGACAGCCAGAAAGCAGCTGTGGCTATAGAGCTACACGAGCACACAGAGAACGGCAGGCGAAAAGGCAGCAGGGAGAACATGCAGGGCCTGGTAGAACGGGGTGAGAAGTTTATCCTGAGTGTAGTGGGTAGACACTACAGGGCTGTGAACAGGGGAAGGACAGGAACTGTTTAACATTAAAACTCAAACGAAACAAAACAAAACCCACTTTCGCTGCTATATGGAGCACGGACTAGAGATAAGGAAGGCCAGCGAGGAGACTATCACTGTCATCTAGGTAACTTACAATGGTGATTATAAGTTACATTATACAATTACACTAGAGTAGCCGTGGGGGCAATGGCAGCAAAGGCATATATTTTGAAAGGAAGACATCTAAGCCCCCCGATAGACTGGATGTGGGTTAAGAAGCAAAGAGAAAAGTCAAAGACGACTTCTAGGTTTTGGCCCGAGCAACTGAGCGGACCGCTGAGTAAGCTGGAGGGCACGTCTGGGGAAGAGAGACCAGGCGTCCCGCTGCACATACGTAAGTCTGAAATGCTTACTGGGCTCCTGAACAGAGACGTTGGATAGGCAGACGGATAGGAGCCTGGAGCTCATCGGAGAGATCAAGGCAAAGAAATAAACTGGGGGGGACACACGGTATTTAAAGTGAGGGATGCATGAGATCACATAGAGAATAAGCAGCGAAGGCAACCAAGGACTGAGCCCTGAAGGACACCAACCGTCAGAGACCACGAAGAAGAGGAGACCGAGAAGGAGAGTTTGTAATCCTGTGTGCGCTTTATGCTTTCACGTATAAGAAGGACTGGAGATTTAGGGCCACAGAAACACATGGCTAGAACTGACGGGGAAAAGCGCCGGAGAGAGCGGTTTCTGCCCACGGCAGCAAGCACTGTGATGTGGAAGTTGGCAACAAGCACTGTGATGTGGAAGTTGGCAACATTCTCATTCTTCCTCAGAAAGCAACTGGGAGCATTTTATACCTACAACGTACAGACGTCATAATCTTCTTCAAAGACCACCTTTCAAAGTCACGTGCAACTCTCCTTCTGCCTCCTGGCCAGCTGACGGAGTCTGGAGAGCTCCATTTCACATGCCCGCTGCTCAGTTACCCCATCCCTGGCCTCTGGCATGGGTCCTGGCTTCCGGATCCAAGTTCTCACCCCCACTAACAACTTGCAGTTGCCCAGCGCCGACCAGGAGGCACACTGAGATCATGCTCCCCAGAGCCGCCAAGAGTTCTTGGCATCTGATCAATGAAGCACACAATGCGTGACTGTTCGGCAATTCATCAGGTGACAGAGGACAACTGACGTGCCTGGGAACCAGAGGATGAGCCAGGGCACGGCTGCAACGGGCAGCAGGAGACTCCACTCCAGGCCCATTACCCCGGGGGGAGTCCGCTCTAGGTCAGCCGGTATGATCAGACATCCTTTTACCCAGAAGAGTTGTTGTAATCTGAAGTTTACCGTGTGTCCACAGACTCAGGATTCCCTGGAAGCTGGCAATACTAGGAACTAAACTGTAGGTACTGCACACCGTGGCAGTCGGCCCTTTCTGCCCCACACCTTCAGGGTTGCCCTGGAGACATCTGTTACCCTCCAGCCTCATCTATGATGGGAGTTCCAAACTAGCACATAGGTGTTTGTGAAGATTAAATGAGATCACTGTAAACAAAGTGCCTGGTACACAGAAAGCGCTCAGTGCCTATTAGCTATACCCCCATTTATACTTTAGGTGACCATAAAGTAACAGCCAGCCAGCCGAGTGGTAAAGCACGTCTCCAGAAACAACACTTGCAAGGCTCTTCGAGCACAGAAGAATGAAAAGCTTTTTTGCTTGATTTTATGTGTGGACTATAATTTGATCAATGGAATTTCAACTTGTCCTGAAAAAATGCTCCTCCCTTTTTCTAAACTTTCCTACCAAGGTTGGCACAATTATGCTACATCACTAAGAAGTAAAGATATCAATCTCATGCCGGTAGAATTTACAACACCGATTCTGAACAAATATCATCAAGCAAAACAGAACTCTCCGAGCCTAACAACTATCCCGCGAAAGTCACTCCGGCCGGGTCTGCTGCTGTAAACACCTATGTCCTTTAAGGAGAATATACTTCTATTTCCCTTCATGAAACCTAAGTTCAACTAAAATCACTGACGTTGGCAGCAGCAGAAGGAGACCGTTTATAAGGCCGGCAGGGCTATTTTACTTTTATTAATGCCAAGTTATGTAATAGTTCAGCGAACTACGGAGCTCCCTTCTTATCGTCTTTTAATATTTATAGAAATTTAAAAGAGTTATACTGCCAGAGTTCATTTTGGAAACTGACAGTTTCAATTATCTGACAGCAATCAATTATTTCAGCTCAACTACAGAAATGGCTCTTTAACGACAGGTCAGCTGAGTCCAGCACCTGACCTAGAAGCTCAAGTAGATGTGACTGAACAAAACCACCCTAAAAGGGTCTCAACTCCAAACCACTGAGTCACATCACTGGCCTTTTTGCCCGTAACAGTACATCAAAGAAAAGAAAAGAAAAAGAAAAAAGCGGTACACTGGGAACCATGGAAAGGGCCTGCTTATGTTAACAGAAAGAGCTGTACGAAACCACCAAAGAACACACAAGTACCTTAAAGGAATCAAAGAGCAAGTCTGTAACCGAGCTCAAGGAGATGTTCATGGACACCAGGCCAATGTCAAGAAAATGAAATCCCACGCCTCCCATGAACTGAAAAGTGAAACCTATCGTCACATATTTCCCTGCATCTCTAATGCACGGCATCTGGGTTTTTCTAAAGGTAATTAATTATTTTGATTTTTCAAACTATTACACAGAAAAGCTACTTCGAAACTATAATTTTCAAATAAATCTCGATTTTTTTTGGCTTTAAAGAAAAATTTTTACTTTGGAATAATTTTAGATTTACAGAAGAGTTGCAAAGATATTACCGAGTTCCTGTATTCCTTTCACCAAATTCCACCTAAAGTTAACATCTTACACTACCATGGTACATTTGTCAATACTGAGAAACTGACATTGGTACATTTACTATTAACTAAGCTATAAACTTTACTTGGATTTCACCTGTTTTTCACTGATATCTTTTTTCAGTTCTAAGATACAATCCAGGACACCACTTCGCATTTAACCATTTTTTTAGGGCTTTAACTTTTGAAATATGCCTAACTTGTTTCCCTTATTGACAATGTTCTCTGTATAATTATTAGACAAAATAAACTTAAAACTCCCTGGAAAATATGATTTATTGGATACCAGAGAATGTTACATTACATTCATGTAAACACGGTATTTCTACCATTTTTACTGAGGAGAAAAAGAGGTAAATCACTGAAGTAAGATATACTCCATTGTCTACTTTGTCAGGAACCTATGAGATCAAATCATTTAATGTTTCAGAAATATCTCTTCAAAAAAATCCTTGTCACTTACCTAACTCCCAAGGCTCCAGTAAAGAGTCATACGATGTATGGTAAATCCTTTTAATTTAATCCTGTAATAGAATATAAAGTATTATCATAATCATATTCAGATAATCCATTTTTATCAAAAATATGTTAACAACTGTATCCCTTTCATTCCCAAATTTTAAAAATTATTGTATGATATTTTTATTAAGATAACAAAAGAACTAATTTAAGGAAGAACAATACCATACATTTATTACATGTCTTTAAAAATGTTTAAAAATGAAGGCATGCAAAATTTAATACAAGTTTTAAGATAAACAGAAAATGTTCTAGAAAGAAGGAAGTGCCACAATGAATAAAACTGACTAATAAGAATGTTCCACATTCTTTTCCATACGCATAATGCTGTGGAAATTACTAAGTAGTCACAAACTAGTGAATCACATTGAGGGCACAGCCTTTGTGAGGGGAAAACAGTAATCAGGAATTTGGGGTTAGGAGATTTTTGAAAAGACACGTGTCTGGTAAAGCGACCATGTGTGTCTGAGACAGTCTCAACTTAGGTCCATTGTCACAGTGTCCCCCACCCCCGCAATTTATTATTTGTCCTGGATTCTCCACTTTCTAGCGATTTTTTTTAACGAGAGTGTTATAATAAGCCGGAACATTTACTTGCAGGCTGTGCCCGGATCTTGGTGAGTGCTGTGAGATACACGCGCAGTGAATCCAATTGTCAATTTAACCTGTGGTTAAATGTGAAAGACCTCTCTCTGGATGGGCTATAACTGACACCTCGTTCTCAAAGTCAGCACCCAAACCGTGGGCAGAAAAAGGAAGTGCACTTGGACAGGAGAGGCCGAGGGACAGCTAAATCCTGCAGTCTTCGGTGGAGGTGGAAAAAATATTCAAAATGCTGCTGCCCCAACTATGAGTAGCTCGAAGATACCAATTTCAGAAAAGCAGGTGAAAAAGATGTTTTATATATTATTCTATAAAGCATGACTTTTCATTTAGATCAAATGACTAGCCTTTAATCTTGCTCAGTTCTGATTACAAAGTGTCTTGTTTACATAGTTAAAATTAAGTGACAGCTGTTATTTTGTTGGCTCTATTGGCAGAAGAAATTTACACTTAAGTCATGCCAGCTTTCCATCAGTGTCAGGAGATACATTAAATAGAAATCAGTTAATTCCAATAATGGGTTGATAGTTTTCATCCAATTCATGGAATCAAAGTAAAGCTTTTGGAAGTTCATTCTGTACTATGTGATATGCCTGACATCGCTGTAGCTGCTATTTAAACTCAGTTAGGAAGTTCAACAACAGAGATGCAATTAGAGTCAGTTTTCATTAACTGCAGCAATGAAGTTCTATAAGGTCACCGTGAACACTGAGTTAGCAAATACCAAAGTACTGCTCTTAAAGGAGAAACAGAGTTAGGTTCCTGGGAGCCTCTGGCTACAACTTCTTCAACTGGTCCAACATAACCTTGCATTACGTGTCTTTCTGTATAAAGACACTATATTTAATATATATTACGGATTCATTAACATTGAACTCACAGTCCATCGCACCAGCTCATGGCTGAATAAAGCTTCCTTAAGACACGTATTTTCTCTGTAAAGTACAACACGTCAGGACCTTCCTGCACTTAGGAACAATATACAACATACTATGCCTGGGAGTCACTGTAAACAGTGAAATCACCAACAAGAGGCACAAAAATACAAAGAAAAGTGGCACCACAAAAAGGATACTTGTTTAGAGTTTGAAAGCTGAAAGAAGAAAGCCTTGCTTTACCTCAGCTGGGAACAAGTGTGTTAAGCAATCCAAATCTTCTGTTCCTCTGCAAATGGCCCTAAATGACCACAAAAGGACCAAGAATACCGATTTGGGGGTTACAAATAAATTTTTGTGAGTAGGGAGAATTCGCAAAATGGAATCTGTAAATAATGAGGATAGACTATATTTGATTTTACAGAGATACACAAATACAAACTTTGGTCAAGCACAGCATCATAGAGTAAGAAACAATGGTCTTACTAATTTTAAAAAGTACGGCACAGAAATAAACTTGGACATGGTTGTGATTCACATATAATTCACAACTGTACCACGTGAACGGCAAAATATGACCAAAGTAGAAGCAAACACGTCCCACAATTACATCCACCAAAGATGTGACAGTCTAGCAATCACAACTGACGAATATTTAAACACACACACACACACACACACACACAAAGAAACTGTCACTCGTGTGACAAAGATAATGTTGAATAAAAAACAATACTACTCCGGGCTTCCCTGGTGGCGCAGTGGTTGAGAGTCTGCCTGCCGATGCGGGGGAAACGGGTTCGTGCCCCGGTCCGGGAAGATCCCACATGCCGTGGAGCGGCTGGGCCCGTGAGCCATGGCCGCTGAGCCTGCGCGTCCGGAGCCTGTGCTCCGCAACGGGAGAGGCCACAGCAGTGAGAGGCCCGCGTACCGCAAAAAAAAAAAAAAAAAAAAAATACTACTCCAACATGGCAGTACCTGTTTTCTCTTGTTGCTACATATCTTAGAAATCTTGGAGGCTTTTAAGACTCACTTAGTAAAATCATCAATAGCATTGAAATTTTTTCAGCTGAGCACTCTAAATCTTGGCTTCATTTTGTTCAGTCAGTTGGAAATCTTTAATTCAGATTTAATTTATACAGAGAACCAGTTTTTTTACTTAGATAAGTTTATACTTTGTACCAGGATGAAATGGACTTCCAAATGCTTACAATCTAGCAGCATCTAAATTTGGTAAAATGGGGGACTTCCCTGGCAGTCCAGTGGTTAAGACTCCGTGCTTCCACTGCAGGGGGCGCAGGTTCGATCCCTGGTCAGGGAACTAAGATCCCGCACGCCGTGCAGTGCAGCCAAAAATAAATGAATAAAAATTTTAAAAATTAAAACAAAACAAAAATCTGGTAAAATGTTCAGAAGACTTCTAAATAAATACAACTTATCTGACAAGCTTTCTCTTGTAAAAATGTCATTGAATAAATGTACTCTAAATAGAGTAAAAAGACAGTACCTGTGAAAATATATGGGCTGGAATATTTCCCTGTTAAACTACTAAAAAAAAAATCAAAATTTAGAATGACCTCCATTTAGTAGAATTTGCTTTGAACTTACCAGGTACCTTAGTATCTATACAGATATTATATTCTCAAATTTAAAGATAATGATTTACAGCAATTAGTAACTACTGAAAAGAATCAAGTTTCAAGTTTAGTAATCATAAAATGAAACTTTGAAGACTATAATTTTACGAAACAATTAAAAACAATACAACTGTGTTTCAAAACTACATTCCTTTCAGAAACATACAGAGACCCAGTACTACAGACAAATTATGACTAAGAAACTAAACAATGTATATGGGCTTCTACTGAGAATTCTATTTATGGTCTTTTTAAAGTTGAAAAAAATCAGTATGAAATAATTTTGTTGTGATGTTTGTTGTGATGTTTTGGGGTTTTTTTTTAATATTAACATGGAAATATGTTAACATTTTTCAGAAATAAACTTGTTTTTAAAATACAATAAAAATAAATATGTTAGTCAACAAATAAAATTATACTATTTTTCAGTAATTCTTATTCTCAAAAGAATCTCAGTTTGGGCAATAAATTAAATGGTTAACCTAACCTTGGTGGTTAATTTTATGTGTCAACTTGGCTGACTACGGTGCCCAGCTGTTTGGTCTAACACTAGTCTATGTGTCTCTGTGACAGTCTCTGTGGATGTGATTAACATTTACAATCAGTTGACTTTAAAGCAGATTACTCTCCATAATGTGGTGGGCCTCAACCAATCAGTTGAAGGCCTTAAGAGCAAAGACTGAACTTTCCCAAGAAAGAAGCAATTCTGCCTCAAGACTGCAACACAGAAACCTGCCTGAGTTTCCAGTCTACTGGGCTGCCCTGCAAATTTTGGACTCAAGACTACATCAACAACGTTTACCTAAAATTTCTGCCTGCTGGCCTACTCTACAAATTTCACACTTGCCAGCTCCCATAATCATGTGAGCCAGTTCCTTGACATAAAAACTAACTCTCTCTCCCTATCTATCTATCTAGCTAGTATATCCTATTCTTCTATTAATCTATCTTCCCATCCATCTATCTATAGTGCATCCACAAAAGCTGTGATAGCATACATAGATATATCTCCTGCTAGCTGTATTTCTCTGCACAACCTGACTAATACACTAGGTAACAGAGATTAGGAAGTATCAAGCATCTCCACCCAATGGAAGCTGCTCCCTGACAAGAGTAGAAAATGAAAGAGTTTTATTTTAGGAAGTATGCAATTACATCATTAACAGTACCTTTAAAGAAGAATAAAAACCCAGATTTTGGGGCCATGCCTTCCTATACCAGAATGACACCACGTAACCCAACAACCCAGCTTTTAGAGAACAAGGTTGTGTCTCTTCCTCCTTTGTAGCAGGGAGTCTGAGAAAGAGAAGGTGCTCTAAAATGTTGCTAAGCAAACATTTCATTTTGCTAAACAAACAATGTCTCAGAAGACACTGCCAGTCCTAAATGCTGTAAAGATGGTGAGAGTATAAGCAAAAGTATGCTTTTTAATGTTTTCAGTAGTATAACTGTTGTCATTCTGAGACTATTGCATGTGTAATACGGGATAAAAATAAATGAATAATTATGAGATTTTCTAATTCTATAATCACTTGTGTCTGAAAAACCAGGATTCTTGGCACAGAGAAAAGGAGATATAGAAGGAAGATTCAAATACACTGTAGTCTAGAGTTTTAATTGGAAGCATCAATATGACCTTGTGAGGTATTTTATTTTATCTTAAATATGTGCATATATTTCTTAACTCTGATTACAGAAAAGGCCTACAAACAAAGGCCAATCCAGCATCATTGAGCATCCCTTAGAGACCAGAGCTTCTTAGAGAAATGGCTAATTCTAGGACTCAGGAGCCAATCTCAAAAGGCTCCCACTGGCCAAAGATGGAATAATTTGAGCTTCATTAATGATAATAACTGAAATGGATTAAAACCCATCAAATGTTTAATTCTAAGAGTTCAAAATTTTTTTAATAATTGGTCATCTTCAAGAGATGATAGAGAACCAATTAATCATTCTTAAAAACTATTAAATCAAAGAAAAAGCTCAAGAATTTATCCTGCCTTTCCTTTATGAACTGTATGACTGGGTAATACCTAAACTCTTTCAACTACGATAGCACTCTTCAAGCCACATGCACGTCTAATGGTAAAGAGTAAAATTCTAACTGGCTAGGAGGGTATAAGCACAGCCTTTAACCAATGAGTGGCTTATCTGACCAAGGGGTAACCCTTGGGTAGTAAAGATAAAAGAAAAAACAAGAAAATAAATTTGAGTAGAGACATCCAATGTTGTCCACTGGGGGTAACAGCTTTCACACAGTCAGTTCATCCAAGTCACTAAAAATATACATAAATAACCAAGCAAACAGTATTAACCCCCATTCCCAAGGTGATCACTACACAGAGTTGCTACATGTTATTTAAAATGCCCGCTTTTCAACAAATATTGCAAAATGTGCAAAGAAGCAGCAAACCCATTTTCAGGAAAAAAAGGCAGGCAACACAAACTGATTCTAAAGGGGCCCAGATGTTAGACTTAACAGAGACAGACTTCAAATCAGCTATTCCAAATAAGTTGTTCACAGAACTAAAGGAAACCATGGATAAAGAATTAGAGAAAAGTATAATGACAATGTTTCAGCAAATAGAGAATATCAATAAAGATAAGGAAATTACAGAAAAAAAGCAGCAAATAGAAATTTTGGAATTGTACAATAACTGAAAAAGTACAATAACTGAAATGGAAAATTCACTATAGGAGCCCAAGAGTAGACATGAACTGGAAGAAGAAAGAATCAGAGTGCTTGAAGATACATTGATAGAGATTATATACAATTTGAAGAATGGGGAGAAAAGAAGAATGAAGAAACATGAACAGAGCACCACAGAAAACGAGAAAGGCACAGAACAAAGATTTAAATAATGGCTGAAATCTCCCCAAATTTGATGAGAAACAGTAATCTACACATCTAAGAAGTTCAACAAACTCCAAACCAGATAAATATAAAGAGATCCACACCCAGACAAAATATAATCAAAATGTTGAGAAACAAAGAAAAAAAATCTTGAAATCAGCAAGAGAAAAATGACTCATCACATACAAGGAACCCCAATAAGACTGACAGCTGACTTCTCATCAGAGGCAGAGGAAACTAGGAGGTAGTAGGACTGAATATTCAAAATGCTGAAGATAAAAAACTGTGAATTAAGAATCTTACATCCAGCAAAACTATCTTTCAACCACGAAGGTGGAACCAAGACATTCCCAGAAAAACAAAAACTGAGAGAATTTGTTGCTAGGAGATCTGCTTTATAAGAAATACTGAAAAGAGTTCTTCAGGTTGAAAGCAAATGACACCAAACAGTAGTTTGAACGCACACAAAAAACAGACTGCCGAGAATTATGTACATAATTACAAAAGAGACTACAATTGCATATTTCTCCTCCTTCTCTTAACTGATTTAAAGAGCAATTCAGTGAAACAGTATGCATACAAGTGTATTGTTGGGCTAATAACATGTAAAATTTTATATATTTGATGATAGTAACACAGAGGAAGCAGATGAGAGCAAACCTGCCTTGTGCTGGAGTAGGGAAATAACACCAGATGGTAACTGAGACCCACAGAATATATGAGGTGGATGAAAAGTAGAAAAGTTAATATAACTAACTCCATAAATATGCACCTGCTCTCCTTTCTTCTCTCAGCTTCTTTAAAAGACTTACATAAAAGAAAAACTACAATAATATATTGTTGGGTTTCTACAATATATAGACATAATATGGACAACAGTAGTAGCAAAAAAAAAAAGGAGAGAGAAATAGAGCTATACAGGAGAGGAGTTTCTTAATTTTGCTGAAAGTAGTTAAAAATCAGAAGTAGATTCTCTTAAGCTAAGAGCTATATTGTAAGCCCTAGAGCAAACACTAAGAAACTAATTCAAAATGTATAATTTAAAAATTATTAAAGGAGTTAAGATACCACACTGGAAGAGATTCACTTATTTCAAAAGAGGACAGTAAAAAAAAAAAAAAAAAAAAAAAAAAAAAAAAAAAAGAAAAA
>NW_020173682.1:4292607-4307882 GCF_003031525.2 Neophocaena asiaeorientalis asiaeorientalis | reverse complement strand
AAAAAAAAAAAAAAAAAAAAAAAAAAAAAGAACAAAAGAAGGCATAAGACCTATGGAAAACAGAAAGCAAAGTGGCAGGTGTAAATCCAACCATATCAATAATATTAAATGTGAATAGACTAAACAATCCAATCAAAAGGCGGAGATTATCAGAGGGTATTTTTAAAAACCCAGCTATATACTATATACTGTCTACAGGAGACGGTAGGTTCAATGATACAAATAGGTTGAAAGTAAAAGGATAGAAAGTGACACACTATGAAACAGCAACTGTAAGAAAATCAGCCAAAATGGGCGGTAAAGCTACAAGAACAACAGAGGAAGAAGAATTGAAAGAATAAACAAACAATTCAAAAATGATAATAGACTTCTTATCCCCTTTCAACACTAGATGGAAAAACCAGGAAAAAAAACAACAGGGAAATAGAAGATTGTAATAAAAGTGTAAGCCAACTAGACCTGCCAGACATCTATACAACACTCCACCCAACAACACAAGGCCGTCTTCTCAAGTGCAGGTGAAACATTCTCTAAAAGAGACCATATTCTAGGCCACAAACAACCCTCAAGAATTTAAAGTGATTAAAATCATGTGACTAAAATCCATTCCACAATGGAATGCAATCAGAAATAAGTAACAGAAGGAAATTTTGGAAATTCACAAATACATGGAAATAAAACAATACGCTGGTAAGTAGCCAATGAAACAAAGAAGAAATCGTAAAGGAAATTAGAAAATACCTTGAGATGAATGAAAACTAAAATATAACATACCAAAACCTATGGGATGTAGCTAAAGAAAGCAGTGCTTAGAGGAAAATGTATAGCTGTAAATGCCTATATTATAAAATAAGAAAGAGCTCAAATCAATAACCTGAACTTCCATCTTAAGAACCAAGAAAAAAGAGCAATCTAAACCTAAGCAAGCAGCAAGAAAGAAACAATAAAGATTAAAATGCAAACAAACGAAATAAAGAATAGAAAAACACGAAGGACAATCAATGAAAACAAAAATTGTTTCTTTGAAAAGATCCCCGAAACTGACAACCCTTTAGTTATAGTGGCCAAGGAAAAAATGAGGGAACACAAAAATTACAAATGAATAAAAGGACATTACTATTGATTATACAGAAATAAAAAGTATTATAAAGGAATACTATGAACAACAACAAAGTGGATAACTTGGAGGAAAAGAACAAATTCCTAGAAAAACACAAACTACTAAAACTGAAGAAAAAACGGAATCTCTAAAAAGGCTTATAGCAAGAGATTGAATTGGTGATTAAAAACACTTCCAACAGATATAAGTGCAGACTCAAAGGACTTCACTGGTAAATTCCACCAAACATTTAAATGAGAATTAATACCAATCTTTGACAAACTCTTCCCAAAAAAAGAAAGAAAAGAAAAAAAAAAAAAGGAGATAATACTTCTATGGGGCCAGGGGCCAGTAATACTCTGATACCAAAGCTAGACAAAGACATCATGAGATATCTACAGACCAATATTCCTTATAGCTATTGATGCAAAAATCTTCCACAAAATATTAGCAAACCAAATTAATAAAAGAAAAAATAAAAGGCACATGATCATATCAATTGAGAAAAGGCATTTTCCAAAATCCAACAGTCTTGTCATAAAACTCATTCAGCAAACCAGGAATAGAAAGGAACTTCCTAAACCAGACAAAGGGCACCCACAAAATCACAGCTAATATTATACTTAATAGTGAAAGACTGAATGGATCACTCCTAAAATTAGGAACAAGAATACAATGTTCGGGCTTCCCTGGTGGCGCAGTGCTTGAGAGTCCGCCTGCCGATGCAGGGGACACGGGCTCGTGCCCCGGTCCGGGAGGATCCCACATGCCGCGGAGTGGCTGCGCCCGTGAGCCATGGCCGCTGAGCCTGCACGTCCGGAGCCTGTGCTCCGCAACGGGAGGGGCCACAACAGTGAGAGGCCCGTGTACCGCCAAAAAAAAAAAAAAGAATACAATGTTCTATTTCTTACCATTTCTACTCAACATTTCTCTGCAGGTGTAACTAAACATTGTAATCAGTTAAGAAAAAAAACCAAAAGCAAAGGAAGTCAGCGCCCAGGAAGGGACAAGCACAACTATCTCTATTCATAGATGATGCGGATTTGTAGCAAATCCTAAGGAACCAACTAAAAAAACTCTTAAACACAAATAACCAGGTCCAACAAGGCTGCAGGATATAAGACTAACATACAAACTCAATCTATTTCTATACAACAGCAATGACCAACCCAAACGTAAAAGAATGAAACTAAGAAAAGAGCTGCATTTACAATCACATCAAAAAGAATAAAATACTCAGGAATATATTCAATATTTAACAAAAATAGTACAGGGCTCACTCACTGGAAACTACAAAACGTTGGAAAAAATTAAAGACAAAACATACTACATTCATGGGTTGTTAAGACTTAATTTCGTTAGGATATCAATACTCCCCTTATTGGTCTACATATTCAGCACAATTACTATTATGATCCAAGCTGCCTTTTCTGCAGAAATTAAAAAACATTCTAAAACTCATTCAGATATGCAAGGAACCCAGAATAGCCAAACAATCTTTAAAAAGGAGAACAGAGTTGGAAGATTCACATATCCCAACTTCAAAACTTACTATATGGCTGCAGTGATCAACACATTACGGTACTGATATAAAGACAAACATGTAAAACAATGGAAGTGAATTAAGAGTTCAGAAATAAACTCTTACATTTATAATCAATTTTGACAGAGTGCCATCGAAAACAATTTAATTGACAAAGTACAGTCTTTTCAACAAATGGTGCAGGGACAAATGAATGTCCAAATGCAAAAAAAATAAATTGGACCTTTTCTTACATAAAAGTTAACTAAAAATGGATCAGAGACTTCAATGTAAGTGCTAAAACTATAAAACTCTTAGAAGAAAACAGAGCAGTAAATCTTTATGGTCTTGAATTAGGCAATGGTTTGTTAAATATGATACCAAAAGTACAAGTGACAAAAGATAAAATAGATAAATTGGGATCCATCTAAATTAAAATATTTTGTACTGCAAATGATACTATAAAGAAAGTGGGGGGAAAAACGCAGAATGGGAGTAAATAATTGTAAATCATATATCTGAAAAGGGACTGGTATCTGTTATAAAGAACTTTTGTAAGCCTTTAATAAAAAGGTAAACAATTATATAATCAAAATTATCATTATTTTAAAACTATAATTTAAAATTTTTAAATGAGCAAAGGATTTGAATAGATGTTTCTCCAAAGAACATTTACAAATGGCTAATAAACACATTAAGAAGATGTTCAACGTCATTTGCCACTGGGGAAATGCAGATGAAAACCATAATACAGGGACTTCCCTGGTGGCACAGTGGTTAAGAATCCACCTGCCAATGCAGGGGACACAGGTTCAAGCCCTGGTCTGGGAAGATCCCACATGCCGTGCAGCAGCTAAGCCCATGCACCACAACAATTGAGCCTGCGCTCAAGAGCCCGCGTTCTACAACTACTGAGCCCTAGCGCCTAAAGCCCGTGCTCTGCAACAAAAGAAGCCACCGCAGTGAGAAGCCCGTGCACCACAACGAAGAGTAGCCCCCACTCGCGGCAACTAGAGAAAGCCCGCGCACAGCAACAAAGACCCAACACAGCCAAAAATGAATAAATAAATAATTTTTTAAAAAAAAATTAAAATTAAAAGAAAGAAAACCATAATACATTTACAGTCAATTAGATACTCAATGAGATACTACTTTATATCTTTAAGATGGATATAATGAAAAAGAGATAATAACGAATATTGATGAAGATGTGGAGAAACTGGAACCCTCTACATTGCTGTTGGTTATGCAAAATGGTGTAGCCTGTTTTTCTAACAGTTCGGCAGTTCCTCAAAAGGTGAAACCATAGAGTACCACCTGACCCGGCAATTCCCACTACTAAGCATATATTCAAGGGAAATGAAAGCATACATCCACACAAAAACTTGTATGTAAATGCTCGTAGCAGCATTATTCATAACAGCCAATAAGTGCAAACAACCCAAACGTCCATCGGCTGATCAATGGATAAACAAAATGTGGCATATCCGTACAATGGGATAGTCTTCAGCAACAAAAAGGAATAAAATACTAATATATGCTATGCCACGGATGAACCTCAAAAGTGTTACACTAAGTGAAAGAAGTCAGACACAAAAGACCACATGTTGTGTGACTTGATTTACATGAAAAATCAGAATAAGCAAAAGCTATAGAGACAGAAAATAGATTAATGGTTGCCAGGGCTGGGGTGACTGCGAGGGTGGGGAAGAGGAATGACTGCTAAGGGGCACATGTTTTTTTCTGGTGTGACAAAAATGTTCTAAAACATAGACTGTGGTGATGGTTGTACAATTCTGAGAAGACACTAAAACCACGGAATTGTATACTTTAAATGGATTAATTTTACAGCATGGAAATTGTATCTGAATAAAAATGTTTTTACTTTGGTTAAAACCAAACTATAGTGTTGAAGGAAACAAACTGGATCCATAAATTATAAAAAGAAAAATGCAAGTGATTACTATGAAGATTTGGGATGATGCTTACTTATGAGAGAAGAGAGGGCTGTGATTGACACAGGACACAAGGAAGAATTTCAAGGGTGACTCATGAAGTTCTAATTCTTGACCTGGGTGCTACTGTCATTGTAATAATTCATTAAATCATATATCTGATTTGGGTGATTTTCATACCTTCGTTTTATTTTATAATAAAAACACTTTTTAAGGAACATTTTTGGATTGTTTTAAAAACAGGAATTTGAGGTTATATGCTCATCATCTGACTAAATTATTGTCAATATAATAATGAAATATGCTATATATGCACTGTCCCATACAGTTACTGAGCACTTGAAACGTGGCCAGCATGACTGAGGAACTGAATTTTTTATTGATTTTAATTCTAATGAATTTAAATTCAAATGTAAATAACCACACATGGCTGGTGGTTATTTATCACATGGCCAATGCAGGCTTGGAACATACAACTACTATAAAATTTTTGGCAGATATGTGTTTTTCAAGAACAATGGATGAATAAGCTAACCTTTAAAATTTTTAAATAAAATTTACATATCGCAAAGATGACAGCTTTGCGACAACAGTAATTTGTTTTTAAGTTTGCATAAACTTCTCAAAGAACAACCAAATGAATATGTCTATATCTACATATAGATATAAATATAGATATAGACATAGGTATATATGGTATACGTTATATATGGTATAACGTTGGAATCGGATGTTCATATCTCCAAATTTCATCCAAATTATCAAGGAAATAAAAATGGCCACCTAGTCTGAATATCACTGAAGTGATTTCTACAATACATCACCAATTCCCTTCCCTGCCCTGTCACAGTCTCCAAGAAATACCAATTCCTCTAGAATCTTGAACAAATCCAACTAGATGTAAAGCCTACAGTGTTTTTGTCACCCTCCCATTTGTTCCCCAGATTGGGCCCTCAGTTCTCCAGATTGGGTTTTTTGTTTTTTGGGGGTTTTTTGCGGTACGCGGGCCTCTCACTGTTGTGGCCTCTCCCGCTGCGGAGCACAGGCTCCGGACGCGCAGGCTCAGCGGCCATGGCTCACGGGCCCAGCCGCTCCGCGGCACGTGGGATCCTCCCGGACCGGGGCACGAACCCGTGTCCCCTGCATCGGCAGGAGGACTCTCAACCACTGCGCCACCAGGGAAACCCTCCAGATTGGGTTTTATGACTACTTTCTATCACTAAAAATGGTCCTTAACATTCAATCACTCAACAAACAATGACTAATTATGTTAGGAACTATATTAAGAAACAGATGGAAAGTACAGTCTTTGTCCTGAAAGAAATTATAGTCTAGAGGAGGATAAGCACCAAATAAACGTCCAGAATCAAGCAGTGTGTTTAAGAGCTAAATGAGTACAACTTACATACGTCCATGGCTGTACAGAAAAGGAGCATCTAACTCCCAGGGACAGAAAAGGGGCCAGGGAAGCAGGGTGATAGTAGAGGCATCCCTGAGCTAAGTCCTGGAAGATAAGCAGTGAAGGGAGAAAGAGAAGTGTTTCAGGCAAAGAGAAAACATGCAAAGGCTCAAAAGCTCAAGAGAATCAGAATCATGGCAGGTTCAGGTACTAATGCCCAGGAAAAGTAGAGAAGTGAGAGAAGCAAACGCTAGCCAGGCAGGCAGAGACCCAGGTCTGAAGCCCTCTGCTTGCGTGGGAGGGAGTCTGGATTTTATCTGGAAGGTGTAGGAGGCCAAAGAATTTTGAGCTCAGGAATAATGTGATTAGACCTGTATTAAAAAAAAAAAATCACTCTGCAACAGTATGAAGTATAAATAAGAGGAAGTCTGAGATTGGAGACGGGACAAGCACTTTTAAAGAGCATTACAGCAATATGGGTGAAAAGATAGGGCTCACACTACAGCAGAGACAGTAAGGATGGAGATGAAATGATGCACTGGAGGGATATTCAGAGTATGGAAAATTAATCGACTGTATATGGGGGTAAGGAAGAATAAAGAATCACGGTGAGTTCCAGGTTTCTTACGTGAGAAAAAGGACACTGCCATTCATCAATTAAAAAAAAAAATACAAAAGGAACAAGTGCAGGTTTGAGAGTAATTTTGAGTTCTGAAACTCAGAAAGGTGGTACTAAAATCAACAATATCAAATGTCCGCAGAGAGGTTAAGTAAGCTCAGCTCTACAAGCCCTAGCTCAGACTTACTGATTTAGAAGCTCTGGGGATGGAACCCAGGGGCCTGTATTTTAATCACCCTCCAAACGATTCTGGTGCACACGCTAAACCCGGAGAAGCACCGGTCTTGCCAAACACTAGCAGTAATACTGGCAAAGGCCCAGGCAATTGGGTGGGCGCGGATGACAGAAGGGGAGGTTTCCTATTAGGGGCAGCAGAATCCAGGTTACAGGAGATCTACGGAATAAACTGGAGGAAAAGAAAGGGAGACAGCACGCACAGACCCCTCTTTCAATAAGCTTGAAGAGAAAGAGGAGACAGACTAAAAATAAAGATGAGAAAAAATGATGAACAGAATAAAGTCCTCCAAGTGCAAAAAAGGATTCAGAGCCCAGGCAGAGGAGCTGGCCTTGGAAGGGGTGGTGGACACGAGTGGCTAGCCTCACCAGTCCACTCTCCGTCCTGGATACCAGAATCCTAAGTTTGTTCTTCTCTGAGAGGAGGCTGGAGGGCCACGAATCTTGAGTAGCCAAAGCCAGTCACTGGACTTCTATATCCCTTGCCACTGACTGGTTTAGAAATGGGGTATATCGTGTAAATTTGGCTAGTGAAGTCAAGTCTTCTGGGAGGCTGCTTCTTTTTCTCTCTGAAAAAAGACATAAGAAAGATGCTATGGCTTGAATATTTGTGCCCCCCAAAAACCCTATGTTAAAGCCCTAATCCCCAATGTGATGGTATCTGGAGGTGAGGTCTCTGGAGGCTATCAGGGTAAGATTAGGTTACGAGCATGGAGCCCCAAAATGGGATTAGTGTCCTTATAATATAGGAGCCTAGAGCTCCCTCTCTCTCTCTGCTGTGCGAGGAAACAGGAAAAAGATAGTTGTCGGCAAGCTCGTGAAAAATCAAATCTTCAGGCACCTTGATCTTGGACTTCCCAGACTCCAGAACTGTGAGAAATAAAATGTCTGTTGCTGAAGCCACCCAGTATATAGCATTTTGTTATAGCAGCCCGAACCAAGACAAGAGACACCTCTTCTTACAGTCTTGGGTGCTTTGATATGAGGATGTCGATCTTGGAGCTAAAGCTGCCTGCCATCTTGAGACCAGGAAGGGACAAGCTTGAGGACGAAAGCTAACTCAGCATGACAGCAGAACAGAAAGACACAAAGATCCCAAGAGCCTAATGACAGCAGTCAGCTGCTACGTGAACCAACTATAAAACCATCTTTCTTCCAGATTTCTAGTTATATGAGATCATTAAATTTACTTACTATTTAAGTTGTTCACAGTTGAGTCTTCAGTTATTTGTCAGCTGAAAGCATTCTAACTAATACAGAAAGAAAGGTTTTCAGGAGATGGGTGTGGATGAAATTAACTTGGCCTACTGGAGACCTGGGGATTTGAAGGAGGTTCAGCCTAAAGTTCCACTTATTGAACAAAATGAAGCTCATGTAATTCTATTTTATAAAGGGACTGGCCTTAACAGTTCTTTTCTGCTTAAAAAAAAAAAAATCTAGTATTTCTAATGATAACAATAGCTAGTAACAATGATGATGATAATTATGATGGTGCTAAGTAAGCTAAGCTCAGGGTTATTAAAGTATTTTTGAAAGGTAGGTATTTTATCCATGTAGTTTACCTTCAGCATTCCATTTGACTTCAATAGTGAAACCTACCAACCTCTCTTACTTTCTGTTTACAATTTCCATGTCAGTTTCATTTTCCATACTTTCATACTACACAACACTACACCGGAGTAATCCTTAACTTTAAAGAACAAACACTCTGAAAACAAAACAACTTGTAAAAAGATTTCTATCTTTATTTCCACATATTTTCTAAACCTGTTCCTCCATCTGTGGAATGATTCCTTTGATTCCTATCAGAGGGTGGAAAATCAACACTGTAGCCACACAGATAAACACCAGAGAAAGCATGATTGGAGCACAAATAACAAAAAGCACTAGAGTTGTATGCCCATCCAAGCAGTCCCGAAATGGTGAAAAAAAATTTTTTTGGAAGTTAAATTGTAAGTTTTTGAAGCCCAAAACATTTTCCTACAGAAACAATGTTACTATGAGTCATTCCATTGCTAGGCCAGTCCATGAAAGCCTTATGAAACCATATGCGTAGGACTATTGTTTGAACTACCCCCAGGCAGAATAATACTTCTTCCTTTGGAAAATACATCGTTTTCTCCCTCCACCCTGCACCAGGTCCCAGGGGGAAAGGGCCTCATCATGGACTCTGTTCCCTTCTCCAGCCTCATCCCTCACAACTCTCCCTCCCCACACTCTGTGGTCCAGCCATACCACCCTCCTTCAACCTGCAGAGACTTCTCCCCTCCAAGTCGTCACTGTCATGCCCTTCCCGTCCTCTTCGAGGTCACCTCCTCTCGGACTTCCGGTCTCGGTTTAAATGCTGCTTCCACAAGAAAGCTGTCCCTTGTCCCCATATGAGTCGTGTGGCCCTGCCACACTTCCCCACCACAGTATGCATCACACTGCATGGAACCCACTTTGCCAGTCTCCCCCATAATCTCTGCCGTGCTGGGGATACATTCTATGTGTTATCTTAAGCCCAGAGATCAGAGGAGTGGCTGGCATTTGAAGATGTTTAATACATATTTGTTTGTATGAATGAATTTTCCTAAGAGAAGGTACTCCGATGCTTTTTAAACTTGATCTATGGAATACTTAACCTGATCTGTGGTCATTACCAAGGACTCAAGGGGTTTTCCAAAGAAGACTTCTCCACTTCTGAATTTATACCTACAGCCTGTTCACATGCAGGAGGCTCACCTATCCAATTTCCTCCACACTGCTAGTTTATAAAGTAACTTAAATGGAACATTAAAATTCTCACAAGCAGGAATAAGCATATTTTCTAATAATACCTTTATCTCTTTCTTGCAGGTAATGTCATTCATTCTTGTGGCTTTTACTTACTATAACTGATGAAGTGCTGATTCCCGAATTTGTATCTCTAGGCCTGATTTTCTCTTGAGTTGAAGATCCAAGTGTGCAGCTGTCTATAATTTTCAACCTGAACGTCCCACAAGGACTTCACTCCATCTCCCAGGTCCTCCCCACCCTTTCTTTTCTCCCGTGTTTCCCATTTCTGATATAGACATCATCATCTAGGCACTGGAGCCTGAAACTCAAGATATCTCACCCTTGCTACTTAAAGACTGGTCCACGGACCAACGGTGCGGCCCATCTCCTGGAAACCCAGAGTCTCTGGCCCTACCCCAGACCTGCTGAATCAGGAGCTACCTTTAAACAAAATCCCCAGGCGATTCATATGCACACTAAAAGTTAAGAAACATCGATCTACAACTCCTCGTTCTCCCTACCCCTACACATCAACTCTGTCATTAAGTCTACACAGGAAACTGTCCCAAACATGCTCCTTGCCACCCATTTCTGCCATCACTGCCTTGATGTAAGCCACCCCCTCCTGTCTGGGACACGGCAGTGGTCTCTTAGTCCAACTCAGTCCTCTAACCGTTGGCTGTCAGCCAGAATCTCAGAAGAGACATTCAGCTGTACAGCTATGAATTTTGAGAGAGCCCACGTGGTTGAACAGCTTCTGTGGGCCAGGCTCTGAGGCGCAATCGCCCACCCCTAACTTCAGGAACCCCCCAGACAGGTGGCAGGGGTTGACTCAGACACCCAAGACCACAGTACGGTGCGGAGTCAACTCAGAGGGCGGCTCAGCAGCAGCACGGGGTCGGGTGGGATGCCCCGCTCCTATCGGGTTGCTGCTTCTCGAGAGAAGACAGAGCCCAGGAGGAAGAGGTGAAAGACGCAATATGGACGAGGCAGAAGAGTCATATGTCATGTTGAGACAAAGGCAGCGGCTGGGGGTAGCTACAGCGCAAGAAACAGAAAACAGAAAATGGCCCCAATCCCTTAAAACCTCGCTGGAATCAGGAACTATCTTAACTTCCAGTACTTCTGAGAGAATAGAAGGGGTAACCCAAGGCTGATTTAAAATGCACTTCTTTGCTTACCCATTTTTATTACTAATTGTATTCCTTACCTGCTAAAATTCTCTGTCCACCCATGTCCTAAATCTTGACAGTTTTTTCCTCATTAAGTTTGAGAGAACTCCTCCGGTATTACAGATATTAACCCTCAGTCACACTTGATATGAGCATTTCCCCCAGTCTGTTATATTATTTTTCCATTGTGAACGAGTCCCCACTTCCATTTTATATATCCAAACTGATGATCTTTTCTTTGGTGAGTTTTTCATGGCTCCAAATTCTGAGTTATCAAACTTTCACAAATCTGATGAGCAGTACATGCTATTTTCTACTACTTTGTCTCAAATGTGACTGTAAAAAAACCTCACTCTGGATAGCAGCTAGACCTGATAAACACATGGTGTGCGTAAACATTCACACATAGCCATTAACCTTCCTCTTCCAATCCTACTCCCACCCCTTTCCTAAGATACAGCCAGGGAATGTGCTTTCATCCCAACTCCTCGCCGATTTTATTCAAATTCCCTCGCACGTCAAGGCTGGGAAGGCAGCAGCTGGAACAGGTGTCCTGTGCACCACCTTTAGAGATGGCCCTGAGACACCCACACCCTCTATAGAAGAGTTAAGAATGAATATTTTAAGGTACATACTGGGGACAGAAAACATTTAAGGGATGCTAATTTTAAAGTACCGGCGGCAACGTTCACTGCTATACTTTCTAAGCCCCTAAAACTAGAAATCAAATATCTAGGTTTTCTTTAAGAGTCTGCCATGCCATAGCCCTGTGACTTCATGTTATGGGAGACAATTTTCAAATTGAAAAAAGGGCTTAAGGAGCCTCCTACACTGCTGGTGGGAATGTAAACTGGTGCAGCCATGATGGAGAACAGTATGGAGGTTCCTTAAAAAACTAAAAATAGAGCTACCAAACGATCCTGCAATCCCACTCCTGGGCAAATATCTGGAGAAAACTATAATTCAAAAAGATGCATGCACCCCAATATTCATTGTAGAACTACTGACAATAGCCAAGACATGGAAGCAACCTAAATGTCCATCGACAGATGAATGGATAAAGAAGATGCAGTACATATATACAATGGAATACTACTCCACCATAATAAAGAAGAAATAATGCTATTTGCAGCAACGTGGATGGACCTAGAGATTGTCATACTGAGTGAAGTAAGTCAGACAAAGACAAATATCATATATTGCTTATATGTGGAATCTAAAAAAAAAAAAGATACAAATGAACTTATTTACAAAACAGAAATGGACCCTCAGACATAGAAAACAAATGTATGGTTACTGGGGCGGCAGAGAGGAGGGGTAAATCAGGAGTTTGGGATTAACATACATACACTCCTCTGTATAAAACAGATAACCAACCAGCAAAGTCCTACTGCATAGCACAGGGAACTCTACTCGATATTTTGTAATAACCTATAAGGGAAAAGAATCTGAAAAAGAATAGATATATAGGGAGTTCCCTGGAGGTCCAGTGGTTAAGACCTCGCCTTCCAACGCAGGGGGTGCAGGTTCGATCCCTGGTCAGGGAGCTAAGATCCCACATGCCCCACGGCCAAAACACCAAAACAGATGCAATACTGTAACAAACTCAGTAAGGACTTTAAAAAGGGTCCATGTAAAAAAAATCTTAAAAGAAAGGATATATATATATATGTATACCTATGTATATATATAGATATATGTGTAACTGAGTCACTGTGCTGTACACGTGAGACTAACACAACACTGTAAATCAACTATACTCCAATTTTTTTAAAAAGGGGAAAATTCATGAAAATAAATTACCAAATTTAAATAAATAAATAAATACAAAGGGCTTAGTCTGTGGTGGTTTGCAGTTGAACGTGACCGACCCCCATGGGAATGTGGAACTTAGAGGGCAGGGGCACGGTTTAGATGTCACGATGAGGGAGCACACACACGCTGCTCTCGGTGAGGGACCAGAGATCCTCAGTGTTCCACAACGTGTAGGGCCACCCTGTATGACAACAACCTTCCCACCCCAAATGCCAACTGCCACCCCACTTCAGCTGAGAGCCTTACAGCCCAAACAACCTGCTCACAAGGTCTGGTGAAGACACGTCTCCTGACTTCCATTGGTTCTACCTGCCCTGGCACAGGTACTTGTTTTAGAGTGGGAGGGCCAGCCCAGGAGAAGACTGTGAGGTGGGCCTGGCTGTACTGGATGCCCTGCTTACCCTCCCGCCATGGGGGTCTCTCATTTCACCACCCAACCTGGCCTGCATTCGTTCAAGTAACATCCCCACAGGGTCCTGGCTCTGGCTACTCTCTTCTCACTCTGATCCACCAAGTCCTGCTTCCTTCAAGATCTTAGAAAATACTTGATAAACAAATCACACAAAGATGTTAATCTCATGAAGCCACCATGCATTCCTCTTCTCAGGGATACCTGTATCTAAGGCGTAAACCAAAGATACCACATTCCTTACCACCTCCTCTACCACCACCCTGGTACAAGCTCCTCCCACCTTTTCACCTGGATCACCGCAGTATTCTTAACTCGTCTTCCTGCTTCAACCCTCCAACTTACAGTATGTTCTCAACAAAGACCTGACCTAAATGAGAGCCTATGACTTCTTAGCCCCAAACTCTCTGACAGCTCCCTAGTTCACTCAGAATAAAAGCCGAAGTACCTCCAGTGCCCTGCAAGGTCATGCATGATCTGAAATGAGGAAAGCTGGAGGGCAGTGAGTCGGGAGAAAGAACAAGGGTCCACTTTGGTTCTGTTAAATTCGTTAGGAGACAGTCAGACGGAGCTGCCAAAAGGCGTTATCCTTCGACCCTCAGAAGGGAGCTTCAGGCTTGATAAGTGGGTCTCCACTGGGGGTGATTTTGCCCCCCAGGAGATACTCAGCAATGAGTGGTGACACTTGCGGTTGTCACACCGGGGACAGAGGGGTTCTACTGGCATCTAGTGGGTAGAGGCCAGAGATGCTGCTGACCATCCTGCAATGCACAAGACAGCCCTGCAGCAAACTGTCATCCAGCCCCAAACGTCACTAGTGCCGAGGCTGAGAGAGCGTGGGCGAGAGACATGAACACGGGAGACTGACTCAAATAGATCAGAGTTAAAATCAAAAGGGCGAGGGGAGAAAAAGAGGACTAGACCTTGAGGAGCTCCTCACCGAGCAGTCAGGCAGAAGCGGAGGGGCCGACACAGAAGACTGAAAAGGAGCAGCCAGGAAAGGGTGGGGTGACAAAGGCCAAGAGCAGAGGGTTCCCGCAATGAAGCAATAGGCAACTGCGGTCAACTGCGCGGAGGACTGCTGAGATGCCAGGTAACACCGGAGGGGTGAGAGGTCTGAAAGCCCGGAGGCGGGATGCCGTGGGGAGTGAGATAAAAGGCACCTGGGGAGGCTACCGGCAATTCTGAGGCTGCGGAGTGTACGTACCATTAACGTGAAACCAACACGCAGGTAGTTGGGCTCGTCCAGCCCTGAGTGTTCGCCAGGCAGGAGATCAAAGGGGTGCAAAGGGGTGGGGGGAGTCTGCAGGCGAGTAACTGGAACTGGGGCAGAAGCCTGGACGAGGAAGGAACTGATGACCACGGGGAACTCATGAATACAGAGAAATGGGGGGAGGAACGAACTGAAAGTCTCAAGGAGTCATAAACACTTTCCCACATCAATAAATGTAATTCTCTACCATGCTTTTAATTGCTTCACAGTAATATAGCCTTTTTTTTTTTTTTTTCGGTACGCGGGCCTCTCACCGCTGTGGCCTCTCCCGTTGCGGAGCACAGGCTCCGGACGCGCAGGCTCAGCGGCCATGGCTCACGGGCCCAGCCGCTCCGCGGCATGTGGGGTCTTCCCCGACCGGGGCACGAACCCGTGTCCCCTGCATCGGCAGGCGGACCCCCAACCACTGCGCCACCAGGGAAGCCCACAGCCTATTTCTTGATATTATTACAGTAAATGTGATTTTACTTTAAGAAGAAATAGCTATTCACCATCTGAATACTGCCAACCATCCTACTCACTCTTCCAGATAAGAATCAAATGGCATTTGTAGAAAAGATCGCATCATTGCGAAAGATATGCTAAACAACAGACCTGGGTTAAACTATGAGCTCTTTCATTTACTAACGTTGCGACCCTGGACAACTTAGCTAACCTCTCTGGACCTCAATCTCTCTCATTAACAGATTGTAGGAGGCAAAATAATGACCCCTCCCCCAAGGATATCCACGTGCAAATCCCTGAAATCTGTGAAGATGGTAGGTTACATGACAAGGGGGAATTATGATTGCAATTTCCAATCAACTGACCTTAAAATGAGAGTATCCTGGGGCTTCCCTGGTGGCGCAATGGTTGAGAGTCCGCCTGCCGATGCAGGGGACGCGGGTTCGTGCCCCGGTCCGGGAAGATCCCACATGCCGCGGAGCGGCTGGGCCCGTGAGCCATGGCCGCTGAGCCTGCGCGTCCGGAGCCTGCGCTCCGCAACGGGAGAGGCCGCATAGGTGAGAGGCCCGCGTACCGC
>NW_020173682.1:4283109-4292377 GCF_003031525.2 Neophocaena asiaeorientalis asiaeorientalis | reverse complement strand
AAAAAAAAAAAAAAAAAGAGTATCCTGGATTACTGAGATGGGTCCTTAATGGGAGAAGAGGGATGAAGAGTCAGAACCAGAGAAACAGCATCTGAAAGACTCAATCTGCCACTGCGGACAGTGGAAGGAGGCCACGAGCAAAGGAAGTGTGGGCAGCCTACAGAAGATGGAACAGACAAGAAAACGCATCTCTACTGAAGCTTCCAGAAAGGAATGCAGCCCTACCAGCTCTCAGTAAGACCCATTTTGGGCTTCTGACCTCCAGAACTGTGAGGTAATAAATTTGTGCTATCTCAAGGCATGAAGTTTTCGTTAATTTGTAACAGCAGCAACAGGAAACTCATACACAGGTGAAACAAATCACCCACAGACGGCTGTGCAGATGAGCCAAGATAACACACATGAAGTACCTAACAGAATGCCAAGTACGTAGGAAGCATTTAAATAGCTGCTCTTGATACTGTCAGTGCTAGTACTATTAATAGCACTAAAACCAATAGTAATCAGCCCAAAGAACACTGACTCAGTTCTAGAGTTTACTCAACCCTGTGACCTAAGATATCATATTTAACCTCTGCAGGACTCCCTTTTCTCACTTACAAAATAATATGAGGGAACCTCAAATAGATGACTTCTAAAGTTTCTTCCGGGTCTAAAATTTTATGATTCTAAAATCTAACTCCTTAATGCCACATTCTACTTGTTGCTAATTAACTGATTCAGAAAATCCTATTAAATAAAAATAGTAAGCCAAGCAGTTTTCATTTTATGTTTCAACATTTTCAATATTTTATACTGCTGAGTTATAGCCTTATAAAGTTGAGTCATGGCATAAAATCACAGGCCTGCAAGCAAGGAAAAATATCTAAGTCATCCTGCTACTATTTAAAAGCCTTACAGTCAAACTATAATATTACTAGGATCTTCTCAAATAGCTCAAAGTATATCCCTACATATTACCTCATATATTCTTTTTTTAACAGCTTTACTGAGGTATAACTCACCTACTATACAACTCACCCTTTTAAAGTACACTATTCATTGATTTTAGTATATTCACAGAGCTGTGCAACCATCAGCACAAGCCATTTCAGACTGTTTGCATCATCCTGAAAAGAAGCTCCCTGCCCATCAGGAGTCACTCCCCATCCCCCCGCCTCCAATGCCCCCAGCCTACTCATCTACTTCTGTCCCTATGGAATGGCCCATTTCATATAAATTTCATATAAATGGAATCATACAATGTATTATAACGTTTTGAGATTCATCCATGTTGCAGCATATGTCAGCACTTCGTTCCTTTTTTCTTGCTGAATAATATTCCACTGTGTGGATATACTACATTTTGTTTATCTAGTCATCACTTGACGGACATCTGGGCTGTCTCTACTTTTTAACTATTAGGAATAATGCTGCGATAAACATTCACGTACAAGTGTTTGTGTGAATGTATGTTTTAATTTCTTTGGGGTATATACCTAAGAATGGAATTGCTAGGTAACCCATGGTAACTTGACGTTTTTAACCTTTTAAAGAACTGCCAAGCTGTTTTCCGAAGTGGCTGCCCCCTTATACATTCCCAGCAGCAATGTATAAAGGTTCCAGCTTCCCCAAATCCTGGCTAACACTTGTCATTACCCATCTTTGATTACAGCCGGGTAGTGGCTATGCGTGCTACCTTCTGTGGTTCTGATTTGCACACCCCTATGCCGAATGCTGCTGAGCATCGTTGCATGTGCTTACCAGGCGTTTGTAAGTCTTCTTTGGAGACATGTCTATTCAGATCATTTGCCCATTTTTTACTTGAGTCATTTGTCCTTTTTACTACTGAGCTGTAAGAGTTCTGTATAAATTCTGGATACAAGTACATTATCAGATATATAATTTTTATGTATTTTCTCCCACTCCGTGTATCTCATCTCATCTTAGTGCAGCTACTTGCACTAAATAAACAGATGTCGTGTTGCTATCCCCATTTTACAGATAGAATTGGCATGTCATTAAACAGACTTGACAACTGGTTGACTCAAAAGTAAGCTTACAGCTGTGCTCCTGGTTTTATTCATTTAAAGACGAATGAAGATTGATATTCATTCATTGTTATGAATATACATTGTTATCAATGTATATTGATGACACTGCGGCAGAACTTCCACGAAGTCTCCCCCAGTTCAACCCTGATGCTATCTTGTATCTGTAGTCAGACAATGTTATTTCCAAGTTATATAAAAGATGGTTCCTTCATTCACTGGAAAAAATAGTCATGAAGTGTTACGTCGCAGGCACTGTTTGACTCCTAGCTCAGTATGCATTCCTGAACATAACCAAATCCTTACCCTCGTTAGTCTGATAACTTGGCAGTATTATGCAAAGTCCCTAGCCCTAAAAAAATTTCTTAATAGCAAACAATCCAAAGAAAGAAATTTTTCATCTTAATGCTTAAAGATCCACCCTCAACTCAGATGAAACACTACAGATTTTAATGTAGGCGATATCCTGTTTTTCAAAAAATCCAAAGTGCCAAACTTATTTTGTGGCCTAGGACGACCTTGTTTTTGAGTGTTGGCCTTAATAGGCCATCCCTCGCGTCTTGTAAATCCTTTTTATAATGCAGCAGTGCTTAGTTTAATGACATTTGTCAAAATGAAACTTGACTAGAAGAGGAAAATACTCACAGTTTTACCTTTAATCAGAAAAACCTGAAGGTCCTGAGTCTCTATCCTGGCCAGTTCCTACTCCGTGCTGAGCAAAAGAAAGTTATACTAGCTCCATTAAACATAAAAACAAAAATACAGAACAAAAATTCACTAACTTACAAAGGCAGTTCTAACCCTATCAAAGCATTCCTAGTACAGAGCAGAGGGACCAAATAATCCTCAGAAGACTGAAGGCCCAGCCCTAACGGGCCCAGGCAAACTTAAAATTTCTTAGACTGGTGTTTGTTCTCTTAAAGAGTTCCCACCAATGTTATATTCTAAACTATAATACATCTATGTTCTTTTGTTATAAAAAAAATTTACCATTCTTAATGAGGGTAAATATACGAATCTGTTGAGAAGGAAAGACAGAACTCATGGCTTATCAGTAACTCACTGCTCATCCATCTTTACCACGCAAATTTAGTAAACTAAATGACAGCCAGCAAGTAAAGCTAACGCTGGGGAAGACATGCCTGCCTCCTAGTTTTGAGTGCCCTCAGCATGCCACTTTGTAACTGGAGGTTCCCACACTCCCTTCGCTAGAGGTGCCTAAGGATTAACGAGGCACAGCTCAGCTGGGGGAGCATGACCTGAGGTGACCCCAGGGACCGCCGGCTGCAAGCAGCAGCATCCCAGTTCAAGGCGGGCCTTTTCCACACTGTGACCTGGGAGGCTAGGCGTTTTCTGGAGGCATCTCGGGGTTGCTCCGGGAGGATCAGAGAAGAGCTGTAAGTGGACAGAGCACTGCACTTCACCTGTCTTACGTACTGGGCCTCCGCGGACACTTTCTGAAGACTGAAACTAGACTGCAACGAAAAGGTCTGAAAACCTTAAGACTAGAGGAAGTCTTGGCCAGGCAGACAACAATGTGCATCAGATCTGAAAGACGAGGTGAGGAAGAAAGGGGAGAATGGATAATGAAGCCGGTGGGGAGCAGAGTCAAAAGCAGGAAAGGGTGTGGAATAAGCCAGGGGTCAGGGTCAGGCCTTTATCCACTGGAAAGAATGCCTATTGTGGAGTGGGTGCGTCTGCTTAAAGGAACAGCCTGGGCTCCTTCACCCAGCACCACTCAACTGCTCAAACCTTCAACTCCAAAATGCCGCTTGCTGGCCCCCGTCTCTCCTTCTTGCTCCCCAGATCCCTGGCCTCCGTTGCCAACCAGCCTCCCACAGAGCAGCCAACGTGAACCGTCAGAAAGTAGACCGTCACTCCTCTGACTGGTGGGTGTCTTTCCCACGACACCTGAACGAAACCCTAATTCCTCAGGGCAGCCTGGACACACCACGCCTCTCTCCTCTCACTCGTGCTCCGAGCCCTGGCCGGGGCTCTGCCGGGGCTGCTTCCGGACCCACGTGCACTGCTGTGTCCTGATGACGCTCGAGTCTGCTCCGAGGTTGCCTCTTCCTGTTCACGCTATCGCTCTCTGACCCTTGACCTTTCTTCATTTTTCTCTTTAACATTTTCTTACTGTCCGAAATTATCCCTGTTTGCCATTTGCCTCCCCGCCTAGGAGGAAGCTCTACCAGGGCGGGGACTTTGTTTTGATCACTGTTTTGGTCTTGGGAGCCAGACCACTGAGAACAGTGCCTGGAGGACAGATGTTCACCATTTATGCAATGAGTGAATGAATCAGTCCTGCGTGATCTGAAATGCGTTTAGGCCTCCAGCTTTTCCCCAAACCCCTCTCCTTTCGTACCTGATCCATCAACCACGCGCTCAGCTTTACTTCTTGTCCACTGTGACCTAGGATCTGATCACCCAGGTCTGCAATCACTCCTTTCTCGCCGGCCTGTCCTTCCCCTCAACCAGCCTAAGGATCTACTTCTTCACTCGCACACCGCAGCCACACAGAGGTCGCTGCTATAAAAAGCCCCAGCCGTGCTGACGGGGGACTCTGCAAACACACGGTCCCCCACCAGGAGCCCATCCATCTTTTATAGGGCTCTCAATCCAGTCCCTCTCTCACAGCCGACAGAAACAATTCCAGGCTTCCATCACTTTCTTCACGCTTCCTCCCCTCCCCCCCACTCGGTAAGCGACATCACCTCCACAGGAACAAGAGAGGTCATTAGGTCAGACTCCCTCCGTTTCCTCCGTCCCTCCGATCACCGACCACACGCCGGCTCTCACCTCCTTCCTGGCAGCGCAGAGGGCGGATGTCCTTCTTCCTGCCCGAAGTGAACCCCAGCCAGAGCTCTGGAAGGCACGCGAGGCAGCCCACCTCCTCAGGGATCTACCCTGTCACGGGTCCACCTGCCCCTTCCCCATCTTCCTCTTCCCCTTCCCCTTCTCATCAGGCTTCTGCCCCACTGCACGCAAAGGCTCAAATTCTCCCATCACAAAACAAATGAACAAACAAAACTAATACAACTGCCCCAGACAGTACGTCTCTCTCTTGCCTTTGTCCTCTTGTCCCTTTTCTCTTCGCAGCCAAGTGTCTTGTAAGACAGCTTGAACTCACTATTTTCACGGTTCTGCTTCCCCACTCCCAATTCACTGCTCGACCCCCTGAGATCTGGATTTTGCCTGCAAACACAAAACTGCTCTCTCCAAGACACATGTGACTTCTTAGCTGAAAATCCACTACGAATTTATGAAACCTGTCAACTGAACATCGACATCTTGTCTCCTGGCTTCAGTGGCATTAGTGCTTGTCTCTTGGCTTCAGTGGCATTATTAAAGTGCTTGTCTCCTGGCTTCAGTGACATTATTCTTTCTTGGTGCTTGACTTTTTTGGACCCTTCTTGGCAGTCTGCTTTGCTATCTACTGTGTGATCTGAGAAAAGCCTCTCTATGTGGTGTAGCAGTTACAAGCCCGGGCTTGGGCTTAGTCAGCTTGGGCTGCTGTAACAAAGGACCATGACTAGGTGGCTTCAAGAGCATAACTTCATTTCCTCACAGTTCTGGAGGCTGGCAGCCCAGCATGGATGGGTCCTGGTGAGAGCACTCTTCCTGGGATCCAGAAAGCCTGCTTCTCACCGCGTTCTCACATGGCAGAGAAAGCTCTCTGGTGTCTCTTCCCCTTCTTGTGAGGACACCAGTAGGATCGGGATCCACCCTCATAATCGCATTTAACCTTAATCGCCTCCTTAAAAGCCCGATCTCCAACACGGTCACATGGCGGATTAAGGCTTTGACGTGAATCTGGGGGGACACGATTCAGTCCATAGCAGCCCAAAATAATTGCACTTTAATTAAAGCACGGTAAAGCTGAATGTTATGTAACGATAACTGTGCAAGTACAAGAACTCTAAAGCAGCAGAGAAAATGGGTATCACATGAAAATATCAGGCTACAAAATTTTATATCAACATGTAAAACATACGCATATGAAATAAAAAGGAATATATCATAATCGTCGTCAGAGTGAGGTTCCAGTAAAAGAGCTTATTTCTAAACTCTTGGCTAAGCAGTTTGAAAAATAAATTTTCATAGAAAGACTGTATAAGTGAAAAACTTCAACTGAACAAAAAAATCACTAAGAACAATTTCAAATCTAACTTTCCCTGTTTGTTTCCTGCTAACCTCATTGCCATCTGTACTAACTAGGATATAGGCCAATCTGCTGTGACAAAACCAAGAATATAGTGGCTCAGATGAAAGAGGAGTTTGTTTCTCTCCCATGTAACAGTTCGGGGGCAGACAGGTGGTCTCAGGAAGGTCCAGGGACAGAGGTTCCTTCTGTCTTGTCCCACCACCCCCTGGGGACACTGCCCTGGTCTGCAAGACAGAAGCTGGCTCACAACACCTTGCTCTTGTGGGTGGGGGAAAAGAACAGGACTAACAGCAGATCTGAATACAAATGTGGTTTAGAAGTTGCACTCATCGTTTCCACTCCCACCCACTGGCCAAAACTTAGACATGTGGCCTCATCTGCCTACAAGGAGCCTAAGAAATACAATTTCTCTGTAGGCCGAGCTAAATATCAGAGGTGAGAGGGTATCCTTCTCCCGACTCTGGAAGAGTCATCTCCTTCCTAAAGGGGCGCCCATCCAATCACTGGATTCCACTCCAAGTCTACGATCTCTGGGCAATGCACAATCTCTGCAACAGATATCGACGTGGCTCCATCCCAGCCCAGTGACCTACAAACTAACAGACCAGGAACCTTTTGCTCTCCACCACCACCATAGCAACCAAAATACAACGAAACGAAAATAAGATGAATGCAGTTAAGTCTCCCATTCTGAAAAGAAAAGAATGGCAAATACACATTCTTACCAATGATGAGATACAGCTGGACAAGAAAGGTGAAGAATCCCCCCTCCACCAAGGAAGCCAGACCCTTGGTTAAACTCAGTCCTGTCCTCTGGGGGGAAGAGGAGGGATCTCCTTTATCAGTTTGTCTGCTGGAGCCTGGCTTTGCCTCTGGAAAATTCTTTTTTTTTTTTAATTTCCATCGTCCTTTCTAGCCATATGTGAAGTGGATACAGAAAACTATGTGCTCCAAAGACATGCCAAACAGCTGGTGCCAATGTGGGGGTCAAGGGTTGCTTTAGGTGTCAATGTCAAACCCACCACAGGCTTTTACAAGCCAAACTTGTGGCATCTTTGCCAATGTAAACCTCTCAAAAATTCAACAGGTCTGTTTGCCTTCAGTCAGTACCACATGAAAGCAACCACAACTAAAGACAGTCCCGTCATAGATACTAAGCTTGTCTTTTCTCCTCCTTCACTTGCTGGCTTCTGTTGCAGACCCATCTTTCCCTCAATTCAAGGTGAGCTACCTTGAGGTCATGTGACTCATGACAGGAGGAGTAAACCACCATACCCCAGTGATGTCAGGCAGGCCACGAGACCTGAGACGGTTCTTCCCATCTGACTGATTTCAGGCTCAACCATTTAATTTGCTTTGGCCAATAAAATATGAACAGAAGTAACACATGCCACGTCCAAGCACCTGATTCTGCCACATCCTTTTCCTTCTGCCACAGAATAGCAATGTCTCCAAAAAGCCTATTCCTTTGGCTTAGTGGAACAGACGATGTGGAACAGAGCCACGGACATGTCATGAGTTAAGAAATCAACCTTTGTTGCTGTAAGGGAGCTGAGACTTTGTGTTTTTAAGTGCAGCTCTACCTGGCCATGGGGAAATTTTGATGGAATTTAACAAGTAATAACCACAAGTTCCTCAAAATTAAGGACCTGTTATTCAACAAAGGACGTTCTAGACAAAGTTAACAGACAGGCAAAAGACTGGGACTACGTATTCGCAACATCTAAAAAGAACCAAGGGATTTAATATCCAGTGTATGCCAAGGACTCTTGAAAAATAACAATAAAAAGACAGGAAGTGCAACTGAAAAGTGGATAAGAGACAAGCAGACAATTCACTGAAAATAAAATCAAAGTGGTCAGATAAAATACAGGATGCCCCATTAAGTCTGAATTAAAGATAAATAATGAAAAAAATTCAGTATAAGCATGGCCTGACTACTACATAGTATATATACACTTACACTAAAAAATTATTTGTTGTTTATTTGAAATTCAAATTTTATAATGTCCTGTATTTTTACTTTCTAAATCTGGCAAGCCTAGGTGAAATCCATGTGGCTAACAAGTGAATGAAGAGGAGCTGAGTCTCACTAGTAATCAAAGAAATGCAAATTAAACCTACGTGATACCATTTTATATCTTCTATATTAGCAAAGTCCAGAAAACAAGGCTTTTACTGAAGTGCACATAACCCTGTATTTTTCCATTTTATTACAGAAGATCACCCAGCCTAAGATTCCTTTCTCATCACACCGCCAGGCAATAAAAGCCCGACTATTCACTGCATGTGCACAGAGAAGCCCACACTTCAAATCGTAATTCCATACAGTAGGTAGCACAGGAATAATCCCGCTCACCATGGTCAGGCATCACAGACTTTTCCCTAGAAAACTTAAGTACCTATTTAGAATAAATTTGTAAAAATGAAATGTTGAGGACTGAATATGCTTGCATATCATTTCGTAATCAACAGCTCTTTCATAAGGAACATCATAACATTAATTTTGCTACTAGATGAAGATTAACCTCTTAAGGTTAACTCTCATAGCAGGTCAGAAACTTGGACTGTAAATAAAAATGAGAATCAGGCTTCACGGTTTCAAAGAGCTTTCACGTAAAAATGCTTTATCTAAATCACAACTATAGCTTTAGCACTGGATGATATCCATCTGGAAGGCAGAGGTAAGACACAAAAGCTGTAGGTTAAAGAAGGGAATAGGGGGACTGCCCTGGTGGCGCAGTGGTTAAGAATCTGCCTGCCAACGCAGGGGACATGGGTTCAAGCTCTGGTCCAGGAAGATCCCACATGTCGTGGAGCAACGTAGCCCACGCGCCACAACTACAGAGCCCGCGTGCCTAGGGCCTGCGAGCCACAACTACTGAGCTCGCGTGCCTAGAGCCCGCACACCTCAACAAAGAGCAGCCCCCGCTCCGCTCGCCGCAACTAGAGAAAGCCCGCGCACAGCAACGAAGACCCAACGCAGCCAAACAATAAATAAATTAAATTTTTTTTTTTTTTTAAAAAGGAAGGGAATAGGAGAAGGATATAAACACAACGTATACAGCACCCA
>NW_020173682.1:4201601-4282754 GCF_003031525.2 Neophocaena asiaeorientalis asiaeorientalis | reverse complement strand
ATACTTCACCCATTCTTTCTTTTTTTTTTTTTTTCTTTTGCGGTACGCGGGCCTCTCACTGTTGTGGCCTCTCCCGCTGCGGAACACAGGCTCCAGACGCACAGGCCCAGCGGCCATGGCTCACGGGCCCAGCCGCTCCGCGGCATGTGGGATCTTCCCGGACCGTGGCACGAACCCGTGTCCCCTGCATCGGCAGGCGACTCTCAACCACTGCGCCACCAGGGAAGCCCAGCACCCATTCTTTTTTAAATATGATGAGCTTATTTCGTGTAAATACAGCATGTATGCTATTTTAAATAAAATTTCGATACAAAGCACAAAGTACACCAACAACTCATTTTGCCTTCTTGAACTTCTAGGATAAATAATGCCCTCTGAGTTGATTTTAACATCTCCAGAGGAAAACATTTTTAAAACTAAACTCTTACTATGAGAGAGCAATTTAGAAAAAGACCAACATTTTGGCACAGTTCCGAGAAACAGTCATAAGTAGCTCTTTATTTCATTCCGAAGCATAAAAATATTTCAAAATAAATATTAAACCAAAATACTTTATATGAGTGGTACTCTAATATAATAGTTGTGGTAAACTGATTTACAGATACTAACGTGACTCAGCCTCCCTTATATAAAAGACATGCAATATAATCGTGAACCCTTCTAAAATCTTGGTATGGGGAAAATTGCTAGTTTGCTTTCGAAAGGTGATCACTTCTGGAGGTACCTCTAACAACAGCAAACACAGCAAGCTTTTAGATCTATAATTCAGCCTCCATCAGGACGAACTGTGGCCGGCATCTGACACAACACATCCCCACAAGAGAGAAAGGTAAACACAGAAGTCACACAGCTTTCACCGTAATGTCTAAGGCATTAAAGTATTTCCATAAATCACATATTACCTTTTTAACTACATATAAAAATAATCCTTGAAACAGCCTGGGTCCCAAATATCATAGAGTCCTGAGGCTACTGGGTAGGAAACAAATGATATTCACTGCACTCTTTTTTTTTTTCTTTTAAGTTTCAGAAGAAAAGCAAAATCAGAAGTGTTATATTAGCACCACTGCTAACAAAGGTTTGACAAAAACGTGGAAAATTTAAAGTACCTATTCTTCAACTTCAAGAAAGGAAAAGATTATGCCTTGGCTCTTGTCCCAAGCTGGGAACAAGTAAACACAGAACCGGTTTTAAATAAGCCCCAATCAATCAATCCTTAAACTCTACTCAATATCTCCACTTAAGTACACAGCTGAGAAAGTAAGCCAGTCAGGAACTGCCCCCACTTCAGTACCTTCTCTCCTCAAAGCTGGCCAGTCCCTAAACTCCAAGTTTAAAGTCAACCAATCCTTAAATTGTCTCACTTCTGAAAAAAAAAAAAATCCTAAAACTCCATGCTTCCTCAAAATCCTACCTAAGTACATCTCTGCCTGTTTTAAGGACTATATTCTGCAAGCATAATTCTCCCTTGCTCAGCAAGTATGAAATTCAGCTTTGATTTAGCTACACTTGAGTGGTGGTCTCTTCCTTCAATAATACGATAAATATTATGGTTACTTGGTTATTAGCATTTTTCTTCATGAAGCTAAGAAAAATATTTGTTATAATAATTCAATTTTATGGGAAGTTGAGAGTCTTTGCCTTTTAAGCCTAAGTATAATCCTTCTAGCCCAATACACAGCTGCACTAACAAAGGGGTCCCTTTCCTTCTGCTCTCAATCCCAGGCCCACACCTCACACTATCAATGGTCCAAACCCAGCCGATGGATGTACCATATGAAACACTAAAATTTCCCAATTACTGAAACTTGTATCAAGAATTGAGTATCATCAAATAGTCTTCAAAGAATATGGTAACTGAGCAAATATTTAAGTAGATACTCTTTCTGACCTAATAGAAATGACAGTGTGGCTTGGTTTTTTAAGGTCTGAAAACCTAAATTCTAAATCCTATCTTTGAGATTGGTTTACTTGGGTAAACTGATCATTTCTTCTTAAATTTTTCAGTCTAGAAAATAAAGCGACCATCACCAGCTCCTACCACCTCACAAAAATGATGTATGTACTCATTTAGAGTAAGATGAACTCTAAATGTTTCAGAAAGGCAAATAAAACCCAACCATTATGTTATTTTGTTTGTTGTTAAAGTCAACTCAGCTTGAGGTTTAGGTCAGCATGGACAAAAGTAAGAAAAACTGTCTCAATTTGACATAAAAGATGGCTGAAGAGAGTAATATAGGTTCTAATTAGAAAATTAGAATGAATGGGAGTCCTATCCCAAATATAAATCCGTCTATCAGACCGGCAAAGTGAATGGTGCGAGAGGGCTGCCTGACCCAAGTACACTCAGATGCGGCTGAGGGCCACGTTTTGGACGGCTTGTGGACTCAGCATTCTCGAAAAATAAATTCTAAACGGCAAGCGGTGCTACCTTACGGTTTACCAAAGCTCCGTGGAGTTTCCACTCGCGTCCAGGTCAGAGGAGGATTACGAACACTGAATTACCAATTGTTTCAAGCTAACATGAACATTTGACTAGGCGTTAAAGGAAACCAGAATGTCACCGCAAGATCTGCCATTTTGGCATGTTGGTTATTTTGAATTAAAGGCACTTAAGAAACAGCAGGTACAAGAAAGACACTCTGAGTCTCCTTTGTCCTTCCTGAAAGCAAGAGATAAAACTCCCATGTGAAAGGTACTCTCCCTGTACCAGGAGGAAGACATTCTTATCAGCAGAGGCGGGGAACTGGGGGCTGAGAAATCTGTACAAACAAACCTTATTACAGTAAAACCCTTGTCTTGCTGTTACCTCCTCACCACTCACTGCCCCTGGCCCACACCCCTTTGTCTCGTCGACTCTTCACAAAGTTATCGTTTGTCTAAAATGTGCGAAAGCTTCCTGCTCTGGTCACCTCTTCAGGTCTTCATTCTCCTGTGAAGGCCCCCATGCATATGTAAAAGTTTAATAAAATGTGTATGTTTTTCTCCTGTTAACTGTTTTATGTCAGTTTAATTCTCAGGCCCAGCTAGAGACCCAAAGAGGGTAGACGAGAATCTTCCCTCACCTACAGCGCCGAGAGGCCCACTTAATTAGGTTAGGCATAGATTTGGTGAATTCATACAGAAACTGTCGAATTTATTTCTAGAGAAGAATCCATGGAGAGGCAGTATAGCTCAGAGGAAACAGTCAAAACTACATTATGAGTTTGGTGACCTTGAATAAGTTACTTAATATCTCTGAACCTGTTTCCTCGTCTGTAAAATAGGAATTATTTCACAGGACTGTCAGAAAGATTAAAAGAGATAATGATAACTAGTAACTTTAAAAGTGTCCTAAGCATCCGGACCTCTGAGTCCTAGATTTACTTTTGTCACTAACTTGCTATAATACGCATGACAAGTCATTTGATCTAAGTCGGTTTCCTCATCTGTCAAACAGTGGTGTAACGCATACCCTACACATTTCATGGGGTATTTACGACAATTAATGTGAAAAGGATTTTTCAAATATAGAGAAACCCTGGGAGTTTTGACTGGGAGATAATTAATTCCACACCCACAAAAATGAAGAGGATTCATACTAACAAACTTGTTACAACCCAGGATTATATAATGCTCCAATTAAATTAACTTTACTAAGAAAAACATTTCACGCCTAAGAACATACCCAACACACCAGACCCATTGGCAACCACTCGGCCATTAGCTACAAGAATTCTTTTCCACGCAATGAACGCACCAAATTGGCTCAGCTCTCCAATGAACTAAAAGCAGTTCAACACAATCTTTTGTTCGAGTCGGGTGTCTGCCACTTAAAGCTACCCCTTCAATTTCTAAAGCATCAGGGAGAAGAAGGAAAAGAAGAAAGCTATACATTGCAGGGTTTCTCAACAGCAGCAGTGTTGACACTTGAACCAGATCATGTTTCAATGTCGGGGTTGCTCTGTGCACCGTAGGGTACGTAGGCGCATCCTTGGCCGCCACCAACTGGAGGCGCAGAGCAGCACCCCCCCACACAGCTGCGACACCTAAAGGTGTCTCCAGGCATTGCCAGATGTCCCCAGGGTGAGCTGGGGAGGGGACAAGATCATCCCCAGTTGCGATCCACTGAGCTACAGCCATAGTACTACCTTCCAGTCGTATTTATCTTACATCTCTCTCTCTCTCCCTGTAGACTGGTGGCTTACAATGCAGTCTGAAAAACTAACAGTTTTGCAACATAAGAACTCCAGAAAAGAATGCTGCCTGTAGGACAGTAACGTCGTAAGAAGAATTACAGGTACGGTAGGGAGTTACGGTTCAATTATCTCTTCCATCAACATGCTGTTTTTGTCTCATCCTCTCTAAGAATTCTCTTCTTGGGAGTTTTTTTGGGGTGACAATTTGGTTAACCTGTCACTAAAGCTTAGTCTCCACCCAGACTTAATAATTCTTATTCGTTAGTGTTTACGTTGAAAAAGAAAAAAAAAATCAAGCCTTGATGTTTTAACTTCTAAGCAACCAAATATGAAATTAATCAAAATTAAGTGTTACATAGCTATTTAAATTATTAAAATTAAACATATTTAAACATTTAAAATATTAAGTAAAATTACCCAAATTAGTATTCAGCTATTACTGCAAATATATAATATATATGTTGAAGGTAATGTGCAAAAATAAAAGAAACCATACGAAGTAGAATTTTAAGAATTACATTTAATGCCTACTACATTCCATCACTGGGCTAGACACATGGTTTTCTACAAGAAACAATTTCCATAATATCAGTACTTACACTGGTACTCTTAACACGGTAGTTTTTAAATTTGCCTAGGTAAATATAAATTTTAAACGCAATTTGGATAAGTTATCTAGGATGCTATATTTCACCTGGTCAGTGTTAGAAAGAGTGGCTTCTGTTGTCTCCAAACAGGACAGCTGACCATCACTGCCCCTCTGCCGGGAGCTACCTGACACAATTAATCGTCAACCTGCTCTCCCAGAGCCTGAACTTAAAAAGTGACAAAGCCTGAGCCATCAACAGGCCACTTAAGATGCAATTCTACTTTATACCATATCTAATGTTCTTAAGGAAGCTAACTGCAATTGTGGTTAAAAAAAATAGTGATAATCACTTCAACTCCATTAAATTTAGGGACGCTACCATAGCAGATTTAAGATTTTGTGAACTGCAAAAGGAGACAGCACATCTCCACTTCTATGCTTGCGGAGGGTTCCTGTTTTAGAGTCCTGGGACTTGGTTATTCAGATCAACTCTCCCACTGAAAGCTAAAAAAGCTAAACAAAATATAACTGTTATCTGTTGTAGGGGAAAAGCTCTGAAATTAATCATGAAATCTACAATGGCATAAATTTGTCAATATATAATCTGCAATGGTTGAGATGTGAAACACTCACATTAGGAAGTAATAAAATTGTGATAAATGTATGGAGGTTATAGTATGCCCTGAAAGCAACCCACAGAAATAACATACCTAGTTTTGTATGTATGGTTCAAGTTCCTGTGTTTCCACATTGTTCCACACAATTCCACTCATGACAAATATCACCAGATCCTCTTTCTCTGACAAGAAATACGGCTCAGCGTTAGCGGGATGATCCACAGAGAAACTCAAACTCATTCCGATGTGTGGAACTCATTCCGATGTGTGCCTGATTCACTTAACCCGGCGGAAACCTGCCTAAACACTTCACACAGCCCCTCCATCGCCCTCTATTATGCAAGCTGCAACATTTTAAGGCAACTCCCTTATTTCACCAGCTGGCCCTGTCAACACTGATGTAACAGAACTGGAAAAACTCATCACTCCACCATGATATTCAAATATCAAACTGTATTTCACTTGGGAAAAATTATACGGTTGCCAAATAAAACTAATGCAAATATAGTAAACTAGGCAAGGCTCTGAGTCATTCTTTTCTTGAAAAGGACTCTTGGGGAACCTCGAATCCATGCTGCGGCCGCGCAGGCCTTCTTTTGCTCCTCTGGCCCCCCGCCCCGCCCCACCCCTCAAGCGTGCGGGGCAGAGCAGGGGCGGCAAGAAGGCCAGGATGAGCTCATTAGCGTGCGCTCCGTCCACTCTAGTTTTATCCCCACGGGTCCTTCCTCACACTCTGCTCCTCCAGAAAGAGAGCTATGTTTTATTCATCTCTGAACTCCCAAACCTCAGCCAATATCCTGCATATAAAGTCATGCCTAACATCTACTCCATGGCAAGCACCAGATTCGGGACTAGAGACAAGAGAAGTAGAAGAGATACGGACCTCAGCCCGGGTGGATGTTGGCTGCCTGAACGGAATCAAGTAATGAAAGGCCAGTTAGCACAGCGCCAACTGCCTGTGTTCCTTTCCCCCCTTGCCAATCAAGGCTTAATGAGGAACCAAAGAGGGCTTTCTCTTAAGAAACACAAACGTGTGTCTTCAGCCCCGACCATTCCCCTGAGTTCCACATTCATACATCCAAGGGCCTACTCAACGTGTCGACTTGCAGGGCGTTACAGGGATAAACCGCATGGGCTTGGAAGTCAGACGGCTTGGGGTTTGAATCCCAGCTCCATCACTGCCCAGCTGGGTGCCAGCAGGCGGGTCACTCTGAACCTCTCTGTGCCTCTGTCTTCTCCCGCGTAAAGTGGGGACCCTGAGGGCTCCTGGCACACACAGCTGTGATATAAGGATTAAATGAATTAACATGTGTAAACATGCTTAAAACCCCATCGGGCACACAGTTCACGCTTACACGGTGCTTCCTGTTATTCCTAGCGCCAGTACTGCTGTTACTATGTCTGTCAGGCGCCTAAAACTCGTCCAAAACAGAATGCACGGTTTTCTTCCCAAACCCCTTTCTCTCGTCTCGGGAAACAGCGCCCCTATCCATCCAGCTGTTCCAGCCTAAAACCTGAGAAGTCATCACTTCTTCCTTTTCCCCACCCTCCAACTAGTAAGTCCACACCAGCACTCCTGGCTTCAGAAGCTTTCCACGACTTTGCCCACGTACCATCACCTCGCCAGTACCTCCCTAGTGCAGGCGCCCACCGTCTCTCCCCAGGGGGCAGCAAGACTCTCCCACCTCCCCACTCTCAACACTCCCTGCTCCACAACCCTCCGGCTAACTCTCCATCCAAGAGCACTGAAGTCAGACGCTATTCCCATGATGCAAACCTCCCTGTGGCTTTCCGTCACGCTTCGTCCAGGAGCATCTTCACTGCCCCACGCCTACAAGGGCCCTAATCCCATCAATAAAAATGGAGATAGTAATACAGACCTCAGAAGGCTGTAAAAACTTCATTAGGCGTTTAGACGAGGGCCTCACACACAGTAAGCTCCAGGGAAGTTTCACTGCTATGATTATTCCTGCCTGACATGCTCTTCCCTCAGGCTCTTCCTCTCCCGTCAATCCATTCAACTACCACCCCCCTTGAGAGGTGTCCCCAGACAGACCCCCTCTGAAACGACCTGCCCTGCTCTCCCACTCTTGGCCTTGTCTTCCTTTGCTTCACCGCACTTACCGCCGTCTGAAATAACATCACGTCCTTGCTCTTTGCTGCCCGGTGCCCCGCCGGAACGTGAGCTCCACTAGGTTGGACATGTCATCTCATTTGATGCTCTAGCTCCGCTTCTGACCCAGGACCTGACTCTGAGAGCACAACACACCTCTTCCCCGGGTTAGGGAACCGGCGTGAATTTCTTAGCAACGACACCGTACTGAGCCAGCCTCTCGTTTTCACCTTCATGACCACAGCTGAACCTCAGGAGAGCGACACTACGCATACCATCATCTCCCACTTTAGGGAGAAGGCTCAAGTTCCAAGTTTGGGTGACTCATCTTTGGACGCAAAGGCTAGGAACGAGCAGAACAAAGGTTCGAACCCCTGCGTTCCCAGTCTAAGGCCCTTCAAACTAGGATGGAAGAGTATTAGGCCCTGGAGCTGACTCTACGGAAACGTAATCTCTCAGTCTCCTGAATAAATACACCGGGGGTGCCTGGTCCTCTGCCCTTCGAAGTTCCTGACAAGCACTTGCCCTGCATCTGAGAACGATTCTGGCACAGCATTAACGCGTCGGCGGCGCACCAAGCCCGGGCGGGCAGGCAGCTACGACGGCGGGGCGTTCCAAAGGGACACGGCAGCACCCCGCGACTCTTCCGGGGCGCTCATAGTTCTCGCTGCAAACCCGCACGGCGGGGCCTCATAATCGCCGAGAGCGCTGCGGTGACGCTTCCAGCGACTTCTTGGCCCCCGTCCACCACGTTCAGATCGGCCGTCGGGCTCGAGGGCGGTCCAGGATCAGAGCGGGCGGAGGAAGGCGGGAGGCAGACCCGCGGCAAGGACCCCGGCCCACGAGACCTCTGTCAGAGGGCTGCGGGTCCCCACGTTCGCAGAGTAGCCCACTGCCTTTGTACGCTTTCTCCTGGCGCGGTCACATGCTAGTGTCACCTCGCGTGCTCTCACGACGCGCCCGGCCCTGGGGCTGCCTCGGAGGGAGGCCGGAGGCCGCTTCGCCTCCAGTGTACGCGAAAAGGGCACTGAGGCAGCAAGTGGTCATCCCTGCAAGTGGCTCCGCCTCAGCCACCTGGTCGCTCGCGGGACCCCAGAGGAAGCCCGGGCGGGGGCCGGGTGTCTCCGCAGGAACCCTGACTCAGTATGTGCAGAGGGGAACCCAGTGCCCCCATCGGGGAAGTAAGAAAGGGGTCTCTCCCCCCCGGACTCCCCCCTCCTTGGCTGCAAAGAGCCTGGGAACACAGCAAGCGGGCTGTCGCCCGGGGGCTGGAGCAGGACGCCAGGGTTGTGAGGTAGATTTTCCACAGACATTGCCTTCCCTCCCTCACGTGTTCCTTAAGAGTCCTCCACATGAGGAAACAGCCATTTGCTCTTCACCAGGTGCCACGGGCCCCTCGGCCGGGCGGGGTCAGCTCCCCCACCGGCCCTTGCTCCTGCCACGCCCCCTCGAGACTCCGCCGCAACTGGATAGGCCCTGGCTTGGCCCCGCCCACTCTGATTAGGCCCCGCCCCAGGCCCCGCCCCAACCGGACCTGCTCAGGCTTTGGCCCCGCCCACACCGGCTCGGCCCCGCCCCCTAGGGCCCGCCCTTCCGGCTCCCGCTCGAGGCGAGGCGGGCGCCCGGCGGCCCCACCCTGTCCCGGCGGCTCCTCTAGCCTTTTACTTGAGTTTTTAGCCTCTACCCTTCCTACTGGGTTTCCCCGCTTTGGCTCAGTGAGACGTCTTGCAGACTACCGTTCTCCTCTATTAAGCTTAGCAGGCGATGATCTGTACAAACAAGGATGTTCGCTTCTTCGCTCTTGTAAACTTTCCGCCACCTCCTCTTCGCGTGACGACACCTTCCTGCGCCCGTCCCACGGGTCTCTGCCCCTTTTTAGGCTCTTTCCTGTGTTCTGCAAAATGAAGAGTGCTGGTTCAAAGATGGCTCAGTGGAAGGAAAAAGGAAGGCTCGAAAAGCCGACAGCAATATACTAAACATTTATTTCTGACTTGTTGGATTCTTATATTATTACTCTTATAGGCAGAAAAAAAAAACTTGATGCTTAAAAGTGGCTCAGACAAATATGTCTTGAGGAAAAATAAAGAATGGGAAAAACAGGCCTTGGAAATAGACGCTAAGGAGGAAGTACTGAAGAGAGAAAGGATCACTTTTAAAAACTTACTTGGAATCACGACAAATAGCTAGATGAAGCAGGGAATTTTGCCCGGCAGCTCCAGTGTAAATAAAACCTGAAACAATTGTTTGTTTACACTCTCACTGAAAATACTGCAGTATTTTTATAGGAAAGAGTGATGCTGGGGAATGTTAGCCTTTAACGCCTGATATCTGGGCTGGTTAAAAATAAACGTACTATTCAGGAAAAATCCACGTAAGTAATTAAAGCTTAGAGAAGTTTCTGATTTGGATATTATTCGTACATTTTATCTTAATATATCATACAAGGTTTTAACGATCATTATCAAATGACATAAGAAATTTTTAGAGTTTGTAGATAACAATTTTAACAAAAATAAGGTTTTTGTTCAGTGGAGCAGAGTTATAGAAAAATAAGCACTTTTTTAAAGTTCTGCATATTGAACAAATGACAGTATATTTTCCTTGCAAAACAACAATTTTAAGAAAACTTTAAATTGTTAATTTCATTATTTACATTCTTATAAAATCCCCCAAATTAGAATTCTTTTTTAAGGAGATTCTAGATACTCCTCTGGGAGCATCCCACACATCATATATGTCATCTGTCCTTTTATGGAATGGAAATGGTTAAGAAGTATACACCAAATGCATTAAAAGTTCTTCAATACAAAATACTTTTGCCTCTGTAACATGGTATGACAGAAGACATTCCTTTCTTCTCATCTTATTATTTAACAATTTTTTTCCCTTGATACCCCAAGATTTTCAAACAAAACAAAAACCTCCTGTCTTGCTAGATGCAGGAAAGAAGTAATGCGGCCAACAAAAGATTGACAGGCAGAAAGCGTACCCAAACAAGGAGAGGAACCTCAGGGAATATCAAGTAGAAATTTGGGAGAAATACATGATCAGATACAGTCAAGTTTCTGTAACAGACTGGAATCTGATCTAGATAAGTAGCCAGGAGCTAGGGTCAAACGTATGTTGATATTAGAGAGAGGAACTGTTAGGAGAACTGCTTTCTTTAAGGAAAAACAAAAACAAAACAAATCCCTGGACATTCAAGGGTTAGCACTGGAAGGACTAAGGACCTTCCTTCACTCTGGCCCTTGGGGTTTCAGTTTCCCCTGGTGGTTGTTTCACTTTGGTATCTTCTGCCCCTAGCAAGCTGGGTTCCAGGGCCCTGTCTTCATAACTCTTCCTTTTGTCCTATTGGCAAACTGCAAAAAGCTGAACCTTAACACTAGGGGAAAACAAAAGGTTGAAATATAATGGCTAATATTTGTCGAGTGTTTATATGTGCCAGACACTGCATTAATTCATTTAATCGTTGCAACTGGATGGGGAAAGTGCTGTTATTATCTCCCATTTACACACGGGGCAAGCAGAGTGCAGGAGACCAAGTGTCACACGTCTCACAGCCTCTGAGTAACAGAGTCAAGACACTCTAGAATCTGCAGCCATAACCACTGATCTGTATTGAGTTTCAAGTAACAAAGCAAGAAACAGGGACTTGGAAAGTGCAAGATCTGTAAATTCTAGCTCCTAAAGACTGACCACAGTGTAGGCGTATCTTCACCATTTCCTGGCCTGTCTCCACACTTCTATTTCCATTTTTGAGGTGCTCATCATGACCTAGTAAATTGATTTTGTGACCCATTAATGGATTACCAGCCCTGTAAACACTAATCAGATCCCAAATATCAAATATCAAATTGTATCCCATGCGATAAGGGTAAATGTTCCCAAAACACAAGCTTCAGTAAACTACTGTTTCAGTAACGTGTGTGTTTTCTGAGTTGCTATGTTAATGTATTTCTTACCATGGATCTCAATTCAAAAAGTTTCAGAAACACTATTATAACCACCAGTTGCCTGATTTCTATGCATATTTCATCATTCAGAATCAAGATCAAGACAAACCAAATCCCATTCCAACCCCCTTGCATCCCTCCCAGCTCCAGGATCTGGTCGAGGTAATCAACACAATAACCAGGTCACTTCTACATCCAGAAGGGCTCTTGTCTCCAGGACAAAAACCGAGACTGTAATAATGACAACATGATAAACAGCCACAAAACAAGAGTTACACCCAAAAAAAGAGAGGTGGTCATGAGAAAGGAGCAGAGATGGGTAGCTTGGTGGAAGAAAGACTGGGGACAGAGATTGGGGGGCTGCAGAAGGAGGTACGTTCATAAGCCCACAATCTTACAGCTGCTGTGACACGGTTTGCAAAGTTCTATTTCGTATCTCATTTTATCACCTCTCTTCTCCCACCCCTTTCCGTAGCTAATTCTCCCCATCCTGTGGTCTCTCCTTTGCAGAAGCTTCTTCCGAGAAGCTTTGCCTAAACTGCCTTTGCTCTGGGTCTTGGAAATGATTTTCACCTCCTCCCCTGCTGGACTGTATGCTCTGTGAGAGTAGGGGTAATACTGGTCTCGTTCAACCTCAAAGGTTTACTGGTACCTGAGGACCCTACCCTGAGCAGGTACTCACTAAAGATGTGTGGGGGAATGAACGGATGGATACATGACCTCAAATCCACACACTGGCTGGTTTCTTACTCAGGATACTAGCTGCTTTCTAAACAGGGGGCACTGTGTTAATAGAAATTATACCAAGAAGAAAAATCCTTTAGGAGGATTTTTAGGAGAAAATAACTGTTCGAAGGATGATGCAGCCTAACGTCGCAAAACCCTGAACAGGGTCAGCTTGCCTGGGTACTTCTGTGCCCAGTTATTTGGAGAAATCCAGTAACTTCTCCAAGCTTCAGAGGGGATTAGGATCACTGAATGTTGTTCAGAGTGAAAGCCCTAATAGGGTGTTAGCCCTCAGGGAACTTTGCGAAATCAGGGCAGGCCACCTGCACCCTTATTTGCATGAAGTCCCTGGAAAGAAATTGACAGGCACTAGGTAACAGCAGTGAATCCTTTCAGACAAAGGATATTGGACAAAGGCTTCTCCCAACGGCAAGAGTGGTGTGGGGGAGCGAGGAGAGAAAAGGAAAGCAAGTCACTAGTGGTGTGGCTCTGAGAGGCCAAGTCCGTGACTGAGTAAAGGGCCAGGTGCATGCTTTTGAGGGAAAAGCTGAAGGAACCAAGCTGCCTTGTGGGTGTGTTGGGATTCGAGGGCAGGGGAAGAAGGTGCAGGAGAGAGAAGAAGGTGTCAGAAAGATCCAGAATTCCTCAAGGAAGAAACCCCACCTACCACAGCACCGCAGTCAAGCAGAATGTTCCAGAAACAGGCTTGAAGTCTTTGTGTATTCTGTTCTTCCTCCGTGGGATCCATTTTCTCCCTTATCTCTTGGGAAAGACCTAGTCTTTCTTCAAGTCCTGTCATTAACTCTCTCTGCTAAAAAGAGCCAACTTTTTTGAGCACTTAGATCTAAATCATTGATCAGCGCTCTATGTGAAATCTTCACAACAACTCTTCAGAGTAGCTACTATTTTTATGTCTTTTACAGATGAGAGAAAAAGTGATGTTAAGTGACTTGCCCTAGGTCACGTAGCTTAAAGTTATCTGACTCCCAATTTCAGCCTTAAATACTACCCTGGAGCTCATTGCTTTGCCCAGGTGGTCAAACCATCTCTTCCCTCTGCTCCTTAAAGAAACTTCTATAGCACATGACATTTAAATGTCTCTCAAATCAGAATGTATCTTAAAATGGAAAGGATAACATAATTTAATTAATTTTTTTCTTAGTTTTACAAAAAAATAATGATTTATCTTACCACAGATAGCATCCTTGATTTAATAGCACACAGTATACTGCTTTAAAAATGTTTATACGTCTTTCTCCCCACTAAGCTATGAATTCTTTGAAGACGGAGATTGATTCACTCAACTTTGTGTCCTTAGCACCTAACACAGTTTCCGGAATGTAAAAGGCATTGGGCAAATTTCTTGAATTCAGTTGAGGAGGGTATGTCATCTCCCTGACAGGTGACAGGTGGGTGCAACCTAGGAGAAAAAAGCCATCACTGTCATCACCCAAACTCTTTGATTATCCTCAAAGCCCTGTTGTTCTGGGAAAACAAAGTCACAACTTCTCTGAGTTTTATCCCAGTTAAGTTCTATTTGGCTCTAAAGGTATGTGAAGGTTCCCCTTGGTAATTAATTCGGCATGTCTCTTCTCTACTTGACAAACTGTCATCTATTGTTTACCCTTTGTGTTGGGTTCAGGCAGTTTGTAATCAGTTAAAGCAATATAATGAGGCCAAATTAAAGTTAAATTTTTAAATCTGATTTTGCAAGGTCAGATCCAGTTGCACCTGGACTTTAAGCTAGAGATGGTGCTCAGGTCACTGAGGTGTTCGATTTGGTCCACGTTGTGTTTTTAAATTCTTGAATATCAGAAGATAACATTTAAAAAGCAAGTATTTGGGCTTCTTCCAAAAATCAGAGGCTCTGATGATGTTAGCCCCCCTCTTCACCCAGGGCATTCATCGTTGGAGTGAAGCTGCCCAGTTCAGAGACACAGATGTTCCCTGTTTTCCCATAACCCCAACTGGGGGGCTATTTAAGCTACCCACGTGGCACTTGAGTTTATGATGCATCTTGAAAGTGAAGGGCTGGATCATTTAAGGCTCTAGCTTAAGAAGGATCATAAAACCTGCAAAATAAACAGCTTTGCTCAGAAATCCACTAATGCTCTAAGTGAAGTAATGATTTTCAATAGTTACATTTTGCCCTATAGATAGATTTTTCACTGTTTTTATGTCTGTCTTCTAGAGAATAAACTTCTTGTGCATTAGAGATTTTTTCCAATAAGATATTGCTTTTTGGTATTTAAACAAGAAAGAAAAATACTTAAGAAAAATTGAAGTGCAAAATATAGAAGGTTGGACGCACAGTATGGCCAGGCCTATGTGCGTGTTGTACAGATTGCATTCACAGAGCACACAGGCTTACCCAGCAGAGAGTCACAGAAGTTCCTCTCCTTCCCTTGGCCTCTGTTCTCAGGTAACAACATGGGAGAAGGAAAGTTAATTATCTTGTTAATTATCACGTTTCCGTTTTGTTCTATACCACAAATGGTAGACTCAGTCACCTTTAAATTACACTTTAAAGTGAGCTCCGAGGCTGTATAGAATGTGGGTATTTAATAAGTCTGTTATTTGGGGGAGATTCTCTTGTCTAGTCATACTTTAGGTACTGCTGTTGACATTAGTCAAGATAAGGTTTGGATGCAAGTGACAGAAAACCCCTGAGATAACAGGCTTAAACAAATTTGAAGTTTATTTCTCGATGCGTAAAACTGTCTGGATATATGTGGTCCAGGACAAGTTCGCCCACAGTGGTGCCAGGGATTCAGGCTCTTTCCATCTTGTTGCTCAGTCAATGCTTGATCTACATTCTCAAAGTCACCTCTCCATCCAAGATGGCAGCTGAACTCCAAGAACCCCCCAGTTTGCAGGAAGAAGATCCAGATATTCTGTAGCTTGTACTCCTTAAACCCCATTTTTCTCAAGAAGCTTTTCTCAGCTAATTAAGAGACTAGATTGGTAACTTCTCAGTTCACTTAAAACTTCCTTGTAAAAAACTTCATTCATTTAAATACTTTAAAATGCATTCATGATGGCCATCATCAAAAAATCTACAAACAGTAAATACTGGAGAGGGTGTGGAGAAAAGGGAGCCCTCTTGCACTGTTGGTGGGAATGTAAAGTGATACAGCCACTATGGAGAACAGTATGGAGGTTCCTTAAAAAACTAAAAATAGAACTACCACATGACCCAGAAATCCCACTACTGGGCATATACCCTGAGAAAACCATAAGAGTCATGTACCACAATATTCATTGCAGCTCTATTTACAACAGCCAGGACATGGTAGCAACCTAAGTGTCCATCATTGGATAAATGGATAAAGAAGATGTGACACATTTATACAATGGAATATTACTCAGCCATAAAAAGAAATGAAATTGAATTATTTGTAGTGAGGTGGATAGACCTAGAGTCTGTCCTACAGAGTGAAGTAAGTCAGAAAGAGAAAAACAAATACCATATGCTAACACATATATATGGAATCTAAAAAAAAAAAAAAAGTGGTTCTCAAGAACCTAGGGGCAGGACAGGAATAAAGGCGTAGAGAATGGACTTGAGGACCGGGGACGGGGAAGGGTAAGCTGGGATGAAGTGAGAGAGTGGTTTTGACATATATACACTACCAAATGTAAAAGAGATAGTTAGTGGGAAGCAGCCACATAGCACAGGGAGATCAGCTCAGTGCTTTGTGACCACCTAGAGGTAAGCCAGACACTATAAGAAAAAGTAGTAAACATTTGGAAATTTTTGCTATACTTCTTTCCTGATATCTTATACCTAGAATATCACGTATCTTCTTTAGCAGAGTCTATAATTTGTTTAAAATCTTTTCTGCATTCTGGACTACCATGTTGACCAGTAAAACAAATCTAAGCAAACACTTCAAGGTGAAATGAAATCCAAACCTCAGATCTGTACGGTTAGTTATGTCTGTAAACCAGAACTGGGGGAGGATTGGGGGTGAAAATGCCAATAATGTCGAGAGAGAGAAAGTGCTGATTAAAAACTGGATTGGCTGGTGAGAGACTGGAAATTTTCTTCCCGTTCCCAAGAGGCTTATTTTTTATCTTTCTTTTTCACATGGTAAAGCGGCAAATTAAATTGCAAAGTTAATTCTCATCACTAAGGAAGGGATTCCAAATGTAGTAATTAAGGATTGCTGAGCATTTAAATTTTATTCATGAGAATGAGAACTTTTAAATAATTAAACAATTATTTGTTCTCTTTTACAGATTTATGTTATTATAAAACACTATAATTTAACATCAAGTGTTTAGGCTCTAGGTTCCAGAGACTTGGATGGCTATTTTAAAATTAGAGCTGTGTTTATTGATATATTTGATTTTATGAATTATGATACTGGAGCTCCCTTGAGAGATGATGTTCTCTCTTCTTCCAAGATGAAGTCCTTAACAGGATGAAATCTTATCTTGCAGGAAACCATGAATTCACTGTGGAGAAGAGTGATTTGGATTTTTCTCTGGTAGGACATAAAGTACATTTTGAATGCTTTACTGTCTCTTCCAGTGATTTATCTTATGCATGAAAATAATCTTCTGCCTTGTTCACAACAGATGAATCTATCTTTATAGAAACTGAACAGTCGTTCTGCAAGAAAACCTAAGAAAAACAAAATGATTTCTTTTTGGTAAAGTAAACAGTATTGTATCTTTGACTGAAAATCCCGGTATTTAAGGCTTACGTCAAAATTCTTATTTTAAACAGTGAGGTAGTCATTGGAAAAGTTGAAATTATTGTCTTCTTTACAAGGAAATGTTGAGATTATAAATTCTACATTGTGAAAATGGTCTCTGAAAATAAAATTCTAAACAATTGAAAACTAAAGAATATGTTTCTTTTCCCAAATTTGCCTCACCTTTTAAAGTTGAGTTTGGATCCCTCTGCTACCTCCGGTAAATAAGCTACTCTAACTCCCAGATAACCTTAAAAATATAACTGCCTAGAAAGGAAACAACTTTGGAAGTTAGGGGGCTTCAAGCAAAACTAAATTATAGTGCTTCATCAAATGACACCAATAATCAGAGGGGTTATTTAATGAAATCATGGGGTTTTTGTTAACAAAATAAAAGCTTTAGCTTTTTACATGTGGACAGAGAAAACGTGTATAGCCCCACGTTGTCCTGTCGTCCGTCACCTTGACGGACAGAGATCGTTATTAACAAGAGTGTAATACAGGCATCCAGAGAGTCTGGAATTCTGTCTCTGTTAAGATTTAGATCCTGCCAGTGGCTAGCAGCTGTTTTAAATTTAAGAGGACAGGAGTGAGTTAGCGACATTTTGTAAGAAATAAATGAGCCCTCAGTGCACACCAATTGCTGGTAAATTCAGAAAATGATAAACATTCTTCCTTGAGCAAGAAAGTTAGATCGGAAACACACCTGCAAAGATTTATTTTCAAAACAGCAAAGATGTAGCTGTGCAACTGAAATGTTCTATTTTCACCTTTTCCCCCAATTTTTCCTTCAGGATGGTCTCCTGACTTCAGTTGCTCTCATAAAATCTGAGAATTTTTGATGAAAATAAAACAAAACTCAGAAGGTCACAGCTCAAAAGTGTCCACTTCAGTTTTAAAACCTAAGTCAATTTCCATTAACATTTGCTCAACGTAATTTTATTTTGGTCTGTGCTTTTTTTGTGTGTGTGAAAATAGTATCAACATTTTAAAAAGAATGACACAAACAAAAAAACATTAAAAAGCAATCAAAAACTGTACAGAAAACTGAACAGTTCTTAAGCCACCCAATAAAGGGGCTGCTAACACCAGAAACAAACAGATAGTATGTCTTATGCTTTATCCTATGACTGGCATTCCAGAGAGTTGATGAAAAACCTTGAACAAACCTCTTCTTTAAGTCAATTGTGTGAAGTTTTAAACTACCAACTTTCTAGTGTTTCTAACTATTATGTAACTGATGTGAATGAGAAAATTTGTATCTCTTAGTAAACCTAATTTATAGAAAAACAAATTCCCCCAGGTTGCCATTTTAATTTCCTGAAATAGATCCTCGTGTCTGTCACTTAACACGCTATAAACTATATGCATTTCTTATTTCCTTGTCTTTAAATCGTAATTCAGGAAAACCTATGAAAAGAAGAATCTATGTTCAGAGGTAAAGTGAAAACTGAGATAAAAATATAGGATAGTAATGGAGACTATACTTAATATAATTAAACTGTAGTTCTATGCCATAATTTGCTTCTAAAATTAGATGATCATCAAAATAGCTCTTTATATTTGTAGTTTTCAAAACTGTGTAGCATTTTTGCCACCATCAGGTGGATGATACACACACACATACACACACACACACACACACACAGAAACCACATAGGCTGAGATAAGTGAATTGAACTGATAAAATGAATTTTAGGTCACTTTAATAAAGTTAGACTTTATTAAAAAGGCTACATAATGAATTAGAATAGAGTATTTTTTCAAATAAATCCAGCGCAAGCTTTATAAAACTACTGTTTCAGTAAAAAGGATATATATGTATGTATATATATATATATATATATATATTATAAGCAATTCAATTACACTTTGGCTGATTTTAGGCTTTGTCATTCATATAAGATCTCACAGTCAATAACTCTGGCCAGGCCTTCTCCATTTGCCACCAAGCAATTCTGTAACCTTGTAATTGTCATGTTCCATGAATCTAAACCTCAAAGACAGAATAAGATAAACTCTACCATTTTGACAATATTTATTGAGCGTGTACTAGATACTAAAGATTGTACTATATACTTCAGGTATATTACCATGGTTAAATGTCACAACAACTTGTGAGATAGGCATTACAGTTTAATAACCTATAAGGGAAAAGAATCTGAGTAAAAAAGATATATATGTATGTATATATATATATATATATATATATATATATATATGTATATATATATACACACACACACACACACACACACATATGTCATTCCTACTCATGAAAATTGGAGTTTTAAACTTTAGGGTATTAGGGAAGGTGAAAAAATAAATAATAGTAAAATAATTTCTATTACCATGGTTTATATTACTGCTTCCAAACATGATGAAAGGGTGTGAGAAAAAGATCCTTTGTGAGTGTGATCATAAATGCCCAGTCATTACCCCCCAAACTACATAAAATCAGAACCTAGAATTAAAACAACAATAGCAAAAACAAATAAGGAAAGAATCCTTAGGGTGCCAATACAGTGCTGTGCTCCTCTCCTTATGATAGGTTTTTTTTTCTTTTTCCTATTGCTTTGGGATTGCAAAATAAAGTTTGTCCCACAATGTTATTTCTATATAAAATGTGGGTCTGCATGTGGGTCCTTATGTTGCACAATCCTCGGTGGTAGACGATAACATCTTTACTTACCCGTCTGCCAGTATTTTCCTGTGCACACAGAAGGTCCTTAAAATACAACTGAAAAAAACATACAAATAAATAATAACACATCTTGTCCTTAAACTTCATCTCAATGACATAGCAACAGCTGCTTTGAAGGGAAGGATTCAAGCAAAGCTAAACCACAGAAAACAGTTACCAAAACTTTAGCTAGTGCCTTGAAGAGGCCGCACGATAACCTTTGATGTCCAGTTCAAGTCTTAAATCTGTGGGAGCAATGGCTTGGGAGCAATGGCTTAGAAGCCCTGAAGCCCTAAACCGTGGAAATCCAATTTTGACTTAAATAAAAAACATTTTGTTGAAAATGGTTTCATACATTAAGAATCCTTGATGCATATCTTTTACTAATTTGTCTTTAATCTTCCGGAAAAAGGAATAATTTTGATATAATCTACATCACAAAACATAATGCAGTAACTCAAAAATATACAACAGTAATCATTGCTATTAACAAAATGTTGGAGAATTTTAAAACTCTATGAAGAGACATTTAAGGAGACAGGATAAGCAATAATTCTTAAAATGTTAGAGTTCTGAAATGCATACATAATGCCCAGAAAAGTCTAGTTTAATATTAAATGTATCCATTTTTATATATTTTGATTACTTACAAATATTTTTAAATGTGTGAAATCAGAATTTATATTACAGAATAAATGCTAATTTTCATAAAGTAGACTTACTTTAGATCTATTAAGTGTGTTTAATCATTCAACAAACATCAATCACACGCTCTCGCATGATACTGAGATACTGACTGCATAGTAAGACATTGATTTTCAACGATCTTTCAGTTCGATAGAGGTGGTAAGATAGTAGGAACAAGTAATATCAATACAAGAGATAAAACTCTAAATATTGTTCAATTTCAATTATAAATATAAGTTCTAAATAAACATTTGGCAATGTAATTATGAGCCATGACCAAGTAGGTTTGCTAAGTGAATTTATATATATAAAATACCTGGAGCATATGTAGTAAGTGCTACAAATGTGTTAACTATTAGCTATTTATTCCAGAAATATGGAACAGGATGATTCAACATTATGAAAAATGTCTAGTTTCTTACATTAACAAGAAAGAAAAAATACATTTGTCAATATATACAAGAAACACACTTGATAAACTTCAATCACAATCAACCACAAACCAAAACCCAGCAGTTATAGGGCTAAAAGGCAAATGGGCAAAGCATCATCATTAAAATCAGAAAATAAATAGGGATAGCTACTTTATCAATCAGGGGTCAGTCAAGAGGCAGACACCACACCAGTTATTTCAGCAGAGAGAATTTAATATAAAGAATTATTACCTAGGTGTCAACTTCACAAGGTAGCCTAAAAACAAAAAGAGAACTTGGGATCACAGAGGTAGCAACTGCAGAAAGCAGCTACCACTACATGATGGAGTGGGATCAAGAAGAGAAGTTGGAGTTATTAAAACTTAGAAGCTTAGAGAAAGGCCTCGAGGAAATGAAACGCAGACGTCACGTATCTCTGAGTTGGGGGTGCAAAGAAGCGGTTCCTACACATGTTAGAAAACTGTTCAATTGTCCTGCTGCTGTGGGAAGGAACTGCCCTGTCAAGATGAAGCAGCATTGGTAGGTTGACGCTCATGGAACAGGGAGCAAATAAGAAGTGACCAGAAAACAAACAGTAAGGAACAATCCCCGCTTCCTTCTCCTTCCTGGGAGCTCTCTGCCAGTGAACTCTTTATCAGCATAGTTTAACAGGGAGCCACCTTGCAGAGCAAAAACACGGTTTGCTAAATAAATTCCAGCCCCAGCATCACAAGCAAAGCATCAAAGGTTAGGTTTGGAATGAAGAGTGGCAGGTTTGCTATCACCATTATTATTCAAAAATTAGAAACTTAGGCTAATGCTAAGTTAGCGAATTAGCTAAACTTCGGCTAAGGCTAACACAAAATAATAACAATCAGCATAAATACTGGGGGAGGGCAGCGAGAATTCACTTTATTTGCAGGTGTTGTTATACTTAGAGAACTCAAGAAACTATACTAAATTATTTTTTTAAATAAGAGACTAAGGTATGGTGGCAAGATGTAAGATAAATAGACAGATGTCAATGGATTTTTCTCTGTGCTTGTTGCATCAGTTAACTTTGTTCTGTAGCAAAACAACCCTGATACAATAGCAAACATTTACTTCTCACTGACATTCCATGAGGCCTGAGGGTTGGTGGTGGGAGATACTCTTCCATGAGCCTCTTGTGTCCCTATGTGTCCTGCTGGGTATGCTAAGCCTTCAAAACCCTGATCATTTTGTTTACCCAGCCATTCCTCAGGGTTGAGTATGCAGTGAGCAACCTTGAGGGAGAAGGTAATACCTACCTCTGGGGCAAAGAGCAGGCTTGCTTACTGCTTGCTATGACGTGATGGGATTTCAAGTTCACTGTCCCTCTCCTGTGATGCAACCGACTTTGTGTTCAGGCATGTATCCGGGCCCCACCATGGGAATGAAGACTCGGGGAACCAACACCAACGTGCTGACACTCACTCTGGCTGCTGTCTTTTGTCTCTGGTCTAGGAGTGGTGTCTTCTGTCAGCATCCATGCAATGGGCAAATGAACGTCTTAACTTGAAAGTAAAGTAAATTATGACACCCTTCACAGATCTTGATGGTTGGCAGCTACTCTGCTCCAAGCTACGGGTTGGCTGCAGGTCTGCTTCATGAGCATTCTTGTTCCAGGATCTAGGCTGAAGAAGTAGCCCCAACCTGGCCATGTTCATGCCAGAGAGCAGGAGCTCAAGAGGACAAGTATTATCACACACTCGAATTTCAAGCTTCGGTTTGCTGTGTTTATGTCATATATTCATTGGCCAAAGCAAGTCACATGGCCAACACAAATGGGGATAGGATGGATGGATGCTTCATCTCTAAGAAGGTACTGCAAATGATATCCAACAAGCATACCTCTCTTACCATGGAGGAAGTAGATAATGACGAACAGTACAACCTACCATACTAGTGATAACCACTTAAACATAAATGGAAAATAAAAGCTTTTTCATGCCAGTAATAAAATCTAAAAAAAAAAAAATTTAACAAAGAATTACAATAGCTACACGAAAACCTTTTTCTCCTCTTGAAAGATGTAAAATAAAACCTCAATAACGGAGTTCCCTGGTGGCCTAGTGGTTAGGATTCTGGGCTTTCACTGCCGTGGCCCAGGTTCACTCCCTGGTCAGAGAACTGAGATCCCACAAGCTGTGTAGCCAAAAAACAAACTAACAAAACAAACAAAAAACACCCTAAAAACACCTCAATAAATGAAAACTTACGTTACTAGATAGAAATACAGTATGATTAAAAAATTCCTTCCCCATTTTAATACATTTTAATGCAAAGTGAATCAGAACCTTAAGTTTTGGGTGTTCTTTAAAATGAAAATGATTAATTTGTCTGTATGGCCCAGGGGGATTCCCCCATGAGAAGCTGGTAAGTGATAAAGCAAGTTGCAGGAAACTGTACAGTATAACGCTATTTTTATAAGGTAAAAACACTATGTATTTGTGCGTTAATATAAATATATTATTTTATATTATATTTTATTTATATTATATATATAATATATATTAAATTAAATTTAAAAAACGCTATTTTTATAAGGTAAAAACACTATGTATTTGTGCGTTAATATAAATATATTATTTTATATTTTATATATTTTATTTATATTATATTTTATTTATATTATATATAAAATATATATTAAATTAAATTAAAAAACGCTATTTTATAAGGTAAAAACACTATGTATTTGTGCGTTAATATAAATATATTATTTTATATTTTATATATTTTATTTATATTATATTTTATTTATATTATATATAAAATATATATTAAATTAAATTAAAAAACGCTATTTTATAAGGTAAAAACACTATGTATTTGTGCGTTAATATAAATATATTATTTTATATTTTATATATTTTATTTATATTATATTTTATTTATATTATATATAAAATATATATTAAATTAAATTAAAAAACGCTATTTTATAAGGTAAAAACACTATGTATTTGTGCGTTAATATAAATATATTATTTTATATTTTATATATTTTATTTATATTATATTTTATTTATATTATATATAAAATATATATTAAATTAAATTAAAAAACGCTATTTTATAAGGTAAAAACACTATGTATTTGTGCGTTAATATAAATATATTATTTTATATTTTATATATTTTATTTATATTATATTTTATTTATATTATATATAAAATATATATTAAATTAAATTAAAAAACGCTATTTTATAAGGTAAAAACACTATGTATTTGTGCGTTAATATAAATATATTATTTTATATTTTATATATTTTATTTATATTATATTTTATTTATATTATATATAAAATATATATTAAATTAAATTAAAAAACGCTATTTTATAAGGTAAAAACACTATGTATTTGTGCGTTAATATAAATATATTATTTTATATTTTATATATTTTATTTATATTATATTTTATTTATATTATATATATAATATATATTAAATTAAATTTTAAAAACGCTATTTTTATAAGGTAAAAACACTATGTATTTGTGTGTTAATATAAAGATGTATTTGCAGGAGCATATGAAGAAGAGGATGGGTACATAACTTGACTTACCTCAGAAGGATGAATTGGTAAGAGAAGGGGAATCATTCTTTTCTCTTTTTATATCTCTGTATTGTTTGACAATGGAGTTAGCCCAACAGCAAATAAAGTCAGAGAATCGTAAAACTATTTTAAATCTTGTCTAAGTCTCCATGTTTTAGGCCGACATGGGTAAACACACAAAACGAACAAATATTTTGCTTCCTGGGCTCAGGTATGAGGGGGAACTAGGGGGTCGTCTTCTGCCATCAGCATCGCTTTATTCTTCAAAACCAGCTTGGCACTCTTGGAAACACTCCTCATTAAAAAGGAATAATTTTTTCTAGAAGGCAACTGAAGATGCCAGCCAAAACACAAATCTGATGCGGCTCACTTGTATATCAAGGTTGGAAGCAGGTTATCACAGACAACAAGCGTTCAACTTTTTTGTGCCTAAGTACACCGATCAAAGGAACTATGTCGTCCCCACCGTGGGTATCATGGCATTTATTTATTTTTTTAATTTAATTTTTATTTTATATTGGAGTATAGTTGATTTACAATGTTGTGTTAGTTTCAGGTGTGCAGCAAAGTGAACCAGTTACACATACACATATATTCATTCTCCTTCAGATTCTTTTCCCATATAAGTTATTACAGAATATTGAGCAGAGTTCCCTGTGCTATACAGCAGGTCCTTGTTGATTATCTAGTTTATATATAGTAGTGGGTATATGTTAATCCCAAACTCCTCATTTATCATGGCATTTAAGTTGGATTCACACAAACCTTGTCTTTATACGGGTCGATCTTATTACTAGAGTGCAGTTCTCTGTGGTATATAATATTAAACAGTATTAGAACATATTAAGAAAAACTGTAATGGCTGTAAAGATTTTGGATCAAGTATCCCTTTTAATCGCTGGAGGACCAAACTTCACAACGCTGGAGAAATTCTCGGGGAACAATTCATTCTGAGGGCTCCCAAAAGTTTCTTTGAGAGGATATTTCAAAGCTATTCCAGAATTTTTTTCTCGAATTCTATAGTCAGGAATTAGAAGGTCTTATCTGCTGATGCGACATTTTTAAGTTTTGCAAAAGCTCAAATCCTGGCTTTTTCCTCCCCTTAGTCTGATGAATCTTATGATTACCCTCAAGAACATTGTGTTACACCTTATCTTCATGCGTGACTTGTGGTTAAAGATGGTGTGGAAGTAAGGAAGCCGTTTCTCAAGCCTTTGGGGCTACAACCAAACCAATAATATCTTTGAAGCCCTTTCAAAATTCTTCTGAACAAATAAGCTTAAAAAAATGGATTGGAATGCGCAGGGATGATGCTCCAGTAACACTGGATTCACAGTGAAGAATTCAGCAGGGGAAAAAAATCAGATTTATTCACTGGCGAGCATCTAAAACCCTGCCCAGCAGTCTATGAGGACTACTCATGTCATTATCAAGGTAGCCAACCCCATGAAAAGCGCTAGAGTACACGCCTTCCTTTGTGAATATTTGAATGTTCACGACAAAGTTCTTATGTTCAATTCTGAAGTCTATTAGCTATCAGAAGACAAGATATTTGGCTAAAGAATGCAGGGGTCCTTATCTTTAGAACATCAAGGAAACTACTACTTCAAACTTTCAAAATGAATAACTTTCATGGGGGTTTGCCGTATTTGGCAGATATATTTGGAACTTTGTATGTGGAACCTGAAATTTTAAGCACTAAACACCAATGTTAAAGTGTGTTAAGTATGCTTCAGGTGGTGATAACTAAAATCCAGCTATAGAGAGAACACATTATTGGTACAAAATAATCCCTCTCTTTCTTCATTTAAAAAAAATAATAAATTCATTTATTTATTTTTATTTGTTTATTTTTGGCTGTGTTGGGTCTTTGTTACTGCGCGCGGGCTTTCTCTAGTTGCGGCGAGCGGAGGCTACTCCTCATTGCAGTGTGCGGGCTTCTCATCGCGGTGGCTTCTCTTGTTGCGGAGCACGGGCTCGAGGCACGCGGGCTCAGTAGTTGTGGCTCACGGGCTCAGTAGTTGTGGCTCCCGGGCTTAGCTGCTCTGCGGCATGTGGGATCTTCCCAGACCAGGGCTCGAACGCATGTTCCCCTGCATTGGCAGGCGGATTCTTAACCACTGCACCACCAGGGAAGCCCTTCTCTTTCTGACTTAATCCTTGAAAGTAATTTCAGGGGAAAATAAAAGGTGAAATAATATCTAGTCTGCTTGCAAGATAAATTCAGGTTATATTTTCCTGATATGATGACAGAAAACTCCATTTGGAAGGTGGGGAGGAAATTTTTCCTCACTTACATTTCATATTTGCCAAACAATCCCCAGGAGAAGATTTGGGGAATCATATTTGATTGCGTTTGTAACTTCCAAAAATAATTTGGAAAAATCTGGGGTAAAACAAGTTTTTGTTTTACCCCCAATAAGTGAGCTGTCCCTGTACAGCCCTATCCAATTGTCATGACCATTTGTGAACCTCTTCTCTTTAATCTTTCTATCTGTGCTTGTGAGAACAAAGCAGCATGATAGCCTTCGTGTTAAAAATGGCCTGTATTGGGCTTCCCTGGTGGCGCAGTGGTTGCGAGTCTGCCTGCCGATGCAGGGGATGTGGGTTCGTGCCCCGGTCCGGGAAGATCCCACATGCCGCAGAGCGGCTGGGCCCGTGAGCCATGGCCGCTGAGCCTGCGCATCCAGAGCCTGTGCTCCGCAACGGGAGAGGCCACAACAGTGAGAGGCCCGCGTACTGCAAGAAAAATTAAAAAATAAAATAAAATAGTCTATTGAAAAAAAAAAAAAAATGGCCTGTATTGTGTTCCCGCTTCCAAAATCCCTTCCAAACTCTAGCTTCCAAAGAAAGCTCGAGAGCGGGCTCCATAGTCACATAAGATCACAGAACTAAGATGAAAAATGTAGGTCTCTTAAGTTAAAAATTAAGTCTCTCTTCTAAAATACAATCACCTTTATGTATTTTAACTGTGATCTCTAATCAATTCTACCACTTAAAATGGAGTCAGGGCTTCCCTGGTGGCACAGTGGTTGAGAATCTGCCTGCCGATGCAGGGGACACGGGTTCGAGCCCTGGTCTGGGAGGATCCCACATGCCGCGGAGCAACTAGGCCCGTGAGCCACAACTACTGAGCCTGCGCGTCTGGAGCCTGTGCTCCGCAACGAGAGGCCGCGATAGTGATAGGCCCGCGCACCGCGATGAAGGGTGGCCCCCGCTTGCCACAACTAGAGAAAGCCCTCGTACAGAAACGAAGACCCAACACAGCAAAAATAAATAAATTAATTAATAAACTCCTACCCCCAACATCTTCTTAAAAAAAAAAAATGGAGTGAAAGGAAACCGTGGATTTGAACAAAGAGTAGGTTAAAATGATTCTTGCCTCATTTTTTTTGCTGCTTCAGGAAATGTACCCTTATCTGTAACAATATAGAGCTGACCGCAATTCCCTTTATGCTTCTGTGCCTTCTCAGATTATGATTTCCTAAAATTCACTTTTCCTCAATTTATTAGCTAAGCAATTAATTCCTTGTCCTTCAAATCTCTGATCAAGGAAGTCCCTTGCTCTGGAGAGCCTGGTCCAGATGGAGGGCCCTTTCCTCACTTCTCCACCACACTCTGTGGACCTTTTATCCTGACACTTGCCACACACTGTGCACCCCATGCAAATACCATATCGTATCTGAGTTTATACGTGCAGCCCCTCGCTGAGTGCCTACTGCATGCTAGTCTCTCAATAGACATCTTGGTTGTCCAATATGTGTAGATAAATACATGCAGATACACATGTCAGAGAGAGTAGCTAGAGAAGAGTCAATGATTAACTAGGAGGTGGGGATACTGGGCAGTCAGGAAAACCTTTACAGAAGAGGTGACAGCAAATAGGATTCTACAGCTGAACAGGCTGTGCCACATAGAGGGGTAAGTTGAAGGAAGCATGAGAGGAGAGACTCTTTGACAGGGAAAGGTGTTAGTATAGGAAGGAAGGAAAGGAAAAAGGAAAGATAGAAGGAAGGATTGATACATGGATGGATGGATGGAAGGATAGAATGAGGGAGGATGGATATTTATTAGGCAAAGAGGCAAAGGAGTCTGAGGAGGTCTAAGGCAATGGGGAAGGGTGGGGGCTGTGTTAACCTGGCCTGTTAACCTGGAGCCGTTACCAGGCTTTTGTCGATTCTACTCACGCAGGAATTTGGAGCCTAACATTAGCATATCTTTTTCTTTAAGAGAAGCTAGAAATCAGATATGAAATCTCCCAGGTTTTAGATCTTGCCAAGAAACTTAAAGTCTCAACACAGGCTAGAAACACGCATCCTTGGGCTCAGTTTGTCAACAACTTGTTTTGTGCCCGTAAGAAGAAGCACATAGACTGTGGTGAGCAAGTCGTCTTTCACCCCAGGTCAGTGGCCAGGTGGTGGCATGAGAATTACGTAGAAACACCCATGTTATCTCTGTGGCATTCCCTAGCGAACCATGTGTCCTCATCGTGAAGGTCCCCGTCGCTGGGAGAGCACTGCTGGGTTTGTAGAGCATCTTGAGGAATTCCACAGTCTTGAGTGCAATGGAAAGGTCAGGAAAAACCACCCCAGACGGATTCATTTCATGCTACAAATTCATGACCCAAAGAAAAGGTGAAGGGGGAGCCACAAAAGGCCCACGGACAGAAATTTGGGGGGAACACATACATTCAGGGCACTTGAGGAGAAGAAAAGGAGGAAGGTCCTGAGGAAAACAGGGGGTTTGCCAGGAGAGCTGAGGGAGGAAAGCCAACGAGGTCGCTTATCACAGGGAAGCTCAGGCTATACAGTGCCCTTGTTTTTATGAATAAAATGACATGAAAAGTCATTTTAACGATCATTAAATGATTTCTTCAGCCTTCTTTTGCGTGCAGGTTCAAGAGTTAACACTCCCTGACAAACAATGCAGCTTAAGAAAGGAGGTGGGAGGCCGTTGCACATCTGCTTTGCTTTAACCTTTCTCCACAGGAAAAACAGTCCTGACGACTTGGACTGGTTTTTAAACTTGGAATTGTCTTACATGGAGCTGAAAAGCCCTCACACGCAACGAGATTAATCTCGTGGCGTTGAAACCTTTGGAAACCTGGCATGGAATTTTCTTCTCAGACTGGAAATGCACCTAAGAAAGGGCTACAATGAGTAAACAGATATGGGGAAATGTGTAACCTCGTTAGCAATCCAAGAGACACAGATAAAAGCCACAACGATAATCTTCAGAGCCTGGAATGATGCTGGTTCCGAGAGCTGGCTGCTGTGTTAGTATCTCTGCTCTGAAACATTGTTGGAGGTTAGTACAGTCGGGACAATTTCCCCCCAAAATAATCTGGCAGTGCATTTCAAGAGCCACAAACTATTCTGGTTCTGTAGTTTTTGGAGTTGGACTTGGAATCTCTACAATTAGAAAAAAACTACAGGTATAAATGTTTTTGTGTCACCTCTATTTACATCATATTCAGTGCGCTTTATTTACATGATTATTCATTAGTTCAGGAGATTTTCTGAGGTTGGTGTCCCTAGAAGCAGAGCCTGAGACGGGGATTGTTTTGCAGTGATTCAGTGAGAGTGTTTGCAGGTAAAACCTGCAAGGGACCGAGGGGTCCAGGATGGGACTGAGGAAGAAGCCAGGTGAACACGTCCAGCTTCACGTCAGCTTCAAGTCCAACCTCAACCTGAGCCCACGGGGAGGCAGTGGATTTAATAGAATCCCATGATATACAGCTGACGGGTCCATTCCTACTGTATGTAGTGCAAGGCCAATTTTCAATGCTAAAGAGTGGCAAAGTTCTCATGCTTCAACCTAAATGACAATTGCAGGGAACCTTGTCTTTTGCTGGAAGGACATTTTTGCCATTCCCTAACCTCAGGCCCACTGATGATGGGAGGATTAAAGGTGACATGAGAATGACCAGCTTCCTCTTCCTCCCCTAGCATAGTATGTAAGACCCCATTCATGTACAGATTTATCTCTGAATACTCCCCACACTCACTGGAGCGTGAACAGTCCCATTGTTTGTCCCACCTTGAACAAGGGGCTGCCCTTTTGCACAGTGCAGGTTGTTGGCTGAGTGTAATGACCTGGGGGGAGGGTGGGATCGCCCCTGCCTTTCCAGGTGAGGCAGCTCCTATCAACTCTGGAGAAGGGTTCAGCTCACAGCACCTGGAGGATGGATACCCCCGCCTGGGGATGGGGGTCTGGACACTGGCAAGCACGTCTCTCCTCTCCAGGCTGGAGATTATAATTGGTGTATAGAACCCAGCTCAGCTCATCAAGTCTAGTATTTCTTGAGGGCAGATCTCCTGGACCCCACTTAGGTTTCGTCACCAAACCCTATCTTGTTTTCTTCTGGGAACGACATACCCCTTTATCTGCAAGTGGTTCTTCCACTGGGACCTCCAAAACCCCACCTCCTGCCCTCCACCCCATTTTCTACCCCTATTCCAGCCATCGGTGAGTAGCTGAAGAAACTGACAAAAACAGGAAGGAGACATTGGTAGATGTGAGGCAGAAGCGTGGCTCTCACAGGTTCAAAAGTTGGGGACTATGTCTGTTTTTCTTGTTGGTGCCAACCCGATGTATCACAGTAACAGAACGCATGAGTCAGAAGGTTGTCCGGTCCCCTTGGGGAGCGTCTGTCCTTTTCTGGTTCAGCCTTTGGAGTGTGTGCCTTTTCATCCAAGAGTGTGCTCCCCTATAAAACCCTCTGAGTGATACCAGGCGTGGAGAATCCGGCTGGTCTTCTGTATACAGTCTTCTCAGCTTTAGTTTCCACTGCCAATCTTTTTGTTTATCTTCCATGGAATTTTAAAGAGAAATTGGGAGGGTTCTCAAAGCTATCAGGAATGGCCAGTCTTCTGCCAAGTTAATTCAGAAGAGTTTTTAAAAGGAAAAGAAAAAGTGTTTGCACATTCGAGAACTTCTCTGAGAATGCCTTCGAAGTGATGTCTTTTTTGCTAAAGACTTCCTGTTTAAACCAGATAGTCTTATTTCTACATACACTTGAGAAATAAATGATAAATATGCAAGTTCAAAAGGAATAAATGAAAAGCACTGAGGCTTTTCCACATGAAGTCTTAAAAATATTCAAAAGACAAGGGGATCTAATGGCGGAATAGGAGATGAAGATTACAGAGAAGCAGAAAAATTCAGGAAGAACTGAAGTGGTCAAGGGCTTAAGTTTTTAGTTCAAATCCCCGTTCTACTCCTGAACATCTGCAACTTTGGACAAGGTTATCTTTCCAAGCCTCAGTTTCTTCAGCTGTGTAATGGGAATGATGTTTCTTTCCTCTCTGGACAGCAGAAATGAATGCAATATTGTAAATCAACTAGACTCCAGTAAAAATTAAAAAACAACATTGGTTGCAATGTGTTCGATATTATTATGATTTTTAAATTAACTAATGTATATAAAGAAAATGATAAGTGGTCAATAAACGTTAAAACAAGGATTTGATCTGTATGTATTTCATAGCAAGTGGTATATTATATATGAACACCAACTAAACGTTTCTGATTTGATGTCACCATCACTAAGGACAAATAACTCACACATCGCAGGATAAGGCAACTGAGGCTTTCTGTGCGAAATATTGACAGATCTGTCTAAGTTCATTATTAACATGGGGCATCTTCTTTCTTCATTTCTTTTTCCAAGAATATAAAATATCCCTTATCTTAGCACGATGGATCATACGGACAAAACCGAAAACGAACCAGTCACTAAGAAACAGCCTTTAACAAAATTAGCCCTCCTGTCCCAGAGTGACAAGGAAGGAGAGAAGGGAAGAGGGAGAGGGAGAGACCGAGAGAGAGAAAGAGAAAGTCAGAGACAGAGAGGGAGAGAGACCATGAGAGTGAATGAATAGGACACAAAAATAAAATGGTTTCATAAAGATATCAACATGTAACTTGGAAACTGAAGGCTACATGGTGTCTACGCCTGATCTAGTCAACACTGAATCCACCTACCTTGGAGGAAAGGGCATTAGAACAGCATCTCATTTCCAGGCAAATGAACCTCTACGTCATCTTTTTGGTAACTTCAAGACTTAAAGTAAGGACTTGCAATCCGTTTACAGAGATCATAGAGACACATCGAAATTAAGTGTTGACATGTGTCTTCCAGGTAAAGATAAGACAGGTGTTTTGGCTCTAAGGTGATGTGTTTCCTTACGAAGCTTTGTGCCCTGCAAAATGATTTACTGAAGGAACTGAGTTTATGAAGAAATGAGATTACAGCAGGCCATTCTGAACTAGGCATCCTCGTAACCAGAGCAGTATCAAAACAAAAATTGGTTCCTGGAATAACAATCTCCAGAGCCCAGTTAGGCAGCTCTCAGGGAGTCTAGAAAACGCCACAGCAAACAAGTGAGTGGCATCCCGGGTGACGTTTAGAACAGAGCTGGCAGGGCTGCGGCGGCACAGATCGGGGAGGCTGTGGGCTGCTGTGAAGGTGGGCGACCCAGGACCTGCTACTGCCCCAAGGCGAGGGCCACAGAGGCTGTGCCTCGCTTCTAGGGGAGGGTCTCCCAGAGATCCCACGATATTTATTTCCTTAAAGGTACAGGTTATAGGTTCCTAGTGCTAGGGTGGTAATCAGCCCGTTTAATTTTTCCTTCTCTGCTACAGGTTATCATTCCATTGCTGTGGTAACAGTGCCCCTTGCCCAGGAAGAGATCGTGAACCCGTGCCGTTTCCGGGTCCTGCTAACCTCCTTTCCTAGTGATCAATTGCATGGGAGTTAACTTGCACTGTGGGTCATCTAATGTGATCAAGACGGCATTAAATTGGATACGTTTTTAGAAAAATTACAAAGCAACTTGCTAAGAAACACGTTGCTTCTGGCTACGGGAAAGAGAGCTACAGTTTGAATTAAAGTGCTGGGGATCTTGGAGGGAAACTGAGACATAAGCACAGTGAGTGAGGTAGATGAAGGCCAAATCATAATAAGACTTAGACGATGCTTAGACGATGTCTAATCCTGTCAGCCCTCAGTATCTGTGGGTTCCCCATACACAGAATCAACCAACCACAGATCAAAAATATTCAGAAAAAGAAATTCCAGAAGGTTCCAAAAAGCAAACCTGGCATCTGCTGTGTCAGTAACTATTGACAGAGCACTTACATGGTGATATAAAATGTACAGGAGCATGTGCGTAGGTTACAGGCAAATACTACCTCATTTTATATAAGGGACTTGAGCATCCGTGGATTTGGGTATTGGCGGGGCTCGTGAAACCAATCCCCCAGGGATGATGAGGGATGACTGTACGAGGGGATCTTTGGGAGTCCTAAAATCCATCTTTAGCATTTTCCCAATTTCCTTCTCTCCTGGGGAGGTTGGGACTGGGGGGGGGAGCACGAAATGAGTCAATAGCAAATTGAGATAGGAAGGGCTGTTGAAGAGAGAGACAGGGACGATCAGCACCCCGCCCCCCCGAATCTGAACATCACGGGAGGGGCCTCTGAAGAGCCAGGAGCGTCCAGACCATGATCCCGGCCTCGGCTCCGGTTACAAGCCGAGGAGTCTGAGGAACAAAGTGGCTTGGGAGCCTTTGCTCTTAACATCTGTGGGTCTCCGTTAGCTCTTTTAACCTCCGTCTGTTTCCAGCTGTTTCCAACTTCAAAAGGATGAACGGATTGTGGTTGACTTCAGGAGTTGGAAAGCAGGAGGGTCTTTATGGCTGATCCCAAGGCTTAGAAGCAAGAGAAGGATGAAAACCTTGACCCCAAGAAACAGGTGGGTGCAGTGGAAAAAAATCAAAGCCATGGGACAGACCCAAGAATTCTTGGGAAAAAAAGAATTAGTCGACCTCAGGCAAAGAAGCAGCCCAGGGGACTGCCGTCTGGAGGCTGAGCACCTACAGAGACGCCACCCCCCCTCCAGGGGCAGCCCCTTCCCTCGGAACCGCTCACTGCGTCCTGGGAGTGAGGGGACCCTGTTTCCATTGTCCAGGATGTGTGGGGCGACTGAGGGGGTCTTTGCTCTGGGAAAAGAGACTCTGGAATCCCACGTTAGAACCGGCAGGCGTTCTCCCAAAGGAAATTTTAGGGTGTATAAGCACAAATAATGTAACAGTAGAAACACGCTGGGTACCACTTTTAGCTCAATACAGGAAGTGACGAGGCCGAAGGGAAAGTTAAAGGATGTAACGGGAAAGGCTGGAGCTCTCGTTTATCGGAGGTGATTCTTGAGCCACCAGGCATGCTGTTTGGCTCTGCGGCCACACTGGTGCTCAGGAAGCTTGTGTTCACTAAGCTTGGAGCCTGGAGGAAGGAAGAACCAGGCAAGCTCTAGAACGGGAGACGGGCATTCAGGTAACGGGAGCCGGCACAGGGGTGGGCTTCGGGTCGGTATCTCCCCAGGTGAATCTCCTCCGACCACGAGCACTGAGCTCACCTGGTGTACTGGTTGACAAGGCAGACCCCCAGCCTCTCCCCCAGACCTACTAAGCCAGCACCCCTGGTGGCGAGGCCCTGGAATCAGCATAGTAACAGCCACTCCAAAACTTTCCCATTCTTCTGCATGTTAATACCGGAGAACCCCTGGCTTAGGTTTTGTTCTCTAGAAATCTGGGTGCCTGGATGAGAAATGGGAACAACTGTCCAGTTATTTCCCAGAACTCTGAAGACTGAACATCCACGCACGGGCCGTGCATAGGGTTATAACTGAATAGATCTCATTCCCCTTACAACGAACGTCCCTGACGCACACAATCGCTATTGTGCTACTTGGTAATTAGGCGTCATTGTGAATGTTTCCCCAAATGACTGCGATTCATGTGGTTTTCAAACGCTTCAAGCCAGCATTTCTGCCAGCAGCAGGGGAGAGAGGCGGGAGCTGGAGGGTGCTGTAAGGAGAATATCAACTCTTACCAGCATAGGATCCGGGTTGGGTGTGCCGTTCCTGCAGCTGGGACGCCCACGATAGGAGAGGTCATCGCTTCCTTTCCTGTATGGAAGGTGGAGCCAGCCCCCAGTCTCGGCTTCCTGCGCCGTGTGGGTGTTCTCTGAAGCCCTAGCTCCCTGGCCCTTCTCTGAAGCCCAGCACACTGACCACTGGGCCTGCTAGCCTCTTCCCTGGGCTCCCTGGGCGGGGAAGGAGAGTCGGGCCAGCCATCTTGAGCGGTACAGCGCGAAGGCAGATGCAGAAGATTCACATCGCAGGACCGAAGAGCCTCTCATCTTGCTGGAGGGAGCGGCGCCTCTGAGGATTAACGTGACCCACCTGAGGGCACAGGACTCACCCAGGGCATCTCTGCACCTTGACTTTGGGTCCTAACTCCTAACGCAGTTCCCCTTCTTTTCCATCTATCCCTGAGCTGTTTGGCTCCAGCTGGGCAGAAAGCGAGCATCTGACTCACAAGAGTCAGGCACAGCTGGGCCCGGGAATAGCTTCCTGCTCTTTCGCACATCACCAGATGGCTCCTCTTAGGCATCACTCCATTTTATTGGCATATTAAAATCACAACTCAGAACCGGCGTTGGTGGCAGGATCTTAAGCCCTTGGGAAAGCAACATGGCAGATCTCTTACTTTCCGTTGACGGATTATTGAACATCATTTTTTGGACTCCTATTTGTTATTTTCTAGCAAATGTTCTTAGTGCGGCCAAGGGGACCAAAAATAAATTCCAACATTACTTGTGGTAACTTTGAGAAGCTGAGGCCATGCAGCTTGGAAATACAGTGAGGTCCTGGGGACAGACGTGGCTACACTCAGCCTGGTTACATTTCTCTGCGCTGAGGTCATCAACAGGGCTGGGGACTTCCTAAGAGACGAGACAAAGTCCCTGCCCAGAAGGACTGTTCCCAGAGAAGTTTATGTGTTGTGCAGAAACGTCCTCAAGTCTATCAGAACTTTCCACTTAAGAATAGCCATGCCCCATAACAGTCTAAAGTTTGGGGGGAAAATAATCAAAGCCCTTCTTACTTCTCCACCTACTCACCAAATAGCATTGAAAACCAAGCAAGGCTTGTGTTTTAAAAAAGCATTTCTGTTCTTCTTCACAAGTGATCTTCTTTTCAGCCTAAGTGGATGTGAATATGTCAACCTGGCAGGTGGTACAGGTCCTTTACAAGAGTTTATCCTCAGCCCGTAAAAGCTCCCAGAGACGTCACACAAGTGTGCTTGCCTTCCATCAAGTGACGCTCTATCGTTCTACGGGGTAAAAATCCTTTCAAGTGCCTGTGGTTTTTAGCCAAGGATGAACAATTTGGCAAGTTCACCAGGACAGGCTGCTAGCTAATTCTTCTAAAAGAATGGTGGAAATCTTTGACTCTGCAGGTCTTGTCCAAGAAATCCCCAAGGGCCCCACATCACTACGAACTCCCCATTTTTCTTTTTGGAACAAGTAAATGATTCTGTCAAGAATAGATCCAATGGTTGCAAGGAGGAGAGAACAAAATTTTCAGTAGAAATTCAGTCATCACTTCACTTCTCTGCAAGAACGAAGGGGGGAAAGGTGTCAGTGGCATATAACCAACTATAATAGCTTCAGCTATGTGAACCTCTTTATATATCTTGGAATTTTTGAAGCTGAGGTTGTCTGTGCCAAGATACACTTGGGCAATACAACCTGAGAAAACAAAGTTTTAAATAAAGCACTCTGACATCTTTTTCTAATGACACATGCAATTTTGTAATAGACCGAGCTTACGTCTTTCCTTCCAGCTCGGGAGGAGGCAACATCGTCTGAGTCTGGCCCCAAATCAGGAAGAAAGCTGGGCTTGGCTTCACCCCTGGGTCCTCTGTGGCAGCTGGTCCAAGAGGCAGACGGAGAGACCATACATCACCCCCTTAAGCTGAGAGTTTTGGGGAATCTGTTCCTGTTCCCTTGGTTTCTAAATATAAATATGTGCAAAGATTTGGGCTGGGAATGGGCAATCCTCTTAAGTCATTCTGGACCCCCAAGGAAGGTGGGATGAGCTCTCCTTCATCTGGAGAAGTTACCTGGGAAACTCCAAGTCATCTTTCTGTAGGCTGATCACAGTAAGAGCTCCATTTTCTCCACGAGAGCCAAACTCAAAGTTAATATGGTTTTCTACCAGTTTCAACATTCTAATTAAATACCTGGCTTTAATTTTTTGGAAGAAAGAAAGCAGAACCTTCATTTCAGTCATAGAAATAACCGTATCTTTGGCTTGTATTAAAGGCGGTTGGTCTCCCAAGCTCTGTTTGAAATTCACAACATGGGAATTTACAGAATTTTCATAAAAGCAATTGCAGTTACAGTGTCTCCATGAACTCCCAGGGTGTACTTCTATTAACAAAAGATGTTTTGCTTTACTCACACCTGCTCGGTTCTCCATGGGGGCTCAAGCGATACACATTCCAATCCAGCAGCATCAATAAAATCAAATAAAAATTAAGTTCCAGGGGATGGAATGGAGATAAACAACATTACCACATAAAGTCCATTTGAAAAGGAGCTGAATTATTGGAACTGGTTTTCTAAGCAGAAAATGGTTACAGAAAAATAGATTTTTCAACTGTAAATCATATAGTTTTGACTTGGTGGAATTCTCTTTCTGCAATTCTAACACGTCTTCCTTCTGTTTCTCCCTCTGTGTGTGTGTGTGTGGGTGGGGGTGGTGAGGGAAGGGAAGAGAAGGGAATAGGGACGGAGAACATTTGAAAGAGGTAGAAGAGGGATTTCCCTGGTGGCGCAGGGGTTAAGAATCCGCCTGCCAATGCATGGGACACGGGTTCGAGCCCTGGTCTGGGAGGATCCCACATGCCCGTATGTCACAACTACTGAGCCCGCGAGCCACAACTACTGAGCCGGCGTGCCACAACTACTGAGTGGGCCACAACTACTGATGCCCGTGCGCCTAGAGCCCGTGCTCCGCAACAAGAGAAGCCACCACAATGAGAAGCCCATGCACTGCAACGAAGAGTAGCCCCCGCTCGTCACAACTAGAGGAAGCCTGCGTGTAGCAATGAAGACCCAATGCAGCCAAAAATAAATAAAGAAATTAAAGAAAACGAAAAAGAAAGAAAGAAGTAAGAGAAAAGAGCTAGTGAAATAGGAATTTCTTTTTTCTTTTTGAATGTTACTGGAAAGAATTACAGAGCTGTCACAAAGTCTGCCTAAATGAATGTGTTTATACTCATTAGATTATGGTCTTAAGAAAAGAAAACTTATGTTTCCCTACTCAAAGTCCATGAAATCCCACTTGTCTTAAGAGGCCTTCTCTCTGTTGGGAAACAAGGTAAGAACTTAATTCCCCTAACTGCCAACACGTTCATTTTCAAACACAGTATTAACATGGCTAAGGTTTGTTCTGAGAATCAAAGAACATCCGAAGAGTTTGGCATTAATAGTGCCCCTTCCGCACGCACACACACTCACGTGGAGCGCGTAGAACTATAGGTGAAAGGCAAGGTCCCCGCCTTTAAAGAGCTTACTCCTTTTGGGGAGCAGGAATGTGACAGATATGTGCGTGGTGGGAACAGTGTTTTTGTGAGAGGGAAACGTTCCTTGTTATTCACAATTTTCTGGCTGTTTTTGAAGGAAGGGGGGATCCCGAAGGGACCGTTTAGGGGGAGGTGATGGGTGTGAAGATGCCGGGCTGGGGAAAGAGCTGTAGCTCTGCCTGGGAAGGGGACATATGGGAGGGGGGGAGGGTGCGGGGAGATCCCGGAAGCAGGAGATGCTGGCCCAGAGCTGTGAAGGGCAAGTAAGGAGAGCAAGGTGAGGCCACCTGTGGCTGAAGAGAAGCTCTGGAAGGGGAACAGAGATGTACGATGGGGACTTTTCTTGATTTTTTTTTTAAATTGAAGTATAGTTTATTTGTATCATCTTTTTAAAGATTCCACATATAAGCGATATTATCTGATATATGTCTTTGTCTGACTTACTTCACTCAGTGTGATCATCTCTAGGTCCATCCATGTTGCTGCAACAGCATTACTTCATTCTTTTTTATGGCTGAGACACACACAGACTGAAAGTGAGGGGATGGAAAAAGTTATTCCATGCAAATGGAAATCAAAAGAAAGCTGGAGTAGCAATACTCATATCAGACAAAATAGACTTTAAAATAAAGACTGTTACAAGAGACAAAGAAGGACACTACATAACCATTAGGGGACCAATCCAAGAAGAAGATATAACAATTGTAAATGTATATGCACCCAACATAGGAGCACCTCAATAAAGGGCAAATGTTACTGATTCTTCATTCATTCATTCATTCAAACGTCTTTCCTAAGCACTGCTGTGCACCAGGCTCTGTTAGATGCTGGAGACAAGGCAGACACCGGCCCTCAAGAACCCTCCGTGAAGGGTCTCACCGCCTTGTGGAGGGCATGTTCTCCTGAAGAGGCTAGGGAAGGATTCTGAGACGTTGTCCAGGCTGGCACGGGGTCGGAGCACAGAGGTGCCAGGGAGCACGGCCATGCCTGCCCCCCTCACATTTCAGAGGGGTGTCTGCAAAGGATAAACGCAACGTGCTGGCTCTGACTTGTAATTGAGTTGATGACCAAGAGTTGAAAGCATCGAAGTGTGGGAAGACCATGCACATCCGTCAGGAACGTGGAGGGAAGGGGAAGTTTGCTTTGGACGGGGTTAGTGACTTCTCAACGTGTTAAGGTGACTTGACCTAATCAGCTTGTTCTCACCTTGGTCTGGAACAGTCTTGGGGGTTTAATCCTTCAGAGCAGCTGTTCTCAACAGAGGTGTCCCCAATAAATTGGAATGAGTTTGGAGGGGCGCTATAATTTCTTACTAAAATTACCAAAAGTGGGCAAATGAAGCCACCAAAATGTTTAAAGTGAATATAATAAAAACTTGGATGTTTAAAAACAGCAACCCCCCCCCCCCAAAAAAAAAACCTCAGTCTTCTCTACCTCTGTAACATGTGACAGTTTAATGTTTGTGTTTGCATGCATAACCCAATGAGTGTTCCCAGCTTGGTAGCTATAATTCCACTCCTTTCTGTCCCTTTCAAGAAGGAAATGCAAGTGAATACGAGAGAGATTTATTGTAGGTATGATTTTCCTTAGGGCTGCTTCTGGGCTCAGTGGAAAGAGTGTGTGATTGATTGATAATGTCTGTCTTGGATACAGGAAGGGGGTGTGGCAGTGCATTGCCAGGTAGTTGCCTTTTTGAGTTAGATCATTTCTATGAGTTCCATGGTGTTGCAGCTCTTTAGTTTGCTTTGTGTTCTAGTCACCTATATTGTAGTCATCTGGAAAACTCTATCTTACACAGTTTTGATTAACTCATCTCACATAGCCCAGCCACATCCTGCACCAAAGGGGCTCAGCAGATGTCGTTAGAATTCAACTGACTTTATATACCATTTAGCTGAGCGCTTCTAACCTGGGTGCTCTCTTAAAATTATGGAACGACTTTACAAACGCAATGCCCGTGGCAACCCCTGTGCATATAACTCAATATAGACAAGGTACACAAAATATTTTTCTCAGTAATTGTCCTAATAGAAAAGAATACATTTTGATCGATGGTAAAGCTGTATTCAACCAGAAATTTGGGGGAATTGATTTTTCTTAGAGCCAGTGCTTTTAGGAGCCCATCAAGCATCCATGGCCACTTTCCTGACTTGGTAAACATGGTCCAAAGGGCCAAATGCAAGCTGTGCAAGCATCTCATGGTCCCTCACACTAAAGATTATTTGGATGGGGGAGATTGGGTCAAAGTTGTACAAACTCAGGTGGCCGAGAAAAGTTGCTCTTAAATAAATAAATACATAAATACACGAATAGCCAACCGATCTGGGCTCTCAGAGAATTTTGCTGAGAGCGACCTCTTTATGAAAAGACCAGGTAAAGAAGAATTCAATAATTGAGCATTCTGGTAAGCCAGGAGCAGATAATTCTAGGTTTTTCTATATCTAGTTGCCCAAACATGGATAAGAAGTTAGAACCCTGAACTACTGAACATCTGATGTAACATTTAGTCTTTCATGGCTTGCAGGTCCCATGCCTGGATCAATGGATTTAAAAATCTCACTTCCTGGTATTTATGGTTCCTTAAAGCTTCATTCTTTATAGCATTTGGAAACAGCCAGTAACCACCTTGAAGAAGGCAGCTCCACTTGCTCTATAAACTTACCCCCAGCTTGAAGAATCGTATAAAGCAAGCAAATAAAAATAACTACTACTGCAAGATGTTTGAAGGAAATTCTTCTTTTGAGAGGTAGCCTAATGTCAGGGTTGAGAGCATGGAATCTGGAGCCCAATTCCCTAGGTTCAAATCCAGCTCCGACACTTACAAGCTGTGACCTTGGGCATGTCTTTAGCCTCTGTGCTTCCCTTTCCTCACCTGTAAATGAGGATGATCTCAGAAAATATTGCATATTCTGGTATGTGGCCAGTATGCCTGGAAAGTCACTATAAGGCATGGCTGGGGCACTGCATCACCTGATGTGAAGTCATTAAAATCATCTTTAAGTTGTCCTTTTCTAAGCAACCAATTAAAAGTTCTCCCTGAATAGTGGATTGACTGCTGTACATGCAAAGATCTACCATGTGTTACTGTTCTTTAATTATAGATGAATGACATCATTGCTAATTATCAGAGAAATGCAAATCAAAACTACAGTGAGGTACCACGTCACACCGGCCAGAATGGCCGTCACGAAAAAATCTACAAACAATAAATGCTGGAGAGGGTGTGGAGAAAAGGGAACCCTCTTGCACTGTTGGTGGGAATGTAAAGTGGTGCAGCCACTATGGAGAAAAGTATGGAGGTTCCTCAAAAAACTAAAAATAGAACCACATATGACCCAGCAATCCTACTCCTGGCCATATATCTGGACAAAACTATAATTCGAAAAGATACATGCACCCCAATATTCATAGCAGCACTATTCACAATAGCCATGTGAAGACATGGAAGCAACCTAAGTGTCCATCAACAGATGAACGGATAAAGAAGATGTGCCATATATATATATATATATATATACATACACACAATGGAATACTACTCAGCCATAAAAAAGAATGAAATAATACCATTTGCATGGATGGACCTAGAGATGATCATACTAAGTGCAATAAGTCAGAAAGAGAAAGACAAATACCATATGATATCACTTACATGTGGAATCTAAAACATGACACAATGGACTTCTCTATGAAACAGAAACAGACTCAGACATAGAGAACAGACCTGTGGTTGCCAAGGGGGAGGGTGGGGGAGGGATGGTTTAGGAGTTTGGGATTAGCAGAGGCAAACTATTTTATAGAGAATGGATAAACAACAAGGTCCTACTGTAGAGCACAGGGAACTATAACCAATATCCTGTGATAAACCATAATGGAAAAGAATATGAAAAAAGAATGTATATATGTGTATAACTGAATCACTTTTCTGTACAGCAGAAATGAACACATTGTAAATCAACTATACGTCAAAAATTTTTGTAAAAATTATAGATGGGTGAGGTCTGGTGCTCACAACACCCACACCTAGAGGGTCAATTCTCATATACACACGGCCTTTCCAGGTACACGATCCACAGTGATGTTTCATTGATGAGCAAATTCTAAAGTCTGAATGTCAGCCAGTTCTTTAAAGTGGCTCCAAAATTCTTTCATACAAAGGTGATGTGGGTCTAGTGTCCACTCCCAGAAGCAGAGTGGACCTGGACGGCAGGCACTCTGGCTTGAGAACTGGCACCAGGGAGAGGCTGGACCCCGGGCCCGAGCAGCCATGAAGCACTGTGACAAAGGGACCAGTGAACAGCGCAGCTAAGGAAGGAAGCCAGAGGTCGGCCTGACGGCAGCAGTATCAGACCACAGGTCAGAGGGGCAGGAAACAGGTCTAGGGCTGTGACCTGGCCAGTCAGGACCAGGTGGGGAAGGGAAGTGGCCAGCAAGATGGACCGAGGCAAATATTTCAGGATGCAGCCTGGGAGCACGGGGAGGGTGCCGGGCGCCTTTTGGATCAGAGCCAACAGTAGGAGGTGGGGATGGGCCTTCCAGTTTAAAGGCTTTTGCAAATGACTTTGCTTAAGGTATTCTGAGGGGCAGTATTTATACTATTTAATAATCTGGGTTGGGAGGGAATTCTCATTTCTTCAGAAACTTCACACAGACCTTTGGAAGTTTGAGATTGAAGTAAACAGGCTCAAAACTTAATCTCCAGCCCCTTCCCTTCTCCAGGCTTCCATACATCAATGAAGGATGCCTCTGGGGACAAAACTCCCTTAAAATGACATTACGTGAACAACAGTGAGAGCATAAGTTACACGAGCCACAGTGGTGGGCATCACGTAGCCGAACGACCAAAGTTCGCTATGTTCACAGGCTGCCGTCGTACAAGGCGGAAGTTGCACATGCCAGCCTCCTGCCCATCCAGGATCTTCATTCTTGTCTTCACCCCTTGATCCGCTCTGTGGTCAGCAGCGTCCTGCTTTCTAAACCACTCACCTTAGGAACAGCAGCAGCGACAGCTATGCCCACGCACGGAGCCGTAGGCTGTGCTAACTCCTTTACTTGTAATGCGTGATAGGATCCTTGCAACGACCCCCACGGTAAGTGGTATCGTTATTCCCGTTTTACGGATGAGGAAGCTGAGGCTCATAAAGGTGAAGCAACTTGCACAAGGTCACCGGCCATGGGCAGATCTGGAGTTAAATCCAAGTCTGTTTGACACCAAAGCCCAGGCTTTTGACCACTCTGCTGAGGGTCTAATGAGAATGGGTTACAGCTGCTGATGGATTAATTACACCCAGGGAATGTAAGTTTCAGGCCCTGCTCTCAGGATCTATGTTTCAATACAGATGTCATTTATATTTTTAATTTAAAAAACATATAAATGTAAAATACTTATATTTAATATACTTTATATTCATATGTTTTATCTTCAGTTGTGGAACAAAAGTTTAGGTCCCAAATTATTTTTTTAATTTATTTTTTCATTGAAAGTAGAGTTGATTTACAACATTGTGTTAATTTCTGCTGTACAGCAAAGTGACTCAGTTATACACACATATATTCTTTTCCGTGAGTTATGCTTTATCACAGGAGATTGACTACAGTTCCCTGTGCTCTGCAGTAGGACCTTGTTGTTTATCCATTCTCTCTCTATAATAGTTTGCATCTGCTCATCCCACAATCCCAGTCCGTCCCCCCTCCCCCTGGACGACCACAGGTCTGTTCTCTAGGTCTGTGTACTGGTTACTGTTTTGGGTCCCAAATTAAAAGGATGGGAGGCAGGAGGGAGAGGGCTGGGTGACAGAGGGGGTGAGGCTGCCTAAGGCCAGGTGTGCTGCAGGGGGGTTGGTTATCCTTTTAGGACCACCGGAGTGAGTGCTCTGAAAAGGTTGGGAGGCTCTGATCCACTTCCTCCAGAGTCTGGGAGGAGACGCCGCTCAGGGCTGCCGGGGCCCCTGCCAAACCTATTTTCAGTTCCTGCACGTACTTGGCCAACGTTCTTATGGACGTGCCCTGTGGCCTGGAGCACGCCGTTCCACCCCAGCCCCGAAACCTCGGACACACTCGTGCTCCACGCTTTGCCTCCTACCCTCCCTCTGAACGGTCCCCTTCCTCATACGGCCCACGTGCTGCTGCTGAGATTAAAACGGCAAACGCGTCGTATTCACTGTCCAAACGTGCCACACATCTTAACTCGTTCGATTATGTTTCCAGAGCATTCGAGAATTTTTTTCTAAATAATCCTCTTTGCTCTCATCCCAAAGGACGTTCTTAAGTTCCTCGTATCTTTTCTTACTTCTGATGACCCTGTTTTTGACAGCCTGGCGTGTCACTAGAACGCGTCCTTTCTGTCAACAGAGGTGCATAGTTGGGCTCCCTCCTAAATCTGCGTCACCCCTGCTTTGCCCCTCTGCCCTCCCACCCACCTCCAAGAGCCCTGCTCTAGGGCATTTGCCGCTCTTTCCAGGCCTCTGAGGTGCTTGCCTGTGAATTTACTTCTATTTTCTTCCACGACCCTTCTTTCCTATCGACGCCATATTTGCAGAATTGTGACCGTCCCTCAGAATTGGCTTTAAACATTGCTTCTCCTACTTATTTATCTTTAAGGCATAAAGTCATCAGCTCTGAAACCCGATGCCGGCCACAAAGTCGGCCCCTCTTCCTTCTCCCTGGCTCAGCTGTGGACTAGCACGTAAATTGGGAAGGACCGTAAAATAGCGAGTGACAGCTGCACACCCCACACGCTGTCACTCCTCTCACGCTGAGGAAGGTCTGTGGCTGGTCTTCTCTGCTTCCTTCCATCCCCTTCAAGAAAAAAGAAAAGCGCTCGGCAGACTTCCATCGACCTTGCCTGGCCCGAGGACAAAACAAAGAAAATCTCTTTACAACAACCATTAAGTCACCGTGAAATCTGGGCCCTCATTCTCGTGGTTTTGATAAATACAAGGTGTGCTGAAATTAGAGATCATAAATTTGGGAACCAAGAAGAGATTGCCTGGATTTAATAGAACAAGCTGCTACAAGAAATCTGTCCTCTTAAAGTTGATTAAAGGAAGTAGAAATGGTCATGTGTTAGCAGAATCTAGCCCTCCAAGGAATAGTTTGTGAATATACATGTAGAAATGCGTGTACAATTTGTAGGTATTATGTGTATGGATATACAGTGTGTCTGCATTTATATACAACATCTTCTGGCTCAGAAGACCTAAATGGACATTTCTCCAAAGAAGATATACAGATGGTCAACAGGCACATGAAAAGATGCTCAACATCACTAATTTTTAGAGAAATGCAAATCAAAACCACAATGAGGTATCACCTCACACCGGTCAGAATGACCATCATTACAAAGTCTACAAATAACAAATGCTGGAGAGGGTGTGGAGAAAAGGGAACCCTCCTACATTGCTGGTGGAAATGCAAATTGGTACAGCGACTATGGAGAACACTATGGAGATTCCTCAAAAAAGTAAAAATAGAGTTGCCATATGATCCAGCAATCCCACTCCTGGGCATAAATCTGGACAAAACTCTAATTCAAAAAGTTACAGGCACCCCAATATTCATAGCAGCACCATTCACAATAGCCAAGACATGGAAACAACCTAAATGTCCATCGACAGATGAATGGATAAAGAAGATGTGATACATATATACAATGGAGGACTACTCATCCATAAAAAAGAATGAAATAACGCCATGTTCAGCCACATTGATGGACCTAGAGATTATCATACTAAGTGAAGTAAGTCAGAAAGAGAAAGGCAAATACCATACACTATCAATTATATGTGGAATCTAACATATGACACAAATGAACTTATCTATGAAAGAGAAACAGACTCATAGACATAGAGAACAGACTTGCGGTTGCCAAGGGGGAGGGGGATGGGAGAGGGATGGACTGGGAGTTTGGGATTAGCAGATGCAAACGATTATATAGAGAGAATGGATAAACAACAAGGTCCTACTGTATAGCACGGGGAACTATATTCAGTGTCCTGTGATAAACCGTAATGGAAATGCATATGGAAAAGAATGTACATGGGACTTCCCTGGTGGTGCAGTGGTTAAGACTCCATACTCCCAATGCAGGGGTCCTGGGTTCGATCCCTGGTCAGGGAACAAGATCCCATGTGCATGCCACAACTAAGGAGCCCACGTGCCACAACTAAGGAGGCCGCCTGCCGCAACTAAGGAACCCACGAGCCACAACTAAGACCCAGCACAACCAAATAAATAAATAAATATATTTTTTAAAAAAAGGAGAATAATGGGCTTCCCTGGTGGCACAGTGGTTTTGAGTCCACCTGCCGATGCAGGGGACACGGGTTCGTGCCCTGGTCCGGGAAGATCCCACATGCCGCAGAGTGGCTGGGCCCGTGAGCCATGGCCGCTGAGCCTGCGCGTCCGGAGCCTGTGCTCCGTAACGGGAGCAGCCACAACACTGAGAGACCCACGTATCCACCCCCCACAAAAAAAGGAGAAGAATGAACATATATGTATAACTGGATCACTTAGCTGTACAGCAGAAATTAACACAACATTGTAAGTCAACTATGTTTCAATTAAAACAAAACCAAAAAAACCCCCAAAACAACAATAACCAAAAATGCAGGCAGTGTAGTAACACCCCAAGCGAAGCTTAAAGAATGATGGTTGTTAAGCCATTGGCCGCCATCTTGGAACCCCCACGGCTTTGTGCTGCTGGAGCTGGAACTCAGCACGCTCGGTTTCTGCTCCACTGGATGCCTCCCGATTAGGCTCCACCAACAGGGGGCACTAGAGGGAGATCAGAGGCAGGGGTCGGGGGAAGGAGCAGGCCCCTTCCTGCGTGCTTCCTGCCTTGCCAGTTACGCACCAGGGCCCCTCCCTCTGGACCTGGACGCTGGCCGTTGAGTCCATCAGCAGCTGGTCCCAGTCTCTGGCCCTTTCCCCACACCCAGCAGCAGCCCCCTCACCCCTCCCCTCAGAGCTTTCAGCCCTGGCCCTGCTGCTGTCCCCTCCAGGAGGTCCCAGTCCTGCAGCCCCTCCCCCAAGCCTCTAGGTCTGATGACACCCACTTCTTCCCTTTGTTCCTCCAGCCCCTGGTTACGGAAGCTGCTTCCTGCACTTATTATTCCTTTCTCATTTCAGGGTCTGCCTTAGGCATTTCGAGTTCTCCAATACCCGTTTAACCAATTTCTTATATTAAATTCTCTCTGCTAAATAGTGTTGTTTCTAGTTTCCTGACTAGTTCAGAAAATTAGGAAATCAAATTATACGTATACAGAAACAACGGTATGAAGTTATGTAAAAGCAGATGGGGAACAGGGGAAAGTAGCAGAAGGAAATTTACCGAAATCCTAACAAGTGGCTGTATTAGAGAGTTAGTCTTATGGTGATTTTTTTTCCTCCCTTCATTCCTACTTTTGAGACTTTTTTTGGTAAGGTGGTTACATGACTTTCGTAGTAAGAATATATATCTTTATATATTTTAAAAAAGAGGATTTGATGCCCAATAAAAGACTATGTAGCCTGAAGAGAGATGGGCCTATAAAACCAGGTGAATTATAATCTGGGTAATGAAAAGTGATTGCCAATGTGATCACAATTCCACCGCAGGTATCTTTTCGAAAAGAGAAGTGGTGTCACAGCTCTCCAAGGGGCGAAAATGGTACAGTTCAGAGACAACAAAATGAGAAGATTGATGTGAGTCTCCAACAAATTCTCCAACAGCCTGTTGCACAGAGAACGCTGGGAGAAAGCTTGGGTTTACAGACACCATATTATGCCAGATTCACCTCATCTCCTTCTTTGTTGGGTTATTATATGGGTTGACCATGTATTCACTTATTTATCCATTCATCGAACAGACATTAATTACGTAAATGTTCCACGAACTATGCTCCAGGAACCGTCTTGGCGATGAAGACAGAAATACAAGCTTCTCGTAGGAGAGAAAAGGTACATGACATTCAGATGCTGTCAACATATGTCCTAGAAAATAAATTCTTCCACTTTAAGCTTTTTATTTTACCCAATACTATGCAAAAGAGATATCTGTATTTTATACCTGGGCCTCACACATCAGTGCCCCCCAGCCCCCGCTTCTGGTGGGGGATGGATTTCGGGGCGTGGGAAGGATGAGGGTTTGGGGTAAGGCTGGATTGGCATGGGTGGGGTGAGGGACGGTTCTGGGCTGGGGGGGTGTTAGGCACCATCTGGCAGCCAAAATGCATAAAACCAGACAGCATGTGTTTTCCACACTTGCTCATCACAGCAGGGGCCGTCAATCATTCTCAATAAGAGGTGTGCTCACTCTTGATTTCACATGAAAATTGAATGGTCCACGTATCAGATTCTCTGATTCCCCCTTGAAGCTGCAGTGGTCAAATGCATTGGCTTCCTAGTAATAAACAGATTTAGCTGATTAGTAATGGAAGCCATTCCACTCTTGATATGGACACTCCTGCTTTTTTTGGTATCCTTTCTGATCTGATTGTCCTTATTAAGTACACATAGGACATCAGAGGGAGGGAATGACTTGTCCACAGTAGGATCTTCTATTCTCAAATCTAAACTTAAATAAACGTCTAACTGTCCTTTTGGTACTCCCTGTTGTGTACACATGTCTTGGTTAATATTCCAAAACTCCACTATGATGAGGGTTGGGAAGACAAGACTAAAACATTTGAGGGGTTAACCCAGATACAGATGTTCATACATCTTTATTCTTTTTTCCCTCTGATGATAAAGAGAGTGTACCCATACAAATTACAAGCCGATGGGAATGAATCAAGTAGAAAGTGAAAGTTTCCCACAATTAGCAATGGGGGGTGTTGGAGAAGAAATAAGAGAGGGGGTTTGGTTGACCATGATCCTTGGTAATTAACAGTGATTTTACTTTCAGGCTACAGTAGTAGGGATGAATCAAAATGCTCTGCTTCAGGGCAGGCAAGGCCCCCAAGCAAATCTTTGTAATAAAATGTGGTAAAGACTCCACTGGAACAATAGCCAAGACATGGAAGCAACCTAAATGCCCACCAGCAGATGGAACGGATAAAGAAGATGCGGTAGGTACATGCACCCCTATGTTCATAGCAGCACTATTTACAATAGCCAGGACATGGAAACAACCTAAATGCCCACCAGCAGATAGAATGGATAAAGAAGATGTGGTAGATACATACCATGGAAGACTACTCAGCCATAAAAAAGGATGAAATAATCCCATTTGCAGCAATATGGATGCAACTAGAGATTATCTTCCTAAGTGAAGTAAGCCAGACAGGGAAAGACGAAAATCATGTGATATCGCTTATACGTGGAATCTAAAATATGACACTAAGGAACTTTTCTACGAAACAAAAACAGACTCACAGACATAGAGAACATACTTGTGGTTGCCAAAGGGGAGGGAAGGGCTGGGAGTTTGAGGTTAGCAGATGCAAACTATTATATATAGGATGGATAAACTACAAGGTCCTACTGTAGAGCACAGGGGACTATATTCAATGTCCTGTGATAAACCATCATGGAAAAGAGGATGAAAAAGAATATATATACATGTGTATAAATGAATCACTTTGCTGTACAGCAGAAATTAACACAACATTGTAAATCAACTAGACTTCAATTAAAAAAACCCCAAAAGACTCTCATGGAAGATCAAGAAGAAAACAGTGAGAAACAGGGCAGAGGTGAAGAGGAATGTTTTGGGGATGTGAGGCTCCAGGTTGGTGTTCACTCATAGCTCCAGGTTACCATCCTTAGCCTTAAACAACAACCAATTTATGTATACTTAGGTTGCTTCCATGTCCTGGCTGTTGTAAATAGAGCTTCAGTGAACATTGTGGTACATGACTCTTTCTGAATTATGGTTTTCTCAATGAGTTTTGTGAAGATGTTTCTTATATCAACTGTCAAGGAGATGAAGTCGAAATACCATCACCCAATTCAGGAAGAGAAACTTTATGGGAAAATAAAAATTATGTGGTTTGAGTATATAACTTATCCTAAATGTTCTATTCATTTATTTTTTTTAGAACAAATATGTGTAGAGACTCTGCCGTGTTCCCGGCAATGGCAGCCATGGAAAAGTACTGCTTGGATCGTCTGGTGTGTGGGGACCCAGCTGCTTCTCTTCCAGACTCACCACCACATTCGCACCAAGGCCACTGTCCCCAAGCTGCTTTCAATCCAGTGACAGAGCACAGTAGAGAGGACCAGAGAGAAAGAGTCCCTGCCCCATGCGAGATGACTCTACCGTGTAAGCCACGCTAAGAATTTGGAACTTTATCCCTCAAAATGTTTTTATGTTTCATTTTGTTTTTAAATGCCCACAGCCTTAAAATAGGAGACTTTAAGCAGAGGGGTGTCACCATCAGGTTGAAGGAGTTTGTCTGAGTCAAAAGGCTTGACAATTGATAAAGTTGAACAGGTGGCGGGAACGGAGCCAGCCTCGGGGCCCCATCTGTCTGAAGGCAGGGGATCTTCCCCGAGTGTTACGTTTAGTCTAAGCTTTTGAATCACCCGCACTGTAGGGGACAAATGCTGCTAAGACAGTCAGAAAACAGAGGTGGGAGGTGAGGAGTTCCTCCCTATTTTTTTTTTCCGGAATCCATCAAGTTTGGGTGCCGCTGATCTGGATTTGTAAAGGTAAAGCAAGAAGGCTTCCAGACAGCCAGCAGGACGAAGTAGCCGCGGTGCCCCTCCTGTTCATTCCTCGGGCAGCTCAGCCTCACAACCCCTGTCCTCGGTCTTTGGACATTCTGCCCCCTCGCCTGGACAGCTCATCTTCCTTCCGGTCTGGCTAACTGGGGCTGATCTTTAAGTAAGTCCCAACAGTAATGTCCTTTACCCCAAGAACCCACTTCCTCGGCTGGGTCAGGTGCTCAAGATGTCCCCTTTCACTGTTCACTTAGCTCACTTTATTTTTTATTCATTTTATTTTTCTTTTCCATGATGGTTTATTACAGGATGTTGAATAGAGTTCCCTGTGCTGTACAGTACGACCTTGTTGTTTATCCATTCTATGTATAAGAGTTTGAATCTGCTCATCCCAAACTCCCAATCCATCCCTCCCTCACCCCCCTCCCCCTTGGCAACCACTAGTCTGTTCTCTATGTCTGTGAGTCTGTTTCTGCTTCATAGATAAGTTCATTTGTGCCATATTTTAGATTCCACATATAAGTGACATCATATGGTATTTGTCTTTCTCTTTCTGACTTACTTCACTTAGTATGATAATCTCTAGGTCCATCCGTGTTGCTGCAAATGGCATGATTTCATTCTTTTTTGTGGCTGAGTAGTATTCCATTGTATACATGTGCCACATCTTCTGTATCAACTCATCTGTTGATGGACTTCTAGGCCGTTTCCATGTCTTGACTATTGTCAATAGTGCTGCTATGAACATGGGGTGCGTGTACATTTTTGAATTATAGTTTTGTATGGATGTATATGCTCAGGAGCGGGACTACTTAGCCCACTTTAGAAAGCTTGGCTTGAAGGGTCACCATCTACGGTTGGACAGGTCACACCTTACAGTGGGGGGCCATTTATACCACAGTCTATGGGAATAATGTCCCCTGAAGTTGGCCAGTGCACACCCTGTGCCGCTGTACATCTTCACCCTGATTGCCTATTTTGTATGCCTTCCCCCATTAGATTGACAACTCCAGAAAGTCCCAGACCACATCTCTTAGCACTATTGCTGGTAACTATTAAGCTAACAGATCTATCCTTGTTAATGCAGATAATGGTGAAATGGAATCTCCCCACTTGGGTTTATTTTACCTAAATTTTTCCTACGCAATGTGTTTGTAATCAGATTTAAATTAGTAAGATCCTCAGTGACATCTTTGCATTTTTGTTTCATAGGCTGTGGCATTAACGCGACCAGATTTCCCGCCCCTTCTATTACCTAACCACCTTCATCAAACTGCTCCCTGGAAGGGCGAAGCCTCACAGTTGCAGGGATGGATGTGAGCTGAGACGAGTTTTAAGGGCTCAGCAATCTGCTGACAGAGGATGAAAGGAGGTAGTTGAGGACCAGTCAGAAGAAGTTCTTCCCCCAACGTCGGCATCCATCTCCGTGCCCCACTGCCCTCCCTACCTGCAGGGAGGCTAGCAAATGGAGTTCTGTCATCGGGTGCATTGCTGGTAAGAAGGGAGGGTGGATCTGAAGAGGCACCAGCAGTCCTGACACAGACTCGAAAGGAAGACTCTGCTCGAATGCTGGACTGAAAGCAAATGACCGCTTTCTGCTCACCCAGCTTGGAATATCTCCATATAAGACGAAGGCTGTTTGCCAGGGGGACCTTCTGTGCTGGCCCTCTGGGGTTGAATAAAGACCAAATATTCCCCACATCTATTCTGCCCGAGGTTCTGCATACAGTTCGAAGAAATTTTCCTTTTTGGTGAATACAACCACCTCTGAAAACATGACCACAAAGGCATTCAGTCCCCAGAGACCCCCAAAGACCAATGAGACATGGAAACAGAAAAGGTAATGTACGAATTCAGAAAAATCATGCCCTGCTTCCTCCTGTAACTCAAGCAAACTACTTTCATAATTTAAAGCAAAAAAAGCCCCAACAAACCTCACAAAACCCCGTATGAAGAATGCCTTCAGTGAAAAGGAGGGCGTGAGTCAGGAGACCTCAGGTTGGGCTCTCGCTGGTTTGGAGAACATGGCAAGATGATCGAAGGTCCCGTTTAAATGGCGGTTGGAAATATGGAACTACGATGTGGGGATCGGGGTCCCAGAAAATGGATTTGATGGCTCATAGAGAAGAGGAGGAAGAGTATATAGAAAGAAATGACAAATTCCCAGAGGCTTCTGCTCACCCGCCTGGCTGTGTCTAAAATAACCAGCACCAACCCCTTCCAAGTCAACCCATGTCTTCAAGGACCAATCAACAGATAATACAAAGTGCCCATCCATTTGAAAAGAGGGGCGATCTGCAACCAAGAAACGCACAATGAAGGTGATCTAAAATGATAACTCTTTGGTAGAAAACGTGCTTAAAGACGTGTGTCTAAATAGGTCAGTATTTACCATAGAACTGAGGAGTGCTTTCTTCCCTCTGAAATTAAATCTTGCAATTTAAGACAACTCACTCTGATGAAAGGACCGTTTATTCACTAAGGAAGTTATTTCTGTGCAACATTAATCATCTTAGGCTCAGGGTTTCTCCACAGGGATTATGACCACTTTGTTACAGGAAAGGAACAACATCACTAGCCTAGTATCCTCACTAACACTGTAAGATGGAATTTAGAAATATGATGGGCTTTAATGACCTCCCCGTGGGCGCCATAATCACACATGGGCACCATTAGCACCGGTGGAAAAGATGGCAACTGCTTTGGGTGCAATGAAAACGACATTAGTGAAACTGACCAGGCTGACGTGTTCTTGAGTGCTGATGGAATCCAAGGAAAAAGCCTTATTTGTGAGCAGCTTAAACAGTTGGAAGATCCTGACTGACATTCACCGCCGTGACGATGACAGACTTAATTCCGGAATTTCACAGAACGGTGTGGCGTGTTGAGAAAAGTGAATAATCCTTACTCTTTTAGACACCCAGATATGCATTAAGCATTTTAAATAACGTTCTTATATCTAAAACGGTTTGAGACTATCGACTGAGGCTTGGCTCTGGCAAAAACTGTGCCATCGGGAGAATTCTTTACATATCTCAACAGTCTCTGTTTCCAGTGAAATGGGGATTCATTACGTATTTCAGTATTTTTCCCTTTCTCCCCCCAGCAGAGATTGCAAACACGGTACCAGGATCTCGCTTCTTACCCGGCAGGCGTCACTCGTCAGTCTCGGCATACTTGCTTGCTAAGCCCAGACCAGCTTTCCAGAGATGACACCTCAGTGATAGGCCCGTGGGTCGGCGCTCGGGTGAAACATAATTGCCCTTCCTGTCCCCCGAGATAGCTCTACGGACCTGGTTTTAAAAGTTCCATATATTCAGCTCTCTAGAAAATGTCTTTTTATGACTGTCAAAAGTGTTTCTCAGTAGGTTATTGGGAAACCAGATGTGATTATACATAGTTAAAACACCACCAATCTTTTAAACTCACACATGTAGAAGATAAAATACGATAAAATGAATGGTCAGCCAACCCATGTATAAAAACCTGAGTGATACCTTTTATAAATATAGTTTTGTATAATGGAGTAAACCCGTAAGCACAGTTAAGTTTTATTGATCTGTGAAATATCAGTATCTGAGAGGAGATCGATTCATCATACTTTTTAAAATTCAAGCATAGTTGACTTACAATATTATATTATTTTCATGTGTACAGCATAGCGATATGGTATTGTTACAGACTGTACTCCGTTAAAAGTTGTTACAAGATAATGGCTATAATTCCCTGCGCTACACAATATATCCCTGTTGCTTATCTATCACACTTTAACGCTGCGCTTTTTGCCATGGCAGTAGCTATCAGAACATCACGAAAAAATAATCGTCTTCAAAAAATAATCTTATCTAGGAAGGTTTTTTTCTTTTATGGTACCATAAACTGCAAAGTAACTTGATTATTAGGTAAATTGTATCAGCAAAAGCTTAGATTCTAGTGTCATGCTCTGTAACATCTTTAGCCCCAAGTCCATTCCCAGAAAAGCCTTCCTCAGAAGAGGGTAACTTCCGGCTCTGAACACCAACAGCCTCAAATGCTGTGATCATGATTTCTTTCCATTGGAATAGTTGGCTACTAAGAGCTTACACAGGTGGCAGGGAAATAACCCAAACAGGACTGGAAGACTTCTCAGCTTCTTTGCCATCCTTAACCTGGGGACCATCTCCTTCTCGGGATGTGGAAGAAGCTGGGGGGCAGGTGTGGGGCAGGCTACCTACTGTCCCTCCTGTGTGCCTGTCTCCTGTCTCTTCTCTCCTGCACCCCAGGAAGCAACGGAAGAGACCTGGGAGGTATGAGGTGTTCACTTAAGGAAAGGATTTGTGTAAAGGGAAAGCCAAAAATCTATCTCACACACTGGGTGTAAGCCAACTCTTTTTTTTTTTTTTAATAATTTTATTTATTTATTTTTGGCGGCGTTGGGTCTTCGTTGCTGCACGCGGGCTTTTCTCTAGTTGCGGCGAGAGGGGGCTGCTCTTCATTGCGGTGCACGGGCTTGTGCTTGCGGGGGCTTCTCTTGTTGGGGAGCACGGGCTCTGGGCATGCGGGCTTCAGTAGCTGTGGCTCGCGGGCTCTAGAGCGCAGGCTCAGTAGTCGTGGCGCACGGGCTTAGCTGCCCCACAACATGTGGGATCTTCCCAGACCAGGGCTGGAACCCGTGTCCCCTGCATTGGCAGGCGTATTCTTAACCACTGAGTCACCAGGGAAGTCCAGCCAACTCTTTAAGGTAAAAGCAAGGCACAGAGCACTTCTCCGTTTGCAGTGAACGTGGGAGCTGAGTGTTTGCTGAATTCTCTTTTCTGCTCCGCGAGCATTAAGCCACCTGAGAGCAGAGGACTCAGCCCACTCATTAGCACTGTTGGGGGACTCGGCTGGATGTGGCCTGTTTTCTTTTCTGTAAGATGGGGTGATGATTCTTGCACTGCCTGCTTTGCAGCATCCAAGGAGGGGAGGAGGGGAGAGAAATGACATCACGCACGTGTAAGTGCTCTGGCAGCTAGGGCAAGAGTCCCCAGAGAGCCAGTGCTAGGTATTATTGTATTGTCATCCTTATCATCTTATGTCTATCTGATAAACTTCAGGACATACAGCTCTTCCTTGGATTCAAACAAGATGAAAGAGAGATTTAGACAAAGTGCAATACTGTGAAACTCGCCTTCTGGTTTATTTCCAGCCTCCACCTACCCGTGGTTTTCAGCGCTGACTCAGCACTCAGAATTAATCATAGGCTTTAGTTTATTAAAAACATACATTTTTGAAGATCCCACTTGTAAGTGATATCATATGGAATCTAAAAAAATAAAGATACAAATGAACTTACTTACAGAACAGAATAGACCCACAGACATAGAAAACAAACTTATGATTGCCAAAGGGGAAAGGCGGGGAGTGGGGGGATAAATTAGCAGGCTGACATTAACATATACACATGACTATATATAAAATAGACAACCAACACGCACCTGCTGTGTAGCACAGGGGACTATACTCAATATTTTGCAATAACCTATAAGGTAAAAGAATCTGATAAAGAATATACCTTCTTTATTTAAATTTTTTATTGAAGTATAGTTGATTTACAATGTTGTGTTAATTTCTGCTGTACAGCAAAGTGACTCAGTTATACACATATATGCATTCTTCAAAAAGAATATATATTCTTTTTATACATATATGTATAACTGAATCATCAAAACTAACACAGGAAACTAACATCTGAAACTAACATAACATTATAAATCAACTATACTTTAATTTTTTAAAAAACTGGAAAAAATAAAATGAAATTTTCACTATGTACTGACAAAACAACAACAAACACCCAAACATTTTTTTTTGGCGGTACGCAGGCCTCTCACTGCTGTGGCCTCTCCCGTTGCGGAGCACAGGCTCCGGACGCGCAGGCTCAGCGGCCATGGCTCACGGGCCCAGCCGCTCCGCGGCATGTGGGATCTTCCCGGACCGGGGCACGAACCCGCGTCCCCCGCATCGGCAGGCGGACTCAACCACTGCGCCACCAGGGAAGCCCCCAAACATCTTTTCAACATAGAGAAGTCATGCAAAGCTTTAGCCCAGGACTGGACAGGACCCAGTGGGTTCTACGTTTAAACGTTCCACTAGCGATCCTGTTGCTCAGCCAGGGCTGGGAACCACACACCGGGTGATTCAGGGCCGTTGTATTAACCCTACACTCCATTCAGACCCCAGATCTCTCTTCTCCCAAGCACACGTCTGGGTGCAGTGGGCAGCGATGTTGGAACATTCCACTGGCAGTGACTTTGCTTGGCCCTGGCCTCTCCTTCTTTTCCTTACCTTCCCAGGAGAAACTACCTTCCCAGCATCAATTCTGCTCCCACCCTACCTCCTCTTTCTCTAATTAATTGTTATGATGACTTGGAATAGGAGCCACCTGAAGTAAATGTCGGCTCCATCTCTCAGCAGCTAACATCTAACACAATCACCGTGAGTAGTATAATGACTAATGAGACACAGAGTGAAATTTATTATACAGAAAGATATAAGCGTGCATTTCAAGTAAGTGCCTGGGATGACATTTTGCTGAATTCCAATTTTAAACTCAGCATTGAAATTATGTGGGGTCTTTCTTTTCTTCTTTTTTTTGGTTCCAGGTAACAACTTCATTAGCAAGACGCGACTATGCTGATTCGTAGTAATCCTTTTCTCTTGGGTGAAAATATTTTATTATCTTAAACGGTTTCTCTCCAACTCACCCCATCACTAGCATGCATCATTTTAGCAGGGTTCATTCTTATCAGCTCAATGCTAGAGAAGGATTTTTGTGGCTTTGTAAATCCTTTTTTTTTTTTTTTCTCCTGAGCTCATTTCTAGTTAAATTAATCTTTCTGTACGTTTGCTGTTAAAACCTTCTCTGGTGGGTACAGGTAACTGCTGACATCGAGAACGCTCCCCTTCTCATTTCCCTTAAGTTTTTCAGCACATTCGTACAGTAATACTTCCCAGCTGGTAATGGACCCCGCTTCTGGAAGAGGAAGAAGCAAGAAACCCAGCCTAGCTCCCCAGCTGCAGGCTATTACGTGATTTCCAATTCACAGGAAATGAACAATCATTTAGTCTTGACAGGTACATCCAGAAACTCAGTCTTCCTTTTCAACCTGAAAAAAAAAACAAATCAGGGCCTGCAGAAGTTAAGCATTGAAGTATGCTTCCTATTTTTTTTTTTCTTTTTGCCAGTGTTATGAGGATATCTTGTGAAAGCTTTGAAAACACTCTGGGAAAATTCTGCCAATGGGCTTAGAAACGGAGGAGGAAAAAAATAATCATCCGAAAAAATACTTTGTGCCCATGAAGATATGTAAGTGAGTGGTCCCTTGTGAGCTGGGCAAGGCTAGAAATATGTGATGGTAATTGGGGCATTAACCCAAATGGCCTCGTTAGTAGGGTCTTAGACTGAACAGGAAAGCAAAGCCATCAGCAGCGGACGCAGCCCCAGATCAGCCCCAGGATGAACAAAAAGCAATTACAAATATGCCAGGGAGAGGTTTGCTCTCCTTTATCCTGATGGATTGCTCCCTCGATGGAAAACATTTCTATTTTCTGAATGTAGTTTTCCAGAGTAGGAATAAAGCCACACCAAGCAACACCCCACCTTCGCCTGGCAGCTTTGCAGAGCCCGACCGGGGACCTGCCTTACTGCCTGCACTGTCCGGATGGCTGGGCGGATGCGGGCCCCCATTGTACAGATGACAAAGGGGGACCCGGGGGGCTTCGCAGGCTGCCTGTCTCCTCGCTGGGGGCGCCTGGCCGGCAGCTGTCCCTGCCGGCTCCTCGGCCAGTGCTCTTTAGTCTACTTAGCTGAGGATTTGAAAACATTGACTCCGGCTTAACTCGCTTTGCCCCCTATTATGGGCCATTTGTGTGTGTCAGCCTTTATCTCTGGACCTGAGTCAAACTTCACTCATTTCTCCCACCTCCTGTTTCAGAAGAGAAAAAAAGAAAACAAACAAACAAAAAAAAACCCCAAAGCCTAAATATGGAACACATGTGCTTCTCAGCTGGGCTGTGGAGCAGGACTGGGGAAACGGGAACTGTCACTGGCCCTCTGTCCCCGGGTCTCGGGCTGCCCTCACACCTGGGTCCCCCTGGCACTGCTACTGGCCCCAGTCTGAGGCCGAAATCACTCAACATCCACCTCTGGGGCCTGCCTTTTCTGCAACTTTCATCTTTCTGGGCTTCTCTGCATGTTTGAAGGCTGGTCTTACTGGCCTACGAAAACTCCGAGGTGCCTCAGTGCAGCTCAAGGGTGGCTCTGGAAGTGGGTCGCAGGAGGATGGGAGGCACCTTTGACGTAAAGATCCGGAATCTTCTGCCACCCCTCCTCCTGGGCCGCCACGCGCAGCGGTGACTCACGGTGAGGTCGTGCATTCCCAGGCGAGGTCTATAGTAATTGGGGGGCTGAGCTATTTGCAGGTGCCTCGCAAACTGAGCGTCCTCATTCTAACTCCCCTCCGCGCCACCCTGGCATCTTCTGAAGCCGAGCTTCGTGGGGTGAACAGGAAGACTGCAACACTTTTATTATCGTTGGCTTCCTCTGCTGAATTAGCGTTTATATTTTCCCAGTAGAAATCCCCAAATTGAAAGTAGAGAGGTGTCACCTAGCACCACTTTAGTTAAGGTTGTGTCAACATTTCCTATAAACCTTGTTTTTCTAGGGTTTATAACTAGACCATAAAAATGTGCTCAGCTCTGAAACTTGGCTTAGAAAGGAAACCTGGGAGTGAATTTGGCAGAATTTGAATAGGGGGGAAAATAAGGCCAGCTGTTTTTAACATGTGCCTGTCCTAAAACGGAAATGATTGGAAGGTGCATATTCTCTTTGTGTGATTCAAATGGAGTTTCAGATTAAAAAAAAAAACTCCTGGGGAGATTATTTCATTAATACGGGCTAATTGCACTTGTCAGTCTTTAGAGGAGACGTTAGTGGCTGAGGTATGGAACTCAACCCACTGACTTCACATCTGCGGGTACCAGTTTTGGCAAAGCCGTTAGCTGCACATCATAACGTGATCTGGCAAATCATCCTCACGCCTTTTAGTGCAGGAAACCACCAACGTTTCGAAGGAAGGAATCCTTCCTGATAAGAGGTTAATGGGCCGTTTCAAAATGCACGCTTGCTCAGAATAGCATCCCTTTACTCATGTTCACGTAATCTGCCGTTCACATTTATTGGATGACCCCGGAAAGCAGCTCCCGTAATGTTTGTAGGAGGGAAACATCCGATCCTTCTGAAAGTCTACCTTTTCCTGTGGGCGGGGTTAGTCTTCTGCGTCACCAGCAGATCCCTTTGGCTGTGCTGGCAGGTCACTGGTACTCTGGAGGCAATCAAGCGACGTGCTGCCATGTGCCTGTGATGCCCTGGCCTGCATCTGTCTGTCGGCTAAGCTAGAGGCTTACGGAGAGGGTCCACTGAAATCACATAAGGCACTTTTAAAACTGTAACGCGTCCTCCAAATGGAAGCAGGTAGTGCCTGCCTCAGCATCAGTATCCACGGATGCCCGCTGAGCGCTGTCAGGCGTGTAAGGACGCGCCCCCCGTCAGCGGACGCGGGGAAAGGCCTGGGCTTCCCAGCACGACAAGCCAGCACCGCACGACCCAATCCTGCTTTATTTCTTCTGGTTGCGTCTTCTGCTTCCGCTCCTCTCGCCCATTGCTGAACACGGAGCACCGCTGTGAGAGGAGAATGATCCGGGGTCTTGGCTGTTCATGGACATCAGCCCTGTCTGGCCCCGGATGCCACTTTGATGTCACCTGCTCTGCCACCCTCACCCCCCTCCCCCACCTGCAACGTGACCTCAGGGCCTTTTGTGCGCTGCAGGCATACCGTTTTCTGGTACCTGCAGGTTTTCTCTGAGACTGTCCCACACTGCACCCTTGGGCTTCCTTCCTCAAAGAAGGAGGCTGCACACCTTGGCGCCAGTGATCTACGTTTGCCGAGGGGCGTTTTCCCCAGGGAGATCTGTGAAAGGCTGTGAGCGTGGTCAGTCCTCGGAAGGGCCCTGAGCCTAGTTTAATTCTGGGCTGTCGGCATCTTGAAATTCTGAATACATTCTTATTTTTTTGCGGTACGCGGTCCTCTTACTGCTGCGGCCTCTACCGTTGCGGAGTGCAGGCTCCGGACGCGCAGGCTCAGCGGCCATGGCTCACGGGCCCAGCCGCTCCGCAGCACGTGGGATCTTCCCGGACCGGGGCACGAACCCGCGTTCCCCTGCATCGGCAGGCGGACTCTCAGCCACTGCGCCACCAGGGAAGCCCCTGAATACATTCCTAACAAGAGGCCAGCCCATATTTTTATTTTGGACTCTGATCCCTACAAATTGTGGGTAATAATAGGTCTGGCCCTGATCTCCTCCCCGCTGGCCCTGACGACTGGGGACAATCCCGCTGAGCACTCCAGCCACCCTTGACGAGGGCTGCGATGTCTGCATTGGAGGGGTTAAGAGTGAGTCTGCCTGCCCCACCCTGGGCCGGTACTGGCCTCCTGTCCCGGAGCCCTCTCCCGCCCCCAGAGCCCTCTCCCACCCCCAGAGCCTCGGGTCCGTGTGAAACAACAGCCAGGCCCTCTGGGTAGCATTTCTGGCCCTTCCTCCAGAAGCCTGGAGGCTGACGTTGCCCCTTGTAGTGTCCAGCAGAGTCCTCCTCCCACACGAGGGGGACACTGGGCACCGAGGACCATCCGTCTGCAGGCAGCCTGCTGGATGCCATCCATTTACCCAACCAAGGCTAACTGAATGGCAACCGTGTGGCAGACGTGACATGGGCCCCGGGGACACCTCCACAGGCTAGCAGAGATGCCCCTGCCCATGGGGAGGGCTGCATTAGGAGCTGTGAATTTCAGGGGGGAGAAATATTCTAGGCAGAGGCTACGGCTGGAGCAAAAGCCCCTCAAATGGAGTGAGAGGGCTGACGAGGAGGCCACGTGGCGGGGATGGGCGAGCGGGGCGGGTGGGGGTGGGTGGGCTTGTCACACCAGCTGGAGCAGTGGGATGCCAGGACCCGCTTCAAAGGATGCCTCCGGCTGCTGTGTGACAACAGACCGCAGAAGAGCAAGCACAGGGAGGGGAATGACCAGCCAGAAGCCTGTGCAATAACCCAGAGGGAAGCGTGCGCTCCCAGAGAGCTTCTTCTGGTTGGAACAAGATGGAGCACGTTTCTTTAGTGTCCATCTGCTAAAATCGAATCGGATTCTGATGTGTGCTCTGAAGCAGCAAGTCACGCTTGTCTGTGTCCCCAAAATGTACAGCAAGAAAGAAGTTGTCAGTGGTGGTGGATGTGGTCTGAACCAGCCAGGAGGGGAGGATTGAGAGAGCCTCCCCTTTATCTGGGTGTGACCACAGTGAGAGCCCTGCCTGGGGATGAACGGTGGGGCCACCACCTTCAAACCAAGTTCGGCTGTGGGAGGGTTAGACAGTGACACGCTGAGGGCAGACGGCGTCACTTCCCCGTCTCACACTCAGGCCCTCAGAGCCCTTCTGCCCGGGCTGGGGCCCCAGCACTCGCCCCATCTCTTCCCACTTGTTTCTCAGAGCCTCCTGGTGTGAAGGCCTCGGCAGCGTTTGCAGCTAAATCCATCCAACCAAGGCCTGGGAGGGTATCCCCTTAGCTAAAGATTCTTTTAAAAAAGAGCTAGCTTTTGGGCTTCCCTGGTGGCGCAGTGGTTAAGAGTCCGCCTGCCGATGCAGGGGACACGGGTTCGTGTCCCGGTCCGGGAAGATCCCACATGCCGCGGAGCGGCTGGGCCCGTGAGCCACGGCCGCTGAGCCTGCGCGTCCGGAGCCTGTGCTCCGCAACGGGAGAGGCCACAGCAGTGAGAGGCCCACGAACCAGAAAAAAAAAAAAGAGCTAGCTTTAGACCTGGGGGTCCTTTAAATCCACAGTTGGGGGAGGATTCTTACCTCAGGCCTCCTTAAGACCCCTCCAGGCCTGCAGCACATTCTGCAGACCCTCTCTCCTAGCAGCTGCATCTGTACTCCTTGACTCACCCATAAGCTTGTTTCTAACAAGCCCCTGTGGACAGTAACACCTTTGCAGGCAGCAAAACGCGGCTCCCTCTGAGGTCAGAAAGCTTCCTCAGCAAGAGGCAAGTGGGTGGTGCCCATAAGCAGGAAGAACAGCTCTGGGCTCCATGCCCTGCCCATCGGCACACCTGGCCTGCAGGTGCAGGTAAGCAGGGAGGGAGGTGATGTAAAAAGGCCTGCCTCTCTCCCTTTTGTTCACCCCCATCATCTTTTTTCTTTCCAATACGATGTCCGATCTGTTAATGAAAATGAAACCTTTCACGCCAATCCCAGGTTGCATCTGGAATCAAATAAGAAAATTGCAAAAGTGCTTTGTAAACACGAAAGCACTCTCCGAAATGAAGGCAGCGTCGTTATCTGGGAAAACAGTCTCCAGCATTCTCCTTTCGCGTTTGGAAATAGCGTGTTGAATACCTTCCAAACAATTAAATCCCATCAAGCTGCTCAAATTGTGTTCTAATAACCTGCCCAGGCTCTCACTGCATCTCTCTCCGGGGGGCTGCTGGGATGCAGGACTGCCTACATTTTCTGCTGTGCTGGGATGCTGGGTGATGGACCAGAAGTCAGAGCGCCCGCTGAGCTCTGTACCTGGGAAGTCACCCGTCCTCTCGGAGGTTCCGTTTCTTTATCTGTAGAATCTCCTACCAACTTCACAGGGTTTTGGTACGATCACGTGCAATGATGCTCACGAAAATCCTCTCTAAACTGAACAGTACAAGGCCAGTCGCCGCTTCAAAGGCGGATTCATCAACAAATGGGACCAGAATCCTATGCTCACCAGCATTTTCCTCCTAATGATGCCAAGATCCACGTGCAGGTTAAGTATAGGTTTTAGGGACCTCCCTGCCTTCTGTTCCTTTTGGTTTGTTTGTTTAGAAAAACAAGAAAGCCAGGTGGCTGGATCCTGTCATCATTAAGGTCTTTGAGTTTCTTAAGTGAGAAACACCACATCACCGGTCTCTGCGGTCATTTGCAATAATGAACAGGAATTAATGAATTCCAGGTATGAGCAGCAGCTGAGAGAAAGGAGAAGAAAACTCCGTCAGGACTTCCCTGGTGGCGCAGTGGTTAAGAATCCGCCTGCCAATGCAGGGGACACGGGTTCGAGCCCTGGTCTGGGAAGATCCCACATGCCGTGCAGCAGGTAAGCCTGTGCACCACGACTACTGAGCCTGCGCTCTAGAGCCCGTGCTCCGCAACAAGAGAAGCCACTGCAATGAGAAGTCCGCGCGCTGCACCGAAGAGTAGCCCCCACTCGCCGCAACGAGAGAAAGCCCGCGCGCAGCAACGAAGACCCATCGCAGCCAAAAATAAATAAGTAAAATATAAATAAATTAATTAAAAAAGAAAAGAAATGAAAACTCCATCATTAAAAGCTGTGGGCAAGCCCCCCAGCAGGGCATCCCTGAGTCCCCAGAGGCAGGAATTACTCGGGTAGGTTCCGGCCACCTTGCTGGCTGAGGAGGCCACACAGTAAAAGTCCTGCCCCATAAGGGAGTCACGTCTTGTGACTGGGTCAGAAGGCCCTCACTCTCTCAGGATACCACGGGAAGAACAGAGAGGCCTATTGTGGGACCCGCTGGCCAGGGAGCCCTCAGCCCTGGGGCCCGCGCTGACCCCAGCGTCTGCTGTAAACTCTCCCTTCATGGCCGCGGGCCCCTGATTCCTCGCCTGTGAAGACGCACTCTGCGGTGGACCGGGGTAAGTCTGACTCAGGACACCACACGGCCGATGTGTACAGAGAGCTTTGCTGCACCAAGCCCTGGGCTAATCGCCTTTACATGGGCCCCCGTATTTAGTTTTCGATAACTCTATGAGTGCAGTGCTAATCTAGAACCTGCATTTAGAATCATGATGGAAAAGAATATAAAAGAGAATGTATATATACGTGTGTATAACTGAATCACTTTGCTGTACAGCAGAAATTAACACAACATTGTAAATCAACTCAATTAAAAAAAGAACCTGCATTTAGGACAGTCTAAACAGTCCCTACTTGATATTCTACAACCCTCATCCACCAGAATCCTGTCCCCTGATCGATAATATATGTCCTTTTGGTTCCGAATGCCAAAATGTTCTTGGAAATGTCTGTATCTTCCTCAGTGGCCACAACAGATCTCCTCTGCACACGTAATTTAGTGGGGACCCCTCTCTCGGCCGTGGGGTATTACGTACTGACTCTGGCAATGAAGGGAGGCCCACTTCGCTAAGTAGCCGGTTACAACGTCCGTGCTTTACAGGTGTTATACGCTGACCCTTCAAACAACTCTGAGATAGACTATTCTCTTCATTTTCCAGATGAGGAGTCCAGGGCACAGAAAGGTTAAGCGATGGCCCAAAGTCACACAGCCCATTCAGGGCAGGACCGGGTCTCCGTCCTCACCGCTTCCTTAGAAGGCACTCGCCAGCGAGGGCGTTGCTATTCCCTGCATCCCACCCATCCTCCAAATGGTCCAGGCCTCTGGCTCCACTCCTACCAAAAGACCTCGGAAAACGTGTCGTGCGCACACGTGAGGAGTGCAGGCCAGGCCCAGAATGCACTGGCTCTGGTTGATGGCGAAGAGGGAGAAGGGAGCTGAAACAGGCCGTCTGCTTGCTTGTGACTCGTTTTGTTTGCTTTGTGTTATTGTTTTAAGAATATTCAATATGAGACCTACCCTCTTAACAAGTTTTTAACTGTGCAAAGCATTCTTGTTGACTACACACACCGTTTCCTTGTGACTTTTTACATAGGAGCAAAAACTGAATTGAAACGTTCGATTCTCATCATCCTTTGACAGAAGCAGCCTGTTTAGGGAAGGTTTCTTTGGGATTTTATTTTGGATTATGATAAGGACTGTCTTGGCCACAGATTTAGGGTTGAGATATCATTTCGTAGGAAGGTCTGTTCAGATAGCCAGAGTCAGGATTTTAGCATCTGGTAGGAAACTGGACCCTCAGCCTCCCCCCTGCTAAATTGACATCCTTTGTGCCCCCCTTCTAACAGTCTCTGAGGGTACTTTCCAGTAGCCTAATAAAATCTTCGCTGTGATAATGTGCTACATACTTATGAAATTAGGGTGATCTGATTAAGAGACATTTGGCCTTGTCTAGGGAGTTAGATGGCACGAGTAGTTTCAGATAACAAAGGTCCTCATTTTGTTCCAGGATGAGTTCAGACTGCTGATTCACTCTGGAACCAGTACACGCTGAACAAGGAAAGGGGCAGAGGGCATCTTAACATCACCTGGTGGCTGGGTCCCTCTCCAGTCAACGGGAATCCTGAGGACAGAGGTGACGCCGTACCATTACGGTGCTAATGGTGTTATTTTCTTGGGCCATTAGCGTGCGTGACCCAAATCACTGCCAAATGCTCATCGCCCCAGCTCTCTGGGGTTCTCCTGCGTGATGAGCCTGTGAAAATTCACCTCCAACTTCCAAATCAAGTTGTTCCAGGACCCCTGGGGTAAGTGTGTTTCCTCTAATGCTGTCCTGTATGTCAAGAGGTTCTCAGAAAAAGAATGGATACCTAGGAACAGAAGCAAAGAGTGGGGTCGCTTTCTGGAAAGACCCTGCTTGGCTATGCAAAACTCGTACTCAGGGTGTGACCAAGCCAGGGCCGGGGGCTGGGCCAAAGCCGAGGTGGTCCCAGGCCTGGGAGAGGCAGGCAGGAGAGGGGGGCTATTTGAGGGCCGAACCAGGAGGGGTCAGTGGGGTCTGGGTGGAGGGGTCGGGCTGGCAGTAGGTCAGGGACTGACTCTTGGCCCAGGGACTCCACAGAGAGAGGCTGTCAGTGAACTTGAGTTCATACTCTCGTGGGGCACCCTGCTCAGGAGAGGCTCCTAACAAGATCTATCCCAGGCCTGGTGACTGTCCCCCAACAACCCCGCGGGGTCAGGTCCTTGCACTGAGCAGCATGGCTTTTAGAAAACCATCTGTGAAGCTCTGAAGGCCCCGGCGAGGCTCTCCTCAGCCGGAGGGAGAACCACAGGCCTGGTAAGGAAAACCCAGAGGAAGCTGGATGATTCCCTCATCCTTTCCAGAGAGGAGCTAATCTCAGGACAGGACGACCTTGGGTGGACAGGTGATGGCAGGTGCGTCAGGCCCGACAGGAAGACGCCCCCTTCCACAAGCTTTGCTCACCGGGAGCTCCCCAGACCTTCAGCCTCAGGCCCCCCTCCCTCCTGAAGCAGTTCTGACCGGTTCAGCAGGACCTCTAGCCCTGGGGTGGAAGGGAGGAAGCTACTGGATGGGTCTGGAGTTGGTCCTGCCGTCATGGCCCAGCGGCCCTGGGCTTCTGCGGACTTACTCACATCAGATTTCCACGCCTCTAACTTTCTGCGGGGTATTCGGAGAGATTCCCTCAGGTCTGCCTTCTGCCTCAGCCAGAGAGAGACTGTTGTGTTCCAGGTCCATGGAAGTTTTCACCGTAATTATGATTCTCATGTTTATCATTTCTGTTTGGTTCTTTTTCAAACCTTTGTTGTTATTCATTTCCTCTTTCCTAATGGAAAATGCTAAAAATGCTCACTTTATAGTCTCTTTCAGTCATCTTCAGGTTTTGTTTCTCCCATGGTGGTTCAGCTGTGTGTGTGTGTGCGTGTGTGTGTGTGTGTAATCTTCTTGTATAAGCTCATCCTCAGTGGAGAGCATCCTCTGGGAGGCTGTGTGCCATGGGCTGAGATCCGTGCCCTGGTTCTGTATCCACTGGGCATCTGGCATTCTCCAGTTTGGACCATATTTTCTGCTGGAGAGTCCCAATCCCATGTGTCATGTAAATTCAGATTCCACCCCTGAATATGAAGTGCAAGATTGGCTCATTTTTTTTTTTTTTTTGCTTTATGCGGGCCTCTCACTGCTGTGGCCTCTCCCGTTGCGGAGCACAGGCTCCGGACGCGCAGGCTCAGCGGCCATGGCTCACGGGCCCAGCCGCTCCGTGGCATGTGGGATCTTCCCGGACCGGGGCACGAACCCGTGTCCCCTGCATCGGCAGGCGGACTCTCAACCACTGCGCCACCAGGGAAGCCCTTGGCAGTTAATTTTATTCACAGTAGACATTCTTTCCTACTCAGAGCTCTGAACAGGGCACAGCGCTTTCTTAATACCTGTCTGGGCCATTGGATGGAGTTTCCTGGAGCCCTTCTCATAAACCAGCAGCCCTTCAAGAGTCCTGGCTTTCAGCGGAAACCTCTCCTCCTTCTACTTTTGAGTAGCCTCAGGGCCACGTTTCTTACCTGTGCACGGGATTGCATTCTAGCCATGTGGCTTCAGCTCAAGTGGACCACATTCTGATTTGAATTCACTTTGCCTCTGGCGTATGAGAGTTTCCATTTCTGTCTTTAAAAAGTCAACTTGCATTAAACACAAATTTTTTAAAGATTCTGTTCCATCCAGGATCTCACTGTATTTGCGCCTGAAGGAGGGGATGAGTCAACACGCTCCACCACGTTGCCAGAAGGCGAGCCCACGTACCAGCCTCTGGCGGTTGAATTTCACCTTCCGCGTGTCAGTCACTGATGCAGGGCTCGCTCTGAGCTAGCCGCTAACCTGTCCACTACACCGCTGTCCGCTTTGAGCGTCACTGCTCCTGGGACCTCTGATGCTGAATTCACGCCACTGGCTATAGCGTGTACACACGCGTGTTGACCGAATCGTGACTACTCTTCCCTCCCCCGCTCGAACACTTCTGGTGGCCAGCTAACTTCCCTCCGGAGGGCCAGCCACTGAGGGCACACGTGAACAAAGGAACTTGGTTGATGAGAGCTTCTTTATTCTTCCTTCAGGCTGGCTGGCTGGACAAGAATCTTTCACCATCTAGAATCCTGTCACTTGGCCGGGGGAGGGGGGGTCACAAATCCCTTCGGGGATCTGAAGAAAACGGTGCATCCTGTCCTGAGAAAAAAACGTACATGCACAGAAACTAGCGCGTGAATTTCAGAGCTTCTTTATCCCCCTGAATTCCACGTTAAGAACTTCTGCTTTGGGGGCTGGTTGTTCTTTGGTGAATGGGAACCTCGAGTTTTCTAGCCTTATTCAAATCAACTCTAGTGAAAAGCCTCCTTAAAATGAGACCCTATGACATAATAACAATCTTTCCGTTTTTCACTCCTTTGACGCCATCTTTCTAAAATTTATTTACTTATTTTTATTTTCGGCTGCGTTGGGCCTTCGTTGCTGTGTGCGGGCGTTCTTTAGTTGCGTCGAGCTGGGGCTACTCTTCATTGCGGTGCGCAGGCTTCTCATTGCGGCAGCTTCTCTTGTTACGGAGCACGGGCTCTAGATGTGCGGGCTTCAGTAGTTGTGGCATGCAGGCTCAGTAGTTGTGGCTCGCGGGCTCTAGAGCGCAGGCTCAGTAGTTGTGGTGCACGGGCTTAGTTGCTCCGTGGCATGTGGGATCTTCCCAGACCAGGGTCGAACCCGTGTCCCCTGCATTGGCGGGTGGATTCTCAACCACTGCGCCACCAGGGACGCCCTTGATGCCATCTTGAAACATAACAATGGCACACAGAGTAGTGTCAATAATTAGTGACAATCTCCCATAAAAATCTCTCCTTCGAAGTACTTTTTATTAAATAATTGATGTTACCAGAGCATCATTTCCTCAAATACCACTTTCTGATTCAAACCTATGCCACCTACAGGGCAGAAGCAGCTTCATGAAATCAGACAGACTGATACAGCATGGTAGAAATAAAGCTGGATTCTACATTCAATGTCTAGATTTGGGATCTTCGCTTTGAACCATCTCGTGACTTTGGGAAATTCCCAATCTTCCCGGGTTTCTTTTTCCTTATCTGTGAAGTGAGGATTCTGGACTAGATCAGCGGTTAACAAACTAAAAGCCACCAGCAAATTCTGCCGATCGCCTGTTTTTATCAATAAAGTTTTGTTGGAATACAGCCATGCTCGTTTGTTCCTGTATTACCTGTGGCCGCTTTCCTGCCACAAGGCAAGAGCCGAGTAGTTGTGACAGAGACCATATGGCCCGCAAAGGTGGAAATAGTTACTCTCTGCCCCTTTACAGAAAAGTTTGCCAGCCCCTGACCAAATGGTCCCCGCCCCCATTCCATCTCTTGACGATGCTCCGAGGCAGAGAATGCAACCCAGGCACATTCAAGGGCACAGGTGGAGTAGAAGCAAAAGAGGGATGCGTCAAGACAAATCACATTCTTCTGTTGACGCAGCTTCCTCAATCACTGCTGCTTATGGAAGTGTAATAAGTTGTCAGGTGGAACTACTTAAAACAGTCAGACTCCATGTGGGCTCTAAATGGCTTCATCACCCAGACACTGGCGATTCAGAAAGACCTTCTTCCAGCCTATCCGAATCAGTGAGGATTTAAAACATTACTCTGGTAATATACATTAATAAACACAGTTAGGTCTAGGAATAATGGACAGGATAACGAATACAATCCCTTTTGCCCGAGGCAAATCCTGTTTTGAAATGTGCAAGAGCATAGAACAACCCCTTCTGATGAAGCCCTTCTGAGGCGGATGTCAAGGGCGGGGTTCCCCTAACCGTGAGCTTTCTGGGTGGAATATTCAGGAAACTAATAATATATTTTGATGATCCGTGTGTCCAAACATCGTGAAGCTGAGAAGTCGCTGTGCCATACGGCATGGCTGTAGTGGCCCACAGCCCAGAGGCTAGGGTTTCCCACCAAGTCAGACTTCCAAACAATCTCATTAGCTTGGGACGCATCTTTTTTTTTTTTTAACATCTTTATTGGAGTATAATTGCTTTACAATGGTGTGTTAGTTTCTGCTGTATAACAAAGTGAATCAGTTATAGGTATACATATATCCCCATATCTCCTCCCTCTTGCGTCTCCCTCCCACCCTCCCTGTCCCACCCCTCTAGGTGGTCACAAAGCACCGAGCTGATCTCCCTGTGCTATGCGGCTGCTTCCCACTGGCTATCTATTTTACATTTGGTAGTGTATATATGTCCATGCCACTCTCTCACTTGTCCCTTCCCCGTGTCCTCAAGTCCATTCTCTACGTCTGTGTCTTTATTCCTGTCCTGCCCCTAGGTTCATCAGAACCATTTTTTTTTTAGATTCCATGTATACGTGTTAACATACGGTATTTGTCTTTCTCTTTCTGACTTACTTCACTCTGTATGACAGAGTCTAGGTCCATCCACCTCACTACAAATAACTCAATTTCCTTTCTTTTTATGGCTGAGTAATATTCTATTGTATACATGTGCCACATCTTCTTTATCCATTCATCTGTCGATGGACACTTAGGTTGCTTCCATGTCCTGGATTTTTAAAATTGACTCTCCTGTTCCTTTTCTCTTCATTCATCTGAGGAGGAATTATTTGAACTAAGTAGCAAGAAGCGTTTTTCTGAAATTAACGTATTTGAAAGCACTAAACTGAAAAATAAGACAGGGACCAGTCCCACAGATGCTTAAAATTCCAGGTCCAGAGGAGCAGGAAAATCTCCTATCATCGATGCATTTTACCTTATGCTTTCAATCTACCTGAACCATCAGACTGCTATCTCCCTTTCTCTTCCAACAGCATCTTTGCATACAGCCACTTTTGTGTCTTGGTGCAGTGGAAATAGCATATTATGTGGGCCTTTTCTTAACTGACGCTGAGAAGTGATTTCCAAACAGCTCTGAGTTCAACATTGCTAATTATTAGAGAAATGCAAATCAAAACTACAATGAGGTACCATCTCACACCGGTCGGAATGGCCATCATTAAAAAGTCTACAAATAACAAGTGCTGGAGAGGGAGTGGAGAAAAGGGAACCCTCCTACACCGCTGGTGGGAATGTAAGCTGGTGCAGCCACTGTGGGGAACAGTATGGAGGTTCCTCAGAAAATGAAAAATAGAGCTGCCATATGATCCAGCAATCCCACTCCTGGACATAAATCAGGACAAGCCTATAATTCAAAAAGTGACATGCACCCCAATGTTCATAGCAGCACTATTTACAATAGCCAAGACATGGAAACAACCTAAATGTCCATCAACAGATGAATGGATAAAGAAGATGTGATACATGTAAAGAAGATGTGATACACCTTTGGAATACTACTCAACCGTAACAAGAGAATGAAATAATGCCATTTTCAGCAAAATGGATGCAACTAGAGATTATAAATACTAAGTGAAGTAGGTCAGAAAGAGAAAGACAAATACCATATGATATCACTTATACGTGGAATCTAAACTGTGACACAAATGAACCTATCTGTGAAACAGAAACAGAATCACAGACATAGAGAAGAGACGGGTGGTTGCCAAAGGAGAGGGGGTTGGGGGAGGGATGGAGTGGGAGCATGGGATTAGCAGATGCCAAGTAGTACATATAGGATGGATAAACAACATCCTATATTGTTGGAAGGTCCTACTGCAGAGCACAGGGAACTATATTCAATATCCTGTGATAAACCATAATGGAAAAGAATATGAAAAAGAATGTATGTATGTATAACTGAATCACTTTGCAGTATGCAGTGATTAAGACAACATTGCAAATCAACTATCCTTCAATTAAAAAAAAAAAAACCAGCTTTGAAAAATCTCTCTCATCCGCCATTTTGTTCTCTTGGTGGCAACTGGAATAAATTGCCCCAAATGATAGGACACAGGTGATGTCAAAGGACGTAGTGTTTGAATCCCCCTCCACTTCCTCAAAATCATAGGGGATTTGGACCCCAACCCAGCTGGTGTGGTTCCTCGGGGTCATGGCTAGAGCTGGGAGCATCAACTCAAGCTCCCAGAGCTGCCCAAGCTGGAGGGTGAACAAGAGAGAAGCCAAGTTACTCCCCAGGAGCACGAAGAGACCTCTGTGCACCTTGGATCTGAGGTTATCTGGGCACAGACTCCCAGCCATGGCCATCTGCAGAGTCCCTGGTGAGCCTCACAGCTGCTGCCCTGGATCAGGAATTTACATTCCGCTCCCTCGTAGCTACCACAGGAAATGTGACCTCATCACACACATTTTTCATTTTTGGTGTTCTCCTTCTGGAAGATTCCAAGCATCATTTCATGCCCCACACACAGCCTTCCTCTGCCTTCCTGCTTCCGCTCTGCTTTAACTCCGCTCCCCAGACTTACGCTGTCTTCCAAAAGGACTCTGGTCCCTGGCGGTCTCTTAACTCATCTTTCTCATGGGTTGTGGCTCCATCTTTTGCTCCCCTCCCCCCAGCCTGCCTCACCACTCATTCTGGCTGAAAAAACAATTCTCTATCATGCTTGTCACTTGGAAGCAAAACCAACTGGGGAATTGTCTAGAAGGAGAGCTTAAGCTGCTCACAGCTTTTTGGGGTGGGGCAAGAAGCTAGGACGCGGGTCACAGATGGGGAGCAGAGTGGCCACGGGACTTCATGGCAGCTCAGCCTGTTCAGGACTTACTAACTTCTACAGTCAACACAGACAGAGACAAAAGAAGAACCGAGTTGGTGTTATCCGCATCGCAATCCGTCACTTTGCTACCCTTGAATTCCTCTCTTTTCCCTAGTAAAGAAATGCATGCATTGCCTTGTTTGGCCCAGGAACACTGGTCTTGCCCATAGCCCTGCTCTGAAGTTCTTCGTTCCAGGGTTTACCTCTGTTCAGATCTTGGTTCTATATTTTGCTTTACTGTTTATGTTTTCTTACTCAACTTCCCGGTCTAAACCCTGTGAAGTTCAACTCCAGCCAATTACAGTTGTAATACTTTCTAAATTAAGTGCTGGCAATTCCCAAAGTACAAACACCAAATTTATGAATGTCCCTTACACCCAAAGGGCTGCCCCTTCCTGCTTGTGGGTGGCGTTATCAGAACCGCGGGAGAGAATTCCTGTTCTCTGTGAAGTTTTGGCAGTGGGGGGAGAGTTCCTCTCCTCCAGCTTTTTGAGTTGGAGTAATTTCCCATAGAAACCATTGCACATGGTAGTCTAGCTCCCAGAGCAGCCCACAAAAATGGCCTGCTTAATCCATAACGCAGCTGGAAAAGAGTGAAAAAAAACGCAGCTGATAAAAGATGCTTTTGTTAATGTGTACTTGTTCATTTCCATTAGGGTGACATTTACACAGCCACATTTATGGGAAAATGTTTGCGTTCCAAAGACTGATTTACAAACAAACTCTTGGAAGAAAATGTCTCATCTAAATTTAGAACTTCCTAGATTAGCTCTCGGTTTTCAGCAGGTATTTTTCCTTTCATTTGCACAAGTCATCTGGGTACGGGTTTACTGAGGCCGCCTCTGCAGGCAAACCAAAACCATGACGGGGCACCTGTCCGGAGTCAGACACCCAGGTGCCCAGGGGCCAAGGAAAAAGGAGCCTCTGTAATCAAGAAGGGAGTTTGGTTTCAACTTGGACTGGATTTTTCTGGATTCGTTTAAAATACTGTCATCACTCTGCCTGTGTAGAACTCACGTCAGATAGATTTTGCTAAGTAAATTCTGCCTTTGTACCTTCTCAATTATCTGATTTGTTGTGAATATGAATTTTCCTTTAAAAAAAAAAAGCTGAATAGTACAAAACACAACTTCCTAATTGGCCTATCAGAGAGTAGTTCTTTGTAGTCACGTGGAATTAATGTACATTGGTTGGATTTGCCCAGAATGCTTTGCTCCTGCAGTCAGTGACCATAGGAGAATGTGGGCTTGGGACCTTTCTTCTGGTGGGTTCACCTGAAGGATGGAGCTGCTTCTTGAGTCCAGTTAACCGTACCTGAAAAGGTTTCCTAGTGAATGTTGCTCTCAAGACACAGCCGGGCTCCCGGGCCAGGTGCTCTGAGGGTCCTCGCTTTCTACACCAACTCGCTAAACAGTCAAGGTGTGCCTGCCACTGCCACTGTAGCTCTTTTGTTCAGCGGGCTTGTAAGTGGCACTTTATTTAAGCCACAATGACTGGTAGAGAGGGCATTTCCTGATACTTAATGACCAACTGGAGGAACTGTGGGCCTGAGGCAATGCATATAATATGCTATTAAACTCTGAAATTTAAGAATGTAAAGAAAAAATAATTACCTTCTTATGCATGTTACCATGGATACTAAGAATTGTTTATAGTTTTAGTCTTTTCCTAGAGGTTAAAGTCTAGTTGGGCAACCAGTAGGGAGGAAGAACTTCAGGCTCAATTTCCACTCACTTTACAATGTCTGACATTACCTAGTTAGTGTACGTTTCTTCAAGAAGGCGCACATCACCCCCGAAACAGGATATGTAACGAGTGATATGGATTGCCATAATAAGTATTCATATTTTATTGAACAGTTCGGCAATCAGTATACAAAATCAGCTAACCTTGTAGAGGATCACGTTCTGTTTCCCCAGAGTGGCAGTAACTTTCATACCATTCTTTTCCCCCCCCAAGAATGAACCATTTTTCAGTCTTCAGACTGCATGCACATATTTTATGCATTAGTTCCAGAAACACTTTTTCAGTCGGCTCTATTATTATAGGGCATAACTCAGAGATTAACATTTAAGCATGAAGGAGAAAATACACAGAGAAGCACCTGATACTCTGTCATTTACATGGCAGCTATCAGTCCTATACTTTTGTGAAGCTTGGAACACTTTCTCTTTCCGAAGTCTTAGGGAAAGATAGGACGGAATTAAATCAGTCTCACAACACTGCGGAAGTGCTGGCCCAGATCAATACCACGAACTCCTCATCTACTCTAGGGATAAAGGAACTCAGGAAAATTTAGAGACTGACTTTTAGCTACAACTCCAAACTTTCTCCCACAAATATTTTCCCCACCGTTCTTAGCATGATTTATCTGCTTTTCTTTTTTCTATCATAATCAAATATTTAATCCGGGAATATCGTTCGTTCATTCATCCGTTCATTCATTTATTTATTTATTTATTTATCACGAGCCAGATCACAAAAGCCTGCACATGAAAAAGCCAAGTTCCCCTTTGGAGAAGTCTGTCTGCTAAGGAGTCAGGCATGTAACGTAAATCACAGTTGACCCTAAAGCAACACAGGTTTGAACTGTGCAGGTTCACTTATCTGCGGATTTGTTTCCATGAATATTAGAGTACTGGAGATTCAGGACAGCTTCTCAGAGGAGGTGACATCTACTTTAGATGTGAACCGTAAAGCCCTATACATAATTATAAAGTTGTTATTATTAGTTTCCTTAACTATTCTCCTATAGGAATACAAAGATGGATAAATTCTTAAAGAGACTATAACTCAGTGGGGAGTCAAATATAAAAATTTGATAGTGGTTATAAAGCCCATTTTAATACACTTCCCGTCCAGATTTCCCCCCAAATATTCATATCTATAGACAGTGCTAAATTTACATACAGAACTATGTCTTGATGGGAGGGAGGGTAGGAGTCTCTGGAAAAGGAGGTGCACACCTCCCATGGTGTTCATTTCCACACTGAAATGCAATGCACAAGCTCTACATTTCCTGTCTTTATAAAAACACCTGAGGAGAATCCTCACACCTTTCTTTGAACGATTTTTATCTGTAGACATCCAGCTCACACTCTGTGCCGGTGTGATTTATCTGGGTCCCGAGAATCAGACTGTACAAGCCAGAAGCGTAAGCTCTGCACAGGAGGGAAATAAGGGAATCAGAAGAGAGTTCATTAGGGAAGGCTGTCCCCTTGGGTTTGAGCAAAACCTTTGGGGATGTAACGAACATAAATTCACAGTGAAAGGCTAGCATGGACGCAAGTGGCCAGACAGTATCCAGCCAGTCCTTGGGGGTTACAGAAAGCAGATCAGCTTCCCTGGCACAGAAGGGCTGGCTGGCTGGGAAGTAAGGAGAACTTAGATTAAAACGATAAGTGCAGGGGGACTTCCCTGGTGGCGCAGTGGTTAAGAATCCGCCTGCCAATGCAGGGGACACGGGTTCGAGCCCGGGAAGATCGCACATGCCACAGAGCAACTAAGCCCGCGCGCCACAACTACTGAAACCTGAGCACCTAGAGCCCATGCTCCGCAACAAGAGAAGCCACCGCAATGAGAAGCCCGTGCGCTGCAACGAAGAGTGGCCCCCGCTCGCTGCAACGAGAGAAAGCCTGCGTGCAGCAACGAAGACCCAACGCAGCCAAAAATAAATTAAAGAAAGATTTAAAAAAAAAAAAAAGATAAGTGCAGGAAGGGGAACAGATGTCAAATGGCCCCTGTCGCTAGCTTGAAGAGTGTGGATGGATTGATCAATTCCTACTGTCCTCAGGACTCTGGGTCACCTTCCCTGATCTCCACCCCTAGCCTCACAGCACTTAAAAATGCTGTACTGAAGTGATCTGTTTAAACATCAGTCTCTCCACTTTCCCCGCGTCCCCAACTCTGATCTCTTGCCATCCATGCAGTCACTCCGCCCTATGGTGCGTTCAGAGCCCAGCCGGGAGACTGCCAGGGTTGCTGCTTGAACCTGAAGCAGACTTCATTCATCCATCCAAGAGTAGCCGAGGGTCACCTGTGCCAGCACTGTTCTAGCAGCCAAGGAAACAGTGGTGAAAAACATAAACCATGTCCCTGATCGTCTGGAACACACAGGCCACAAGGAACCATTCTAGACACGTATGCACAGCAAACCTGGAGAAAGTAAGGAAGATTGTTTTGGATGCGAGTCAAGTCAGAGACTTCAGCTGGGGGCTGCTGCCTTATTCCACCTGTGACCATGTGAGGAGCTAAATCCGGCTTGACGAGAGGGCATAGATGGTCCATACAATGGCCCATCAGAGCTGGAAATGACAGAGGTGCCAATACTGGAAAAGTCTACTATCGTGTTCAACACTGGCTTTTTCAATGGAAAAGTCCAAGGGAAAGGACAAACACAAGTACAACTGCAAGTATGTTGGCATCCAAATGTACATTGATGAGGCCAACAGGAGGACTGGGTTCAATATTCCCATAGACCATCTCCCTGGGAGACGGCCTAACCTCACTGAGAAACTACAGGGCCCAGCAGAAGCAAGCTCTGACGCAGGCTCTGACAGCACCTGGGCTCATCACTCCCCTGAACTGTTCCGTTCTCCTGGCCTCTCCTGTCCGGTCCACCCGCCGCTCCCGGCCTCTGCCGCCCCTGTGACGGTGGGAGTGCAGCACACGTGGCAACCCTCAAAGCTGGGGAGCGTGAGGGGGTTCATTCTCACAGTCCTCCTAACCAGAGATGTTTAGAGCCGATAGGATCGTGCAAACCATGAAGAGCAGAGCTGCGGATGGAGGAAGGTGGGGAGGGAAGATGGGAGGTGGGGCTCACCGGGACCATGTATAAGGTCAGCATCCCTCGATGAATTAGCCCTCATGCCCCTTCCAGTAAAAGATCTGAGAAGCTTGATATCAAGTGGAAAAGCCAGTTTGCTTGCCTCAGAAGGATCGTGTGAAAAGGGGAGAAGTTCTCAGTTCTTTACTCAAGCCCTAAGAAGAGGTGAGGACTTCCCGGGTGGCGCAGTGGTTAAGAATCCGCCTGCCAATGCAGGGGACACGGGTTCGAGCCCTGGTCCGGGAAGATCCCACATGGCGCGGAGCAACTAAGCCCGTGCGCCACAACTACTGAGCCTGCGCTCTAGAGCCCGTGAGCCACAACTACTGAGCCCACGTGCCACAACTACTGAAGCCCACAGGCCTAGAGCCCACGCTCCGCAACAAGAGAAGCCCCGGCTCGCCACAACTAGAGAAAGCCTGCGTGCAGGCTTTCCAATGGGTCTTTCTAACAAAGACCCAATGCAGCCAAAAATTGATTAATTAATTAATTTAAGGAAAAAAAAAAAAAAAAGAAGAGGTGAGCCCAGCTTCCACAGCATCCTTGTCAGAACCAGCCCGTGGACACGGCCATTCAGGCTCATCACATGTATCAGCCGTGATCGCGTGTGCATTTTCTTTATACCGGTCCCCTCTGTGATGCTGAGGCTGTACAGGAGAATAGGCAGTGGAGTGTGGAATTAGTATAATCAGTGCTGAGTTGTACGCACTTGTCGGAGAAGGTTTCTAAACTACTTCCTCAGATCAATAACTTTCCGTCATGAAAGAACTCAGAGGAACCACCTGCTCTTTTCCCAAAGGATCCCAAATGGGATGAGACATTTCTTGCGGATGAGACGAGAGCCGAACTTGAAGGGTCGAGGAAGAAAAACGTGCCTTGCTGATTTGTCCAGGCACTCAGACCTAAGTGGACTCGTGTGCAAACAGATGGCAGGTTGGGACACCGATTCTACCTTTCGGATCAACCCTGAGTTCCCCAACACCTCCACAGAGTTCACAGAGCTGCTCTTGGGTAAATACGGAGTCATGACTCAAGAAAATATTCAGAGAGCTTTACAAAAATTAATGTTTTTAAGTTTCTGCAGTTGCCCACTGAATGCGAACCTTGGCACATATCTGAATTATATTACACATCTACCTTATCGGTACGGTTCAGTCTCAAGAACTGATTGAACAAGCCGTACATGCAAAGGAGGCACAGAACCTTAGGACTCCGCACATGAATATATGAGTCCACAAAGGTCCTACGGTTTCTGACCATGTATCAGAACTCTAGGGAATGTTTGCATCTACTTAGCTCTGTGAAAATGCATTCTCTTTTATGAAATGGCTAAAATCCAAACCGAGAATCGCAAGCAGAGTTGGAGATCTGGCATCTGAAGTGAGGTGTGTCCAGACTGCAAGTATTTAGGAACTCTCAGAAAGAGTCCCCTTTGCTCCCTGTATGTATATCTTAACCAAAATCAATTAGCAGCTAAAAAAAAAAAAAAAAAATCAATTGACAACTAGCAAGACGTTCATAATTACAGTTTGGTATTAATAAGATGGAGTACTTTTCATAACCCAAGTTTTGTCGTTCATTGGCCTCACCGGCCTATGAATACAAATGATCTCATCTGGTCACGACCCAAGTTTCACGGGCTGTTGTAGGTCGTGTTCCCAGGGAAGTAGCTGATCGAGGACTGCTCTCAGGATCAATACTTGCGAAGGGAAAGGAGGAAGCAGAATTAGACAAAGGGACAAGTGGAGATGTGACACAGTCACCAGCCAACCCATGTGGAGCTCCGGACCTGGGGCAGCCTTTTAGAGTTGTCCCAAATTAGGGCAAGAGGGCGTTTCAAAGCAGGTTGTCACTAGAAGGAGGTGTGATCTTCAGATCACCAGGCAGATTCCTGTAGCTGCAGCAAACCCCAGAGGCTAACAGCTGAGGGCCATCATCTGACAGCGCTCCCAGCAGCGGGGGGACGAAAGGAAAGCATTTATCCATCGGTGCTTATGCCCTACCAGTCAAAGGTTTGCCCCCAAAACTTACTCCCCAGAACTTCTGGCTTAGTCAACGCATGGGCCCCATGTGGCTCCAGAGAAGCTCCACGGCAGACGCTGGAAGCTTCAGCAGAGATGTGAGGTGTGGGCAAGAGGCAGGGCCCTGTCAGGTGGCCCCTATAGGAAGCTGCTCAGAGCCTGCATCAGTGGCTGTAACAAAGGACAAGAGATGCCCAAAGGCACTGAGGTGGTACCCATGAGGTACTCCAGGTCTAAAACTGGATTCTGCTTTAAGAGCATCTTCTTAGTAGAAAGACAAATACCATATTTTATATGTAGAATCTAAAATCTGACACAGATGAACCTATCTACGAAGTAGAAACAGACTCAAGGACATAGAGAACAGACGTGGCTGCCAAGGGGGAGGAGGGGGGGGAGGGACGGAGTGGGAGTTTGGGGATGAGCAGATGCAAACTATTATGTACAGGATGCATCAACAACAAGGTCCTACTGTAGAGCACAGGGAACTATATTCAATATCCGGTGATAAACCATAACAGAAAAGAATATGAAAAAGAATATGTGTGTATATGTGTGTGTGTGTGTGTGTGTGTGT
>NW_020173682.1:4199106-4201557 GCF_003031525.2 Neophocaena asiaeorientalis asiaeorientalis | reverse complement strand
CTGCCAGTAAGAGTTATGTGATGTGAGGATATTTGAGCCACACACCGTTCTGGGCATTGAGATTCTATTTATGTATAGAGCCAATATTTGAAAAGTATGTCCTTTGTTTCCTGTTTCAAAGTATGACGCTTCATGAATGCATCGGAGATTATATCTGAAAACAGACATAGCAAACTCCGCACAAGTTAACGTCCTTTGCAGAAAATGAACAGTTGAAGGAGTGAAACTGTTCATATTACGCGTGTGGGTAAGAAGCCATTTCTACACTCATTTTCAGAGTACCTCTGAATTTCCGGAAGCAGCTTTCTTTTAGGCTGGCTGGTTTAAGTGCAATTTTAAAACAATTGTGAATTGTCCCACTGTCCTCTTACCTACAACCCCTGAAAATGTTTCTTCTCTGAGAATCCAGTCCTGATTTTTTTCATGGTCAAATTAAGCTGCAACAAACAAGGCAAGATCCTATTTACTTTTCGTTGTAAGTAGGTCTCTGCTGTTTAAAATAGTGTGGTCTCCTGGATCACAACCCTGATGCCGAGGAACTTAGCACTTGGCTACTAATCGGTCCTGGAAAATGGACTGTGGGCAAAATTTCTGAATCTTGATATACAGCTGCTCTGCCCCTCTCTTTGAGAATAACGGGTAATGGAATCACAACTAAATTTACTTAGAGGGAGAGCTCAGCCAACACTGGTAAAAAAAATTGGAATTCTACTCTACAGCACAGGGAACTATATTAATATTTTGCAATAACCTAGAAGAGAAAAGAATCTGAAAAAGAATATATATACATATATACATATATGTACATATATATATAACTGAATCACTTTGCTGTACACCTGAAACTAACATAACCTTGTAAATCAACTATACTTCAATTAAAAATCTCAAAATAATTTAAAAATTAAAAAAAAAAAGAATTAGAATCCTTCTGGCTGGAAGAGCAATGATGAAGTGCAGAAGGCATCATTTGAGTTCCAAAGGCAATGGCGGAGAAAATCTCATCTCTCAGACCATAGTCCTCTGTGATCTGTTCTACTGACACTTGACTTAAGTAGTTACTCTAATCTACTGGAGGTTGGCTATTCAAAGTTTAGTTAATCAGCTACTAGCGTTTAAGTCAAATGTATGCTTATCATGAGAATTCTTAATATAGTTGACTCCTGAACTACGCAGGGGGTTAGGGGCCCCGACCTTCCATGAAAATCCGAGCGTAATTTATAGTCGGCCCTCCGTAATTGAGGTTCCTCTGTATCCGCAACTCAGCATCCACGGGTCAAATGACCCGCTGATCGTGTAGTATAGTACTTATTGGGGGAAAAAATCTGCATGTAAGTGGACCCTCGCAGTTCAAACTCACGTCGGTCGTTCAAGGGACAGCTGTACATACCAGAGTTCTAAAAATTATAACAGCACATAAATTCGATACTATTATCTCTCATTGCAAAGTGCCCGAGGCACAGAGAGGCTAAGGAAGGCCTCCAAAGTCACACAGCTAAGCAGTGGTAGAGCTGGAGTTTAAGTCAGGCAGCACCAGCCACTGAGGTCTGCCTCTTTACTCCACAACCTCGATTCTCCCCTTATCATCAAAAACCAAGGGAGGGATTTGTCCCAGGATGTGACAAAGAGGCCAGGATGAGGGAGCCAACCTCGATGGGGGCAAATTAATCCTGTCTGGCTCTCCCGTGGCCGGCCCCCTTCCAGCCCCGGGGCCCAGGAAGAGATGGGGGAACCGGGGCAGCGAAGTTACCATTTAGCTCCATCCACACCCCCAGCTGCGAAGTGTTACGTAGATGCTCCTGGCTGGGACACAGGGCAGCGGGCCAGTCAAGGCTCTGAACTCCCTGCAGTGCAGAGCCCTGTCTGTCCCGCCTCAAGCCCCTGTCCTCAGGCTCACTTCACGATGGCACCCGACCTCACGACGGTTCTACAGAAAACAGTTCTGAGATCACCGAGCTGCAGAAGACCACGAAAATAATACATTCTACGCCACGGCTCCTCTGTTCCAGGTGGTTCCCCCCGGGGGGACCGGCATGGAACGCTCACCGCCTGCCCTCACGCCCGGAACACAAACTCTAGCAACGAGTTGCTCGTAAACTTAAGGAAAGCCTGATTATTCATCAGCCTAACCAATTATTGAGGGAACACTGGGCTGGGCATGGAGACTCTGTTCGTGAACAGAAAGGCCGGCTTCTGCCTCCAGAGCTTACAGTTGAATAGGGGTGATGAACATTGCCCAACTGGACTGGTCAGGAGTATTTAAAAAAAAAAAAGTGCCAGGTGCTACAGAATCACTTAATAGGAAGACCTTCTCTTATGGAAGCACCAGGGAAGTCACATTTCACCCGAGGCCTAAAGAATGAACAGGAGATAAACCGATCTTGGCGGGGAGGGGGGGAGGAATCCATGAAGAAGGAACCGCGTCAGCAGCAGGCCTTCTCCTGGTACACT
>NW_020173682.1:4198211-4199026 GCF_003031525.2 Neophocaena asiaeorientalis asiaeorientalis | reverse complement strand
CCCCCCCCCCCCCCCGTTTCCTGTCAATAGCACTCATCACCCAGAGTCCTGGTTAGCTGTTTACTTTTGCTCAGCATCCCTGGCAAACGGCCCACACCTCGAGGCCTGGGTGTCCTGTTTCTTTATTTCCCTCGTTCACAGGGACACTCCATAAAATGTCTGTGGAAAAGCAGGGAAGAAGGAAAGAGGGTGCAAAGCGATGAAATAACACCTCCCTGCAGACACAAGTTCATTCTCCACAACGCCCTGGTTTCAGTCAAATGGAAAACGACAGCAGTTGGACCCAGAGGTCACAAGGACCACACCCCAGGCCCTTCGCACGTTAGTCTAGCGCCCAAACATCTGTGTGAGGCGGGGAGACAATGACGAATAAGATGCAGCGTCTGTGTTCAGGGAGCTTATGACCTAGGGGTGGAAACTCAACAGAAACGCAGTCCTCTCATCCTTCCATCGTTTCGCCAAAATATGAAGCAGAAATGGCAGGACGAGTCTGGGTGCCAGCCGTCCAGGCAGGATTCCGGCCTCGCCCGCTGACAGCTGGCTTTACAACTGCCCGCCGGGGCCCTGCACGAGAATCCCTGATGGATGCCTCTCTCTGCTCGCTACGAACTTCCCCGCGCCTTCGCCGGTTCTTCCCAGCGCGGGTGGGAGAGCCCCAAACCCTTCTGTCCGCGGGGCTGCCCGACCCCTCCTCCTCGCAGGGCGGGATCCGGGTCCGCCCCGTCTGCAGACCCGGGACGCCTCCGCGCGCCGCGAGCTAGGGGACCCGCGCGCTCACTCGGCCAGCCGCCCCTCCCCCGCACGACGTCACCTGG
>NW_020173682.1:4189541-4198033 GCF_003031525.2 Neophocaena asiaeorientalis asiaeorientalis | reverse complement strand
CTGGCGGGGGCGCCAGGCGGGAGGACAGGGCCCGGCCCCGCGCACAAAGGAGCCCCGGCGGCGGCCCCTCGGAGGACAATGCAGCCCCGGGGCGCAGGGGGCTGCGCCGCGCTCCAGCTGCCTCTTCACAGCGAAGCCTGCAAACGTGCCCACTTGATTCTAAATCCTCTTAGGCGCTCGCCGTGTGAACCGGGAAGGGGGTGGCCCTCCGAGCCTTTGCAGCCCCAGGCCTGGAGCCCAGGCGCTCGGCGAGCGGTCTGCAGCGCGCATGCAAATAGAGCCGGCGTTTTGGAGACGTGGGCAGAGTCTGCAGGCTAACCAGCAAACGCCCCGATCTGGCCCTTCGGTGCCTTGCGGGGTCCTGAAAAATGTGAAGGGTGTTTCCCCTGGAAGGACTTCCTGCTAAGTGTTCAGAAAAGCCAGCTGAGCTGCGCTAAGTCATTAGTCACCCAGGTATTTACACTGTTTTTCCTATTTCCTTTCTCTCTTGGCCTCTGTGGTCAGTGGTATAAAATTCCTAGGAACTCCCACCTAAACACCAGCTTCCTGTTTATGCTCTCAGTGGCTTTAATGTTAAGCTGTTGAAAGCAGTTGACCAAGTCTCTATGAAACGACCAGCAAAGGTTTGCAGGTGCACAGAGAAAAGAAACGGAGGGGGAACCCTAAACCCAAATGGGTAGGTCAAAGGTTCGGGTTCATTTTTAATCACGTATGTCAGAATCACATGGGGAAAAGGTAACAGTGAAGTGTAATTTGATGCCTAAGATCGTGGCTCGGTTTCATTTGGCCCCTGTGTCTACAGGAACCTGTAAAATATGATCCACTAAACCATGAACGTTTTCGCTTCTCGCGGTTAAAGGCCTTTTTTTCTAACGTGGCATGACATTCTTTTGTTATAGAAGGCGAAAGTTCGCGCGTCCGCACGATGTGTGTGCCCCTGCGTGTGCCTTACACCTCCCCGGGCTGTTCTTCCTTAAGTTCCTGCAGCAAAAATGTTGCATTTATGTAGCTACCTGAATTGCAGCCTCCCTGACCTGGAAAGAACCTTAAAAGGGCAGCTCACCCACCCTTTTCTGATGCAGAATTCCCTGTAGGACTGCCACGAAGTGAAGGATAGGATCCCTCTGGAATTCCCTACATCAGAAGAACCTAGGGGTAAGACGGGAATAAAGACCTACTACAGCATGGACTTGAGGATATGGGGAGGGGGAAGGGTGAGCTGGGACAAAGTGAGAGAGAGGCATGGACATATATACACTACCAAACGTAAAATAGATAGCTAGTGGGAAACAGCCGCATAGCACAGGGAGATCAGCTCGGTGCTTTGTGACCACCTAGAGGGGTGGGATAGGGAGGGTGGGAGGGAGACGCAAGAGGGAGGAGATATGGGGATAGATGTATACGTATAGCTGGTTCACTTTGTTATAAAGCAGAAACTAACACACCATTGTAAAGCAATTATACTCCAATAAAGATGTTAAAAAAAAAAGATAGCATGTCTCCTTGACAATCTGATTTTTTTTTTAAGGTTTTCGATCCATAAAACTAGAATCTGTCTCCACTTGTGGAGCCAGAGGCAGAATTAATCTAATTTCTCTTCCACGTGATACTACCCTTCAGGTATTTGGAGGCAACTCCCATGTCCCCTCAGCGTTTTCTCCCAGTTAAATACCTGCAGATCCTTCACCAGTTCCTGCCGTGGGTCTGAGTCTCCTGCACCATCCGAGTATCTGGAGATGCTTCAGTGCATCTGTGCTCCTTTGAAACTGAAGATGGTGTTTCAGTCATGCAGAAACTCAGCCTAGGAGGCAGCACGGGAGGAATATGGCTTAAAACCAACAGGGAAAAGCAAACCATGGCCAAGTTATTCAGACAAAAATCAATTTTGATTTTCCATTTTAGTCTTTTTCTACTCTGTGGCAATCATGCCCGACTCATTTTTGAAGCCCAGGAAAGAAGGAAAAAGCTGTATTGCTAGCGAGCACCGAGCCTTTCACGCTCTTGCATTTTATCCTCACAAAACCCCTCTGAGCGGGTACTATTGTCATTCCTCTTCTACAGGCTCCAAGGTCAAAGAATCCACCCAGGGTCACCCGGCTAATAGGTAGCAGAGTGAGGTCTCTAACCTGTGACTTGCGCTTTCCATTTCCTGAAGCTGCTGCCCTGGAGCCCATAGTGAAAACGGAGGTCCTGGACTGGATTTGTTTTTCAGCATGTTCTACGACATACAGCTTTAATTCAAGGCCAATTCGTATACATCCTATTTATAAAGCTACAAAAACTTCTGAAATGCAAGTTAAGAACTTTAAGGGGGAAAGTTCTTTCTGGAAGCAAATGAAACAGAAATTCCAAGTGAAAGCCAAAAGTCATCCCAAACATGGTTTTATTCCAATGGCGTTACTTAACGGTGAAGTGTTATATTACCTTTGAATTTCCTGCCTGGGCTCAGGATAGGCCGGGCCCTTGATGCTATTTTGACTGTCCATGTATCACAGCAACGCCGTCGCCCCTAACTCACGCCGGCCCTCCAACGTGTCAGTTACTCAAGAAAAAGGGGAGAATGTTTCCCATGCACACACTGTAATTTTTTTCGTGTTGCTCAGCCTGCCAGAACAAACGTAAAACCACAGAAAGAAGATTTACATCAGCCTCTTCCCTGTCTGGCTGTTAGTTTACAGTTTTAGGAGGGGCTGGACATCAAACACTTGAAACTGTCATCCATACATTCCTTCTCGGAATAAAGCAGCATTGGCGTGCGCCCCTGCTAAATTATTTTCTACCCCCAAATGTTGGAAACTTTTGCCCTCCAGGAAAATACTCTACAGAAGACACACTGAATTAAGGGAGTTCGTTCTGAGAAAGTCTCTTGCGGTCTATAATAAACTGGCACATGGTGACATCTGGCCAGATGGATTCTCCGCCTTAGCAGGGGTGTTGCCTGGATGCTTAGTTTCTCTGATTTGTTGGCTATTCTAAATAGTGCTTGAGAGAATTTTTTCTTACTGCCCTATCTAAAGCACCCCCCCCCCCGCAAAATCACTGTCACATAAATCTGTTTATTTTCTTCAGAGTCTTTATGGCAACTTAATGCTCTATTCCTTACACGTTTTTTCACGGTCTACCTTCTCTTGGTCACGACTCGTGCGTAAATCAGGTAACCTGGTCCATCTTGTTTATTACCTAGCATACAGCAGGTCCTCAGGAAATGTTTTTTGAATGAATACATCTCTCGTGGATGTATATGTTGCTCTTAGACAATTATCTCCTTAAGATTAATCCTTTGAGTCGTCCAATTCCTAGAGACAGAAAGTAGGACACAGTTGCCGGGGGCTGGGGGGCAGGGGGAATGGGGAGTTCGTGTTTAATGGATGCAGAGTTTCAACTGAGGAAGAGAAAAAAGTTCTGCAGATGGATGGAGGTGATGGGGGCACGACAATGGGAGTACACCGAATGCCACCGAACTGTACATTTTTAAATGGTTAAAATGGTAAATTTTATAGTTACCTGTCTTTTACCACAAGAAAAATAAATGAATTCTTTGAATTGAAATTCTTGGGCTAAGGGTAAGTGTGTATATTTTAAATTTGGGTATATGTTACTAAACTTTCCTCCAGAAGTGATGTCGGTTTACATGCCAGCTACCAGTTCACGAGAACAAGCATTTCCCAGCAAGCTGGCAACATTCTTTGCTCAGTCTCTTTGTACTTGGTAGGTAAACACACGCACACACGACAGTATAGTTATTTGTGTCACTATACTGACTATTAAGAGTTGAGTATATTTTTATATGTCTGGCATTTCTTCTTTGGTAAAAAGCTGATGTGTTTCCTTTCCCATTTTTATTGGGCTATTTGTTTCCTTTTATTGATTTGTAGAAGACCTGTGATCAGTAAAGGTATTAACTCTTAGTCTGTTATATAGTTTGCAAATATTTTCCCCAGTTTATTATTTCTCTTTAAACGTTATTTGTAATTTTCTGCTGTATGAACTTTAAAATTATGTGCTGTGTCAATATAATGTTGGGATGAAAAAGTCCCTCATTCCGAGATTATAGAAATAGTCATCTATGCTTTTATCCAGTACATTCGTGGCTTCGTATTTTTATATTTGATGCATCCATATGTTGACGGTAAGCAGCAAAGTTCCAACTGAATTTTCTTTTAACAGACAAGTTATTCTATCATCGTTTATTATAAAGTCCATATTTTCTCTCAGGAATTTGAAATGACATCTTTTTGTTGTAATAAACAGTCATATTCGGAGGCCCATTTCATTGCTCTATCTATCCCAGCACCTAGACGTGCTGTTCTACGTACAGCGAGTTACCAATATATTTAGATGGCGCTTGTTGCCATAAATCTTATACTCGTGACTAACCTTCAAGAACGGATCCATTATTGGAAAGATTTTAAATGACGTATAATTGTAAATTGGAAAGGTATAGCCAGACGGAGAATTTCCTCTACTGGGAGTCAGCAAGGAAGATGCTTTGGCAAGGACCCGTGGTAGGAAGGAGAGGGCCTGGCTGGGATGATGGGCACAGCGTCAGGTCTGCCCTCATATCCAAATCACATTCCACAGCGAGATGAACGTGTGGTGGACATTAAGCTGGTGTTACTGAGTTCTCTCTCTGCTACTTATTAGCTTTGTGGTCTTGGATGAGTCACTAAAGCAATCTGCTTATCTCAAGGCAAAGAACGGCTCCCAGCATGATCACTGTATAGGTTAAACTGTACATTCAGACGCGCTCTGCAGATGGCGTCTAAATATTTATTATCATCGTTACTATTACTGCGACTGCTGTAGGGGAAGACGGTTCCCCTCCCGTGTCTTCCCGCTTCTGCCCGTTCACCTGCATCCTGGCCCGGCCCCTTCCTTGTGACACATCCGTGTCTTCCAAGGAAGAGCTGCCAACAGAATGGCGAGGCTTAGAGGCCGCCGTCCTTCAAGGGCGTGTTCCCAGGCAGTGGCCCCTCTGACGCACCTCGTCCAGGACACTGCTGGGTGCATGTGCTCGTTCTCTCCCTACAGACAGTCGTAATTCGCTAATCCTATCATTTACGTTTCCTTGCGGGGGAGGAGGCCTTCGTGTCTGTGTGGCCTTCGGTCTAGACCGCAGGCTCCGATCCAGCTCAACCCGGGAGCGCTGCGCTGGGGTCCCTGGGATATAACAATGCCGTGTGTTTGGGTTACCACTCTGCCACTGTTCCTTGCGTGCTATCACAGGTGTTCCGCGGTCACACACAGTCACACCTCACGGGAGGGGGACTGACTGACAGAGGCTTGGGACACTGCTACTTCCCGAATGACGATACCATCCGGGATGTCAAAGCCTCACCTCTGTGACCTCTAAGCTCTGACAATCTCCCGTCCCCAGCCTGGGTCGGTCACTCCCACGGGGAGAGTCTGTGGAGGACACAGAGTGAGAGTTCAGTGGACGCCAGTTACTGTCACCGCTCTCACCCCGGGCTCTGCAGGCGGGGAAGTGGGGCCCTGTGACACGGGGAGCTGCTGCGCCCGGGTCTCCACCCCAGCGTGCTCAGCCTACACTGACCCCTTGCCCTCCACGTGGCCTTGCCCTCCACCTCCAGCCCCTCTGGGCCCCCGGCTCTCTCTCGACCTGCTACTCACTGGGTCCAGCCCACCCTTCGCCCCAGCCCCTGCCTTCCCTTCTCCAGTTTGCCAGGGCTCCTTACGTTCTGTCTCCGTTTCTCTGGGTGCTGTTTCACCAGGCAGCTCGCCAGGGCAGCTAGAAGAAAGCCTGATGAGTGTTCAAGGCATCCCACGCCCAAGCAGGACGTGAGAGCTGCCAGCCAGCAGGGGGTTCTGTGAAGGACAGGCGCACAGCGAACCGTGGGCACGGCCAACCCTGGAGCCTGCTCTCGTTAGAGGGAGGCTGGGTAGCATCTGGCATCTCTGTGCATTCCTGCAACGCCTGTGCCACTTACTGGGGTCAGAGGTGGGCAAGACAGACGTGATTCTCAGCCTCCTGGGAACTCAGTCCAACGGGGGAGACAGACGAACACCACGAAACACATGAATAAACAACCCAGTGTGGCGAGCGCTGTCCAGGCATGGCCTGGGTGCTGAGGTCAAGGCGAGGGGTCCCGGCCTGTAGGCCCACTCAGACCTGATGCCAGGGAAGCCCTCCCTGAATGCCTGAATCCCACTTTCAGCAAGAACTCTTTTCTCATCCCATACAGATTTGGAAAGACTTCCATCAGCTCCTCTTACATTTTGCGACTTTTCTAGTGACAAAAACAGAAACAAAAAATGATCACCAGGTGGTAAGTAGCGAAACCTGTAAAAGAGGGCATCCCTGGCCCCAGTCACACTTCCCTCTTTGTTTGCCCTTTGACACCTTTTACTTGATTGCACTGAGGCCTGGATTAATTTTTCCTGGCCCAAGGCCCATGCTAATTTACATGGCTATTCTATATAGGGGTCAGATCCAGGAAGACAGCAGGCCAGCCTGGATTCACAAACAGAGTCACATCCATCAAATAGCTATGAGCTCAATATACTCAGGGAGAAGAATGGAGGGTAATGAGAAATCCTACCGCAGCCTGAAAGCGTGACTCACCAGGGTTGCCCTGTGGTCAGGCTGATGGGTAAAGCACTCCATCATCCTTCTGTTCTCCTTGTCAAACACTTGTGGGATTCCATTTTGGGCTTTAGACATGTAATTATGGTTCCCATTGTTTCCAGAGCCAGAATGAAACCTCAGATGATACGATTAATTGTGAGCTAAGTGGAGTGCCCTCTTTCATTGTATGCCCTCTTCTGCGATGTTCATACAAATCCTCGTTTCCTGCAGCAACACTATATACTGCCGAACCACACGAGTCCCTAAAATCCACGTTCATATTTAGCTGTTGTTCCGAGTGGGGAACTGGTAGACTGACTTACAGCTGGGGCTAAAAGCCACCGTGGGAAACTCTATTCTTTCGCTGTCTGTGTTGGTATCATCAACAATTCTTTTGGTCACTGGCAGTGTTTATTCATTTATTCACACATTCATTCATTCGATCAATCAACAAAGACTATTTTAGGTCTGCTATGTGGCAGGAAACATACTAAGTGCAAGGTGAAAAGGCATATGGTCTCTGAACTAAAAACAGAGCTGCCACGTGATCCAGCAATCCCACTCCTCGGCATTTACCCAGACAAAACTCTAATTCTGAAAGCTACATGCACCCCTATGTTCATAGCAGCACTATTCACAAGAGCCAAGACATGGAAACAACCTAAGTGTCCATCAACAGACGAATGGATAAAGAAGATGTGGCACATATATACAATGGAATATTACTCAGCCATAAAAAAAGAACAAAATAACGCCATTTGCAGCAACATGGATGGACCTAGAGGTTATCCTACTAAGCGAAGTAAGTCAGAGAAAGACAAATATGTGATATCACTTATATGTGGAATCTAAAATATGACACAAATGAACTTATCTATGAAAGAGAAACAACCTCACAGACATAGAGAACAGAGTTGTGGTTGTCAGGGGGAGGGGGGTGGGAGAGGGAAGGAGTGAGAGTTTGGGGTTAGCAGCTGCAAACTAGTATATAGAGGATGGACAAGCAACAAGGTCCTCCTGTAGAGCACAGGGAACTATATTCAATACCCTGTGATAAACCGTAATGGAAAAGAACATGGAAAAGAATACATACATGTGTATAACTGAATCACTTTGCTGTACAGCAGAAATGAACACAACATTGTAAACCACCTATACTTCAGTAAATTTTAAAAACCTCGAACAGGCATGGTCTCTGGCCTCAAAACTGCCCGGCTGGGAAGGTGTCCCCCTTGGGGCAGGTGTTGTATCCGAGTCACCTGGGCAGTCACATATGTCTGCTCTTCTCACCCCAGACTCGTCCGAGATTCTGATTTGCCAGGTCCAGAGAGAGGCCCTGGCGTGTGGATCATGAAAAAACAAGACTCCGACAATAGTTCTGATTACACCCTTGGGTGACGAACCACTGGTCTAGTGATCTTTCCAGAACTCTGTAGAAATCAGCTCCTTTTCGTGGGGCAGTAGGGCCACAAGCCCCTCTTGGCCCAAGATGTCAGGAGCTGCCCTGGGCCAGGGGTAACACGGGCTCCCGAGGGCCTGTTTCCAGGCACGGGGTCGGGCCTGCACCGGCCACCTTCTCTCATGCCGACTCTGGCTGGGGCATCTCTGCTGTCGTCTGTCCCTGGCCGGGGGCACCGCTTTGTGCTGAGCTTACCTGGTCCCCTGACCTCTCCCCTGGCTCCGAAAGCCCGCCTTCTGGGGTTGGCTCTGAGGTTACACCTCATGACTGTCTCAGCCCCCTTCTCAGTGCCGTGGGGACCCAGGGCACCTGGCTCTGTGGGCTGAGGAACGTGGAGACGCCGAAGCGGTCAGAAAAGTGGCATTTAGGGAAGTGTCAAAGCTCAGAGGAGGTGCTGGGCAGGGAGGCCCCGCCACCGAGGAAGGTAAACAGAGAGGGTGAGGGGGG
>NW_020173682.1:4060211-4189450 GCF_003031525.2 Neophocaena asiaeorientalis asiaeorientalis | reverse complement strand
CGTTCTTTATCAAGTGCCCACAGGTGGGGGCGGGGACAGTTAAAGGCCTGGGCGCAAAGCAGGCCTCGGAAGGGTCGCGGCCCCGTGCAGCAGTCAGTGTGACCAAGCTCCGGTCCGAACACCACACGGTCGCTGCTGGACCGTCACTCTTGAGTGACCGGCAACGGTCTGCCTGAGCTCGTGAACTGCTGAGCTTTGTTTCTCATTGCTAGCGTCACGCCTGATTATTTTGTACATGACGTTCTGGCCTGAATACGGCTGACACTGGGGACAAGTCAGAGATGGTGTGCTCACCGTTTTATAATGTAAGGCTGCGTATGTAAAGCCTGGGCCAGACAGCCAGGGTTTAGGGTCCGTAGGTCTCCTGAATGGATGAATGCAGTCACTCCAGAGAGTCTTACTTAAACTCAAATAAGCTGGAAAAGTACAAGTAAAACCAGAAATAGCTGCTGTATGTTTGCTAACTGTGGCGATTTGCTGGGTTTTGACCTTCAATCATCACATCTTCTCGCAGCGCGTCATCCGTGGGTTCATTTGCTCGGCTTTCCCTGCGGGGTGGAGGGGATGTCCTAGGCGGTGCCTCGGAAGCCGACCCCAAACCACGCCTCCTTCCTCATGGCCACACCCCCTCCCCTCATACATGGACCACCGGGCACACATGCAGATAAAGTGAACAGACGTGGTTCCCTGTCCCTCAAGTCGCCCCGTCGGGTGAGGGGGACAGCCACGGAGCAACCGTTCCAAGGTGATGGAGCCTGTGGTGGCGTCTGCCCGGGGGCTTGAGGACGCAGAGCAGAGAAGCCAGGAGCACCGCTCTGCGGAGCCCGGGGCGCACGGTCGGATGGGGGGCGCGCACGGAGGGCAGGCCGGGAGGCAGCTCCGCGCCGAAGCCTGACCCGTTGCTCCGTGAGTGGCTGTCCTGCGTGTGCCATTCCTGCCCCTCTGGCACTTCGGCGTGACCACGGTCCACCCGCAGCCGCCCTCCAGGGCCTCAGCTCAGCTGGAAGAGAAAACTCAGCCCCTTGTTCTCGGGACACAGGGAGGGAGCCGGCGGCGGGCGTTTATTTCTCTTCTTTTGGCCGTTGAAACAAACCACACCGAACTGCTGCTGGGATCCCCGTGCAGGTGTCCCACAGACCTGGCAGCACACGGGTCTCCTCCGGGTGCGGCCTCGATGGAAACACGTCCTGAGCCCTCAGAGAGGTCTGTGGCGCGAGGCTAAGAATAGGCGAGCAGAGCAGCCCCGGCTCAGGGATCAGTGTGCTTTGCAGGCCCCAGGAAAGGCAGCTGTAGCAATTTCAGGCCAAGCCTCAGGGTCGTGAGAGACTTCCCAGCTTGGCTCCGGGAGCTGGGAAAGACGGGCAGGATGTGGTGCAGTGGCCGTGTGCGCTCTGCAGGGCCAGCGCTCCCAGCAAAAAGCCTCCTACAGACGCTTTGAACAGTGCTAACCAGTTTAAAAAAAAACAAAAGAGCGCGCGTGCGCGCACACACACCCTGAACAGCTCTTTGCAACACCCCCTGAACAGCTCTTTGCGTTAATCTCCTTCAGTGGAAACTGGGATTTGGGGCAGTTCTCAGAGCGGGCGGCCAGCTCTTGGTTTTCAGGGTCTTCTGAGTATGTATAGCCATCAGCAAGGCCGTGAAAAACACAGCGTGTACCCTGATAAAGCCACATGTGTCCCAGGTTGACGGACGTGAGTGATGGCCAAAACCCAGAGCAACAACTTCTCGGTGCTATCTGGAAAGGACCTGGCCAAGCCCGGTGTGTGACGGTGCAGGAGTCCGTTTTCTAACCCCTCCCTGCCAACGCCTCTCCCCTCCGCCCTTCCAGCCATGGAGCCCGTCCGCTGATCGCTGGCATAGTTCCATTCCGGGGACATGGGTCCGAGGGACTGGAATGATAATAGGTTTCAGTCCTGACTCAGTGTGTTCTAGGGCAGAAAAGGCACTTCCTCTTTGCTTCTGAACTCCTTCCTGAAGAGAAAAGCAAAAAGCCACTCCCAGGAAGGCAGAGCAACATAGTCACCCCTGCAACCCCAGGGAACCACTTCAGGGGGCTTCTGTTAGCAGCAGGTGGAGGAGCTCTTTTCCAACCAAGTGTGTGAAACCTGAGACACTCTGAGCACACTGCTGGTGAGTCCCACTGAGGGGGGTGACTCAGTTCTTTAGACTCTGATAAGGATCGGTACTGGAATCCCTAGGGCAGCTGCCATCAACATTTTGGAACGCATACATTTTAAAAACAAGGAAAGGCTCTACCCTTTTACTTTTCATTTCTTTATTCTTTTGATTTACCTTAAGCAAGGCACTTCATTTTCTCCCCAGCTTTGTGGAGCTGTAACTGACAAGGCCCTACTCTTTAAATCCCCACGTAGAGGAAAAGATCTTCTTAAACAGATTGTTCTCTTACTCTTTCCCGACCCGGAGAAGAGTCTTTCTTCCAAATACATCCTCCTTGACGGCTGTAAGATAGGACTGATGGGAAAGGACGGGAGAGGGAATTAGTATTTCCTAAGTGACCGCTGGATTCCGGGTCGATGAATAGCCAGTGAAGCAGATTTCTAACGTGGGCAGGTCCGCTCCATCAGACTAGCTGAAGACGCCTGGAGACAGGTAGCGTGTGTGAAGGCTGCAGCCTGAGGTCACGCGGTCCAGGTTCGTGGAGACGCCGAGTCACCTGCTCCGCGGGTTTGTGTGCATTTCGTGAGCTGACCCTCGAGCAGTCAGCACAGTATCCAGCACAGAGGACAGGCTCGGGAAACGCGAACTCCTTCTCCAGTTATATCATTCCCGGCCCATAGCTCTGAAACCCATAGTTTATGTTCACTAAACATCGATTCATTTGGAAAGATAGACCCGGCATTAACCACAGCTGCGGTACAAGAACCATGACTTGCGTTGATGCATATTTCGGGGGGAAAAGGCACAGAGTGACGAGCAAATAGCTTGCCGTTTGGTGGCCTAGAAACGTGTTACTAGTCTGTGCTTCTTGCACCAGCAGAGTTAAAGCTTGTGCCAAGTAGGAAAAGACTGCACTCCCGGGGGGTCATTAACTCACCGCGCGGATCAGGCTCTTACTTGAGCCTTCTCCCTTTTATTCCAAAGAGATTTTTTGCAGTTATTCCATTTAGTTCTAAAGACCTGAAGTGTTATGGGATAAATCTGCTTATGGTGATGGATGGGCATTTGGACAACCCAGGGCTTTGCTTCAAGGGCACTTTTATGAGCGCTGAACATCACTCAACAGGGAAAGAGCCCAGCACCCCAACCGAGAAGTGTGTGTTCCTCTCGCGTTGCAGGGAGACCAGGTGACCTGTTTAAAAGTGCCCGACAGATTGGTGACAGGCAAAGTGGGCTGCCATCGGCCATACTCTCACACAGAGGGAAAATGAAGGAGCAGGTCATCCGCTGCCCATCTGCCTTTAATTAGAAACAAAGGAAGTCAGGGCTTTTTATCCACTGGAGAAAAACAGTGAAACTTGACTAGCTGAACACTGAAAATCCCTGTCATCAAGAGTCCATGGGATTGAGCTTCTGGAAGGCCAGCCCAGCGGTAAACGCCGGTGACGTGGCTGTCCAGCTGGAGTGGCTGCAGAGAGAGAGAGTCACGGGATGGAGCATCGTTAGCAGCTGGTACAGGAGTGGGGAGCGGGCCCTGCCTTGCCGCCTGCCCTGGAGCCCTCAGGTCCAGTCGTGGGCCACTCTGCTCTGATCTCCTGAGGAGAGAATGGCACCAGACATTTTTCCCGTTCCAGATGCAAACCCAAGAGCTTGAGTCCAAATGTTCTCAGTGCAGGGAAAATGTTCTGAGACCTCAGAAAACTCATTTCCCCGGAGACCATTTTCCTGACTTGTAATTGGGTCGGTGGATCACCCGTTTTAGAAAGGTTTGGGGTGGTCCAGTTTCCTCTGGGAACCCTGGAGGTTTCATGGTTTCAGTTTCCGGAGTTTTCTGCTGGCCTCGGAGTTCCAGGGAAAACTGAACTTGCTGAGGAAGCGAGCGCCAGCTGTTTGGCCGCAGAGGTAGTTTCATGCTGAGGAAAAGAAAACCCAATTCGGATTCCTTCCCCTTTCTTGATACGAGCGAGGGAGCTGGCCTGAGCACAGCCTGTGTGCAGAGGGAGGCTTTGAAAGTTTCATCCCTGGTATACCTGCATAAGAAAGATCTGAACATTTCAGAAAGACTGAGAATTTCAAAACATTGTGTAATGAGCTGTACATTTTTTTTTTTTTTACAAGTGCCATTAGATCTCCTGCTACCACCGCTAAGCATCAAGCATCACCCCCCCCCAAGGGCCCCAGTAGGTTGTGACTGGGGATGGTGTGAGTCTCTGATTTCCACACACTTTAACGCAGCCCTCTAATCTGAAGTATGCAAACTAGGTTTTCTCCTTTCAGAAAGATGATCCCATACACTTTGGTTGAGAAGCTATGCACATTTCACAGGGAGGGGATAGGAGCCATCCAAAAGGATGGAAATTGCTCAAATGAACAATGTGCGTTTCCTCTCCTCCCCAGGGGAAAATAAATGCAAAAACATCTGTTGTGAAAGTTAAAGTCTACTCTTCAACTCCTCCAACTTTCTCAGTCCTTGTTTTGTACAGCAGGGCACTAATAGAAGGCAAAGTGGCTTTTTTTTTTTTTTTTAATGCATGCAGAGAGAATCCGAGCTACAAATGGTCCAGGGCACCAGTGTGGAGACTGAGAAGATCAAGTCAGGACAGTCAGCTTCTAGAACAAGTTGGTGGAGGGTCAGCAGGCATCCCTGGGCAGCCTGGGTGGTCCTCCAGCCCGAGGGGTCATTACCCTGCTCTCTGTAACAATAAATGTCAGAAAGCACAGCCCATCTCCCTAAATGAGCAGAAACCTTTCCCCGCTTTTCCAGCCCCATCAAATATTTCTCCTTCCAAAGGCAGGACGGTCGCGTGTTTCTTGAAGCTAATCAAGTAGGGACAGTTTGAGGTGCAGGCGGAGAGTCACCTCTCTGAGGCCACTAGATTCAAGCCTTCACCATCTGTTCTGGGGGAGCCCAAGGAGGGCATCAGACGGGAATTTCCACCTCCCAGCTACAGAGCCATTGTAGGAAGATCCGGCAACACCAGGTCAGAGCTCCATATCCAGTTAGGGCAGGTATTTCATCAAATGCCAAACACAAGTTGGTTTCCTTCTTTCCCTTCAGAGTTGCTCTGGTTAATTTCATCAGGTCCCTGAGCTTGGCATCAAGACCAGTTAGAAGAGAATAAGGATAAAGTCCGGGAGTGTGCAGGGCTAAATAGATATAAAAAAAAAAAAAAAAAAAAAGCCGTCGCTCACAGATCCCAGTGGAGCTTTCTGGCAGGAGCCACTTTCCAGCATCAAAGCCATTTGGAAGTTATCTATAAGATGTTTGACCTTTTAGCTGATATAGCTGCTTTGGTCTGATTCGCAAAATACGCAAAGTTTTCCAGCCATGACCTTGGCTTTCCGCTTCTTTTTATTTCTTCTTTTGTCTCTTGAACCAGACTATTCTCTGAGTGTAGTTTGCTTCCACTGGCCAAAGATGTTAGAAGCGAGGGCTGGGTTCAGATATGTCACTCAGTCCAGCCTCTTTGCCCCTGACGATGAAGGAATTCTGTGCAAAAGACCTTATCATTGCTGATCTTGGCACATTCCAACAGCCCGCCTGTGTGGGCCCCAGACAAGCCCCCACTGTGGCCAGCTGGATGGATGTCTCCGGGGAACCCTCTCATCTCAGAGGGTCACTTCCTTTCTCAGGCTACAGCCACAAGAGCGGTGTCCACTGGGGCTGGGAAAGTAGAGGCCAAACCAGGACTGCAGGAAAACCAGGCAGGGTGTGTTTGGAGGCGTCTGTGATCCGCAGAGAGGCAGATACCTCCTCTCTGTTGAGAGTGACTTGGGGATTATCTCCATTTGCCTTCAATTCCTAAAGGTCATGCACTGTGGTCCAAACCATGTAATTCACCAAAATCTGCACAGATGAACTAGATTTTTGCATCCAAATTTCTTTTCTAAGAATCAGCGTATTTCTGTCTTGTGATCTTGTGTCTCCAAATATTGCCAAGCGTGTGTGCGCAAGGTGTGGATACACTGGGGCCAAACCTGGGTGGCCATCTGTGTGCAGATGTGTCCCTCATATGTCCTCCTCTGCCAGTTTGCTGCCTGAAACCTCAAACAGGAAACGGAATCTTTAATTCTACCATCCGAGCCAAGGACTCTGCCAAAAGGAAAAGATGCTTGTGGAAAACGTCCCACGAGATTTTCGATGATGTGCGGATTCTTGCCTGAGGTTAAGCTCTGAAGGAAGTTGGTGGCGGGGATGGGAAAGGGGTGGTCGAGAACAGGCGGTCCGTGGGTCCCAGAAAAAAGCAAAGCGTATCTGGAAGGGCATCAGAAGGGACACGCAGGGAAAGGAAGACAACTTCACCTACGCCACACCTTGCCTGGTCATCGGTGGGTTATTCTCTTGGCATCAGCAGAGCAGGCCTGCGGGTGAGGGCTCTCAGTGGATGGGAAGCTACTTTTCTCCACACCAAGGTCAACAGCAAACAAAGCTGCCTTTGTGTCCGGTTCACCCTGAACTTTGCTGACCACCCTGCCCCCAGCAGAGCCGGGAGGAGCTGACTCGATCGTGAGATCCAGCTCCCATTCACCTGGTTATAGACACAGGGACGCAGCCATGGGTTTCCAAACCTTTGCTCCTGACGTGCCTTCAAGGGCAGGTATCCACAGGCCCGTGGGTCTCCAAATTGGGAGAACTAATATTAAAGCAGCATCTGCTCTAGATCCAATCTCCAACCACCTGGCCCTTTCCATCAGGTCCTCCAAAAGGCCGAAATAACCTTTAACACGGTCCAGGAAGAGGATCTTAACAGAAAGAGGGCTGAAAGAAGACCAAGCTCACTCCCCCCTCTTCCCTTCCCTGACTTAGCGAGGCAAGCTCCTCTACTCGTCTGTTCTCCTCCTTGATGGCCCTGGTGGGAAGGAAACATAAAGGACCCACACGTAACCTTTGCTCATAATCACCTCTTAACCCTTTTGCCAACAAGTACAGGCAGAGCCCATGGTGTGTAAGTACAACGGAAACTCAACTGTTCAAATGACTGGGGATGTACTTGGTCTAGACCACCTGGGACCAAGTTGAAGAGACTGGATCCCAGCTGGCTGACTCTTCACCTTGAAAAAACTGCAAGAGTTGCCCAAAGGCCTGGAATCACCAGTTGTATTTTACAGTACTGTGCCTATTCTATTTACAGTAGCCGACTTATAATATTCTATTTGCAGTTTATTTACACCGAAGCACCCTAAATGTCCATCGACAGATGAACGGATAAAGAAGATGTGGTCCATATATACAATGGAATACGACTCAGCCATCAAAAAGAATGAAATAATGCCATGTGCAGCCACACGGATGGACCTAGAGATGATCATACTAAGCAAAGTATTGACGGGTCAGAAGGAGAGAGAGAAATACCATATGACGTCATTTATATGTGGGATCTAAAATACGACACAAATGAACTTATCTACAAAACAGAAACAGACGCACAGACATAGAGCACAGACTGGTGGTTGCCAAAGGGGAGGGGGGTGGTGGAGGGATGGAGTGGGAGTTTGGGGATTAGCAGATGCAAACCAGTATATACAGGATGGATAGACAACAAGGTCCTACGGCAGTGCACGGGGAACTATATTCAATATCCTGTGATAAACCATAATGGAAAATATAAAAAAGAACGCATATATATATAATCACTTTGCCGTACAGCAGAAATGAACACAACATTGTAAATCAACTGTACTTCAATAAAATAAATTTTTAAAATAACATAAAATATTGTGCCTGTGAACACAACGCACGGTATTTGGTTTCACTATCAACATGTGTTTCAGCGTAATTAAAGCCATTTCATTCCTTGAAAAAATGTACAATCTTATATTCATAGTTAGGGTCTGAGTTCCGGAGTGCCTTTTAGCTCTTTAGCATTTCATCTTTTTAAGAAATCGTATAACATATGGAAAGAAAATGGAAAGATTACTCACTTGACTGGAATCAGATTTGAAATCCCTCTGAATATATTTCCTAACACTTCCTCATTGATCGCCTCGGAAATAAATAACCACAAGCGGTAGCATCATAGGATTTCTCTTATTACTCTGCTTCTAAAATAAATTCCCAAGAAAGTGCGCAAAGTATCAAAATAGCATTTTCAGTATCTGCCAACCTCACGCTCGCATCTCAGCAAGAAAGCACGCAACGAGGGAGTAAACTGCCCCCTTGTCAAACATAAATGTGGCAAATTCTGAGGCGGCTCCTTTTCCACTGAGTTGTCTCACTACGCAGAGCAGCGGGGAGAGGGCTTGCTATGGGACCCAGGCAAAAACCCAACCTTCACACGATTTCTCCAGGAGGGTATTATATTACGTTCCTGGGAGAAATGACAAGATTTTCGCGGGGAAACGGCACATTTTCTTTCAGAATCCCCCGTTCCCTTTAAATGCGTTCGAGTCTCCAGAATATGTGTGCCTGACGGGCCACTGGGTCGCACACAGAGTCCCCGGGATGCTAAGGAATTCTGTAACCTCACTGGCTGCTGCGATTTCCACGAGGCCTGACCTCCTCTGGACTCACCCTGACCCCGCATACATGCTTTCCAAGAGACACAGCCTTGTCTTGTCTGGAGCACCGTGTGATGAGAAAGCAGCCGGGCCCTCCCACCCAGCAGCCACGGTCGCTCGGCACGACCTCCGCCCGCCTCTGGCGGGGCGGCAATGGCTCTGCCTTGGCTGTCCTCAGAGGTGTCTAGTGGCCCAGGGATCCAGGGCGTGGCTCACCCGGAGCCCAGGCTTGGCCAGACTCACGGAGTGCCAGGCGCTGTCTGCTCGGAGCCTTGGGGGTGACACAGCGGCCCGTGGCAGCCGTGCCCCACGTGGCCTTGGGCGGCAGGAAGGGGTCTCAGTCACCTGGCGCCAGTTGCCCAACGACTCCACCCAGAGCGCAGAGACCATCCAGGGGCCTATCCAACCCCAAAGCCCCTCATCGCTCACAAGCTTTCCCTGCAGACTCCCTAAATCCCGGTCCCCCAGGCCCCGTTTTTAATCCAGCTCTCTCTCCATTTCTCTCTACACCCAATAAGATCCCTTGCCCTACCAAACTGGACTTCTAGTTCCTGTTTTCAACGCCCCAATGCCGGCCTCTAACCCCAGACACTCTAAAAGCTTCTCAGCAACTGTCTCCACTCTCAATTCCACATCCTCCAATTCAAGGATTACCCTATAACCAAATTTCTTTTCCAAATATACACCTCTGGGGTTTCCCTGGTGGCGCAGTGGTTGAGAGTCCGCCTGCCGATGCAGGGGACGCGGGCTCGTGCCCCGGTCCGGGAAGATCCCACGTGCCGCGGAGCGGCTGGGCCCGTGAGCCATGGCCGCTGAGCCTGCGCGTCCGGAGCCTGCGCCCCGTGGCGGGAGAGGCCGCAGCGGTGAGAGGCCCGCGAACCGCAAAAAAACAAACAAACAAAAAAACAAACAAATACACACCTCTGGTCGTGTTACAGTGTCGTTCTCCCGCTCACAGACGTCCAGTGGCTTCTCACGGCCTGGAGTTTCCTTAGCTGGGCGCCCTGGCCCTGCTGCCTGTTTGCGTATATAAAATTTTATCGGCACGCAGCCACACCCCTCGTTTACATATTGTTTACAGCCGCGTCCATGCTCTGACGGCAGAGCTGAGTCATCGTGACGGAGAGCACGCGACTTGAAACGCCTAAAATACGATTTATCCCTTCACGGAGGGCATCGGCTGACCCTGCTCTAAAACGGGGTCCCAGATTTCCTTTTGCAGTTTCATGTCTTTAGAGCCTGGTCACTCCTGCCTTTAGGGCCTTGATTTCCACTAGTCCACTCTCTGCTGGGGGAAATATACCCTCCAGGTCCATCCCAAGTGGACCCAGTCACAGACACTTTCAATGCCATCTCTCCCTGCTCTGGACCCATCACACACTGTTATGGCATTTTGCAAGTTCTGACTTTTATTGTAAGTGTTAATGTGTGTTTCCCATCCCGGTTGAGTCTGGAAGCTCCCGGAGTGCAGGAGCCAGGTCTCAACCATCTTAAGCTCTTAACCCAGCTCCCTGCAGTGTCATTCAATAGCTATTTGGAGACTTACTTGACTCAAAAACTGGGAGTCTTTTCTTCCAGTGGCTTCCAGAATAAATCAACATTCTCCCAGATGCCCACGGGCATCCCAACACCACCCAATTCAAGGGGGAGTTAGAGTGAAAAGAGACAGTGGTCTTCACGGATTTGGCTTCAAATCTCTTACTTTTGCAAATTAAAAAAAACAAAAACAAATTACCATATGGTAAGGGCCCTTCCCGGGGCTTTGGAAGGAGTCAGGGCAAGTGAGGGGCTCCGAAGCTTAGCTTTATCAGCTACTCGGCAATTTACCTCTGTATAGAGGAGTCACTCAGGTGTGAAGCCTTTAATGCGATTGCCTAGAGAGAGCTGGTCCAAGAGGTACGGTGCTCTGTGCTAATGAGGGTTCCAGACGCAGCTGGCACTCATCACGCAGGCATCCCCATGGCATAACAAGAGCCTTCTTCTACATTTTTTCTTTAATCTGGGTTTTTTAAATCTTGCAGGTTTGCTATGGAAAACAGTTTGGTAGTTCCTCAAAAAGCTAAGTGTAGAATTCCTGTATGACCCGGCAATTCTGCTCCTAGGTATATACCCAAAAGAATTGAAAGTAGGAACTGGAAGAGATACTTACACACCCATCTTCATAGCAGCCTTACTCACAACAGCCAAAAGGTGGAAGCAACCCAATGTCCATCAACAAATGAATGGATAAGCAAAGTGTATGTATACGATGGAAAATTATGCAGCTGTAAAAAGGAATGATGTTCTGATGTATGATACAACATGGACAGACCTTGAAAATATTATGCTAAGTAACATAAGACACAAGAGGACACATATTTTGTGATTCCACTTACATGAAATATCTAGAACAGGAAAATTCTTAGAGACAGAAAATAGATCAGAGTTCACTAGGGGCTGGAGAAAGTGGGGAAGGGGAAATTATTACTTAGTTGTTTTGAGAGGTTCTATTTGGGATGATGAGAAAGTTTGAGAAATATACAGTGATAACGGCTGTACAACACTGTGAATGTAATGAATGCCACTGAATTGTACACTTAAGAATTGGTAAAATGGTACATTTATGCTATGTATATTTTGCCACAATAAAAATACCAAAATAAGTGAGGTAGTATCTGAGCATCAGAAATGAATTTGTTCAGATCAGGTTATTCATGCATAAAAAATATCTGGCAGAATCTTTTGCATGAAAATACTTATCTAGGGCTTCCCTGGTGGCGCAGTGGTTGAGAGTCCGCCTGCCGATGCAGGGGACGCGGGTTCGTGCCCTGGTCCAGGAGGATCCCACATGCTGCGGAGCGGCTGGGCCCGTGAGCCATGGCCGCTGAGCCTGCGCGTCCGGAGCCTGTGCTCCGCAGTGGGAGAGGCTACGGCAGTGAGAGGCCCACACACCGCAAAAAAAAAACAAAAAAAATTTATCTAAAATGATTGCCATCTCTGGAATAAGAACACTGTAGAGCTCATATAGAAAAAAATCTCACAGGTTAATGACCAAGCCAATGAAAATTGATATTAACCTGCTGTACATTCACCAGCCGTCCCTACACTTGTCAACCATCCACCATGGATGCATTCAAGGGCAGTGAACACACAGGTTTCAAGAGATGGTGTGGCTTGTGTTTGCCAATGTTGTCTTCTAAAAAAGAAAAATGTACTCGGTGGTGATTTGCCTGGGCTAATTTCTTTCAGATCCTGAACTCCCTGAGGTCTGTTTAATATGCCTCCTTGGCTGTCTGTATAGATCCTGACAGCCAGCCAGAGGTGAAGGGCACCCGGGCAGCCTCACAGAGGTTCATCCAGAGCATAGAAGCATTGATAAGGGAGGGTCGTTAAGTGAGCGGCAGACCACATGCCACCTGGACATTGTGAGCCATCTCTCTAAACGTATTTGCTACCCCTGGCTCCCCACCCCTGCCCCAGGTTCCAGTCACCCTCTCAGTTGCTTTCTCCGGGACACATTCCGAGCCTGCATTAAGTAGGGCAAACAGTGCTTGATGGGACAACAAACTCTGAGACGGTGTAGCACAGTCAGAGCTTTATTTTGCATTCCAGCACAATCTGAGACCACTAGGCAGGTGGCCTTCTGTGAAGCTGATGAGGGATCTGAGCTCCTTCCATCGGGTGGGCCCCCATCCCCGTCAGCTGGGGGTTTGTCTGCGGACCCTATGTGCGTGACCAGAAGCCCGGGGAGTGGGATTGCGAGACGGCCCAGGTGTGTTCTCTGGGCCAGGCGCAGAAGTGATGCACGTCACTCACTTCCGCCTACATCCCATTGGCCAAGACTTGGTCACATGACCCCACCTGGCTACCAAGGAGTCTGAGAAATAGCTTTGGGTGAGTTCACAACAGTGTTTTCTGCCACAGGGATTTTATAAGCCACACAATCAGCGCTCTTCCCATCCCCTGTCCCATTTTATCCTCACTCCACCAGGCAACAGGAATTGCCTTGCCTTCCAAGGGTAGGAAATGGGAGAAACCTTGAACTCAAGGCTCCAGCCTAGATAAAAGACTGTGGCCAGGAGCTGCACTTCCACTTCCCTGGCCGGGGCAAGACTCCTTTCTCTCGTGACCTGCTCTGAGCTCCAGGGAAGACTAGGCCAGCCTCTGCCCAGAGGGAGATCTGCTCAGAACATCTGGGCCCCAGATGCTGCTGGCTTCCCTAATGGCTCCGAGGGCAGGGGAAGGTATTGGTCTTAAGCCGTAAAATCCTGCGAGGTCTGCTTTTCATCTCTGAGAGCTCTTCTCTCCCCTTTGCACTCTTCAAGGGCTGAAATCAACGGAGCCAGCCTTCTCTGACAGCTGACAGGGAATTCTCCGAGGAGGACAGTTGGTTTTGGAACAATTCCTGCTGTCAGTCCTGTAAAGCCCAATCTTCCTGACCTATAGGACATGAGGACAATCCCACCTGTGTTTGCAGTTAGTCACTTGAGGGGCTTCACTGTTAAGAGTGTGTCAGAGGTTAAGCTGGATGGCACAGAAAAGGATGCACTCGTCGGGCTGAGTCTCGCACTCTGCACTCTTCCTTGTGACTTTGCTCACAGGCCCACGAATGTGTGTTGCCGAGGTGTGAAGACACAGTCAGCAGGAGATACCTTCTGCCTCCTCTGAGTGGAGGTTTCCACCCATACACCTGTCTTGGCATTTTATTTCCCATGAAAGCGGTCCTTGGGTTGAGGTGTGCGTCCACTGCGTGACCTCTTCATTCCTAGCAGGACTAACAATGGGGAGCGCTGAGCAGATTCATAAATGGCCATTCATAACGGGACGTGGGGGAAATGAAAGAGCACTGTGTGCGACTTTAACTTTCCAAGGTTGCCATCAAGAACGACCATGCCTTCCAACTTTCCTCCCAGTGTATCTTTCAGTCACACAGCCCTGAACTGGATGGAGGGTATGCTGACCCCAGGAGGGATTTTTTATGTTTGCACATAGCTCTGTTAGTAAAGATGCTTTACAGATAACTATGAGAAAAGTAAATCTTTGTTATATTAATACAGTATATAAGAGCAGAGAGGCTCAAAAATACTCTTGCTTTAAGGTTAGGGAAGGTAGCTCTCTCGTGTTCAGGTGAGAGGGCTGAGATCTGGGTTGTTTGTTTGTTTTTTTTCACTATTTCTGAACATTTACCTCTTCAGGTTTGCTTCCTCCGTACCACAGTGGAGAAGAAAGGCATGTGCTTTTGGGGGGATGCTTTCCGATGCAAGGAATAGCGTATCTGACCAAAAGTGAGGTTTATTTTCTCACGTAGCCAGACATCCTGGATGTCGAGTCATGGGAAGGTTGGCTAATTCAGTGGCACAAAAAACATGGTCTTTTTGCTCTGTGGTCCTCAGCCATGCCTCCTCGTAGCCACAAGATGGATGCTGAAGCTCCAGACATCACATCTTCACAGAACTAAGGCCAAAGGCTGCAATGTCTTTACTCTCTTCATCCGAGAGAAATACCTTTCTTAAACTCCTCCAGCAGACTTTCACTTGTATCTCAATGACCTGAAGGGAGTTCATTCTTATCCTTAATGTACTCATTGGCAAAAAAGGGGAATGGGATTTTATCACAACTGGTTTAGACCAGTGGTTCTCAAACTTCAGCATGAATCAGAATCTTCTGGGGGGCTTACTAAAATACAGATTGCTGTGTTCCTCCACCAAAATTTCTGATTTAGTATATTGGGGATGGGGCCTAATAAATTTGCATTTCTAATAAGCTGCCAGGTCATCCCACTGCTGCCAGTCTGGGGATCATACTTTGGGGACTATTGGTTTAGACAGGTCCTGACTCATTTTCTGGGGCTGAGGGTAACAGGAGGAACACATCAGGATCAAGTCGGCAGAAGGGAGCTTGTTAGGTCGGCACCCAGTCCCAACCACCTCATGTTTCCCTGTATCTTTCCCTGCATTTTCTGAGTACATACCTAGACTCTTCTGGCCTTTTTTTCAGGACCACTGCAGATTAGGTGGCTTTCCTGAAATGTTTTTATTAATTTGATTCCTACAGCAAGTCTTTTCCTTTTGAAACGAACATAAATTCTCAGTCCATCGGTGTGTACTGCTTCAATTATGTAGCGCTTAAATGATTTCTTTCAGTATCTGTTGCCTTTGGGCCTTCTCTGTAAAATGTCATCAGTCTTCATGTTTGTTCCGTCATCCAGTCTATTAGAGCCATCTTAAGATCCTCACAACCCTCCTAGCTCTTACCAACCTAAACACTGTTGTATCACCAGCAAATTCTTTCACACTGCCATTCACTTCATCCTCTAGATCACTGACAAGTGTATCGAGCTAAATGACTGGAACATACCAACTTGAACTTCAGCCACAAGCAGCATCTGAAACACTGTGACAGCAGCCTTCAATCAGTGTATCAGTTTCTTACATTAAAAAAAATCCATATTTGATTCCATTATTTCCTGTGCAGAGTTTGTAGCAGATATATAGAAATAGATACAAACATGATTATACAGAAAGAAACTGATCTTGTTGAAAAGTCAGCGTAAGTGGCTTAACATTTTGGAGATCGTTTTGGAGATTTGGTGGCACTAAATGTGGAGATTTGTTTCGAGAGACACCCCTTCCATCCCATGCCCAAAGAGCTAGCTACTTGATATCAAATTCCACCATTAGACAGTCATTCTTTGGAGTAAATGAGCATCTCGTTTAAAATAAGCGTCTCTTGAAAGGTTAAGGTTAAGAGAGCTATAGCCCTAGTCGTATATACCAACCTGAGCGTGACTCCATTTAGTAATATTCATTCCTCCCAGCTGTGATCTACACACCGAAAGGATGGGAAGATGGAAGGAAGGAATGGATTGACTCGGGAATTCAGGGCAGCAAACCTCTCTGGGAGGGAATTCCCAGTGGGCCCTGGGCCGCTGGAGGGGGGTGACACGGGGAACTGGGTGTGATGCTTGTACATCACAAAAGGCCCCAGAAGGTAGCAGTGGGGACAGAAGTGGGAACACGTCTCTCACAGTTTGGTCCAAGACAGCCCTGTTAGACAAGACAGCGCATCTTAATAAAGATTAATAAAGAGCCCGGCGATGTTCTCTGGATGAACTCCAGACCAGCCTTTCTCCCCTCACCTCTGGTCAGAACAGGTTGATGGGCCCATGCCTGTTTTTAAAGCCTAACCATAGTCCTTATCTCAACCAAGCCCCACAGGGCCAGAATCCAAGATGAAGAAGCTAAGGTATGAGGACTTTTAGGTGATTCACCAAAGGCCATATGGTTAGTGGCAGAGCCAAGATTTGGTGGTCAGTGCTGTTTCTATCACACCACGTGGTCTATAGGATCAGGGCTGCCGTGGGTGGCTGTGTGGCCTGTGCACTGCACAAAGGCACCCAGGTGACGGGTGACAGGGCAGCAGGAACCAGGGGTCCTTTTGTAAGGAGCACCAAAGCCCCAAATGTACCGGCTTAGGCTTTGCTCACTCATTACTAGCTCCTATTTTCCTACAAATGAATTCACCCCTAACAGACCAGGATTCTTATGCTTATATTAGAGTTATTTATGTAAAACTGGTTGCTGTAAGGCAGGTTCTGGGTGTTAGGACGATTTGGATTTCTCAGCATCTTCCTGAGTGGTCTTCCTGCCTCAGTCTCGCCTCTTCCAGTCGCAGGGCCAACACCACGTTGCTTCACGTATAATGAACAAACAGTACACTGTGTGTTTTAAAAGTGTACAATTTGGGGACTTCCCTGGTGGCGCATTGGATAAGAATCCGCCTGCCAATGCAGGGGACACGGGTTTGATCCCTGGTCCGGGAAGATCCCACATGCCGCGGAGCAACTTAAGTCCGTGCGCCACATCTACTGAGCCTGCGCTCTAGAGCCGCCAGCCACAGCTACTGAGCCTGCCATCTAGAGCCTGTGAGCCACGACTACTGAGCCCGCGCGCCTAGAGCCCGGCTCCGCAACAAGGGAAGCCACCGCGATGAGAAGCCCGCGCACCGCAACGAAGAGTAGCTCCCGCTCGCCGCAACTAGAGAAAGCCCGCTTGCAGCAACGAAGACCCAACGCAGTCATGAAGACCCAACGTGGCCATAAATAAATAATTCTTTTTAAAAAAAGTGTGCAATTTGAAATGCCGACATACATGTACATCCACGAAACCGCCCCACAGTGACCAACATGCCCAGCCCCCCAAACTTTCCACCTGACGCTTTGCGATCACTCTCCCACCCCCTGCTCCCAATCCAGGGAACCACGCACCTGCCTTCTGTCCCCAGAGGTCAGCTTATGGTATGAATGGAATCATACAGTCTGTGCTGATTTTTCTTTGGCTTCCTCGCCAGCATGATTATTTTGAGCTTTATCCACGTCCTTCCATGTGTCAACAGTTCGTTCCTTTTTCACTGCTAAGTACTATTCCATTGTGTGGATGTGCCACGATTTGTTTATCCATTCACCTGATGATATAACCATTTGGATTGGGCTTGGTTTCCTTTTAATTCATTAGTTAATTCATTACTTCAGGCTATTACAAACAAGTCTGCTATAAATATTTGTATACACGTCTTTGTATGCACATAGGCATTTATCTCACCTGGATAAACATCCAGAAGGAGAAAGCCTGGATCTTATGGAAAGTGTGTGTTTATAACTATTTAAGAAAGTGTCAAACTGTTTTCCAGGTACTTGTGCCATTTTACATTGTGTGTCAGAGGTCTAGTTCGTTTGCATCCTAACCAGCAATTCACAGGGTCAGTCTTTTTAACTGTAGACGTACAAATAGGCACACACCAGTAGCTCACTATGGTTTTAATGTACATTTCCATAGTGCATAATGATGTCGATTATCTCTTCATGTGTTTATTTGCTGTCTGTATATCTTCTCTGATGAACTGTGTGCTCCAATCTTTGGCTCATTTAAAAAATACAGTGGTTTGTTTTCTTATTGCTGAGTTTTGGGAGTTATTAATATATTGTGGATACCAGTTCTTTATCAGATATGTGATTTATAAGCATTTTCTTCTATCTCTGGCTTCTCTTTTCACTTTTTAACAGTGCCCTTTGAACAACATTTCTTAATTTTGAGGCAGTCCAATATATCAGTTTTGTATGTGTGTGTATTATTCGTTTGCCGCTGAATGTAAAAAAAGTCTTTGCCTAACCTGAGGCCACAAAGATTTTCTCCTATGTTTTCTTCTAGAAATTTTGTAATTTTAGTTTTTACAGGTAGATCTCCAATCTATTTTGACTTACTTTTCGTATAAGTGCCAGGATTGGACTGGAATTATTTTTTGCATAAGAATATCCAACTGTTTCATCTGCGTTAGTTGAAAACTTTGTATTTTCTTCTGAATTATCTTTACACCTGTGTAAAGAGACATACGAGAGAAGTTGACCTTTGAGAACTGCTGACACCTGTCTCCGGTGTATCCCACAGGACACCTACCAAAAGAAAGAAAACCAGAAAGAGAGAGCCAGGATAGCAAGACATAGGCATTGCAACACCCTGGCACAGGCTCCTGCCAATGCCAGCTGGGTTCCTTGCCACTGTTACCATTTGTAACAGCCTTGCCACTCTGCCCCTTACCTGCAGCCCTGAACTTTAAACCCAAGGATTAGGTAAAAAAAAAAAAAAAAAAAAAAAAAAAAAAAATTGACCTTATCGATGTGAGTCTATTTCTGGACTCTCCATTTTTTTCTATTGACCTTATTGTCTGTCTTGACACCAATATCATACTATTTTAATTACTCTATTCTGTTCCACTGATCTACTTATCTATCTTGATGCCAATACCACAGTATCTTAATTATTGTAGTTTTATAATAAATATCAAAGTAACGTAGTATGAAAGCTTTCTTCCTATTTTTCAAAGTTGTTTTGATTTCCCTAGGTTCTTTATATTTCCAAATGAATTTCAGAATCAGCTTGTCAGTTTATACAAAAAGGATTCTCATTGGGAATGCTTTTTTTTCTACAGATAAATTTGGGGGAAATTTGACATATCCGGTATATTTAGTTATCTGACCCATGAAACTTGTAAATCACTCCATTTATTTAGGCCTTTCATTTCTCTCAGCAATGTTTTATGGTTTTAAATGTGCAGACCTTAATCATGTTTTACCAGGTTTATCCCTAGGAATATAACACTTTTTAATGCTATTGTAAATGGAATTAAAAAAATGTCAATAGCGAACTGTTCACTAGTAGTACTTGGAAATAACAGATCTTTGTATATTGATTTTATATCCTGCAACCTTCCTAAAGCCACTTATTGGTTCTTTTGGCCTTGTTTTGCAGATTCTATATGATTTTCTATATAGATGATAATGTCATCAACGCATAAAAAAGGTTTTACTTCTTCTCCAATTAAGATGGCTTTTCTTTCTTTTTCTTGCCTTATCGATGGATCTGGTTAGAACCTCCAGTACGATACTGAATACAGGTGGTGAGTGAACATCCTTGTCTTGTTTCTAATCTTCAGGGGAAGGTGTTCGGTCCTTCACCATACATAGGAGGCTAGCTATACGTTTTAGCTTGATAACCTTTATCAAGTAGAATTCCCATCAATGCCTAGTTTGCCGAGACCAGGACCTCCAAGTACACATATATCAGACCGCTTGAAGCTGTCCCAGAGTGCACAGATAGTTTACTGTTTCCAGTCTTTCTCTCCATGTTTCACTGTATTTACGTTCTCTTGCTAAGTCTTCAAATTCACTAATCTTTTTCTCTGCCATGTCTAATCTATTCTGATCCCATCCAGTGTGTTTCTAGTCTCAGATGTTGTAGTTTTCATAGAATTTCAGTTTGTATCTTATATTTTCCATGTCTCTGCTAATCATGCACGAGCTTTCCTCCAATTTCTTGGACACACTGAATACAGATATAATAACTATTAAATATCTTTGTCCACTAATTCCATCACCTATGGCATCTGTGTATCAGTTTCCATGAGCTTATTTCTTCCTCTGATTTTGGGTCAAAATTTTCTGTTGCTCTACATGCCTAGTAATCTAGATTGGATGCCAGACACTGTGAATTTTACCTTGCTGGGTACTACCCGTTTTTGTATTGCTTGAACTACTCTGGAACTCTGAACTCCGGAGCACAGTTAAATTACTTGGAAATGGTTCAATCCTTTCAAGTTTGCTTTGAAGGTTTGTTGGGCAGAACCACAGAGAACGTGGTCCAGGTCTAATTTTGCCTCACCACCAAGGCAAACACTTGGATCTCCATGAATTACGCCTCTTTTGCTCTGGCCTTGTGTTATCTCCAGAGAGTATTTACTTTTATCTCTTGGGTGGCTCTTTCCCCAGCCTCGGGGGTTTCCTCACACACGCTTGCTGCTAGGTTGTCAGCTGAAGCCTCAGGGGAGACACTCTGGACATTTCTGGAGGCTTTCTCCACATGGCTCCCTCTTCTCCCACTAACTCTAGCCACCTTGGCCTCCCCAGACTCTCAGCTGTCTCCTCAACTTAGGGAGATCACAGGGACCTGCCTGGGTGCCCTCCTCTGCCCCACTGCTTGGAAACCCTCCTTTAGGGCTGGGGCAACTGGATGCCCCCCACCCCAATCCCGGTTTGCTTCTCGTCTCTCAAGGATCGCTATCCTTTACTACCCGATATCCAGGGTCTTTCAGACTCTTGTTTCATATACGTTATCTCTGTTTCCAGTCATTTCAGGCAAGAGGGTAAATCTGGTCCTTGTTATCCTATCTTGTCTGCCCTGTGTTTCAAACCCTTGCCTTAAGGCAAAACCCACCAGGTTCAAGTGGCTCTCTTTTCGAGCGTCTTCCCTGATTTAGCAAGTAATCTAAGCGGGCAGCCAGGGTTTGTGATTAAGAGCATAAGCATAGAGGTTGCACAGTGATACTTCACTCCCGTGGTCTGACCTCGAGCGAGTTCTTACCTTCTTCAAGCCCCAGTCTCCTCCTTTATAATTGGGGGAAATACTGCGAGGGTTAATTTTATGTGTCAGCCTGGCTATGGGGCTCAGTTGTTTGGTCAAACATTAGTCTAGATGTTGCTGTGAAGATACTTTGTCAATATGATCAACACTTACGAGCGGCTGACTTTGGAGGGAGATTACCCTTGGTAATGTGGGTGAGCCTCATCCGATCAGTTGAAGCAGACACTGAGGGTTCTGGGAGAAGAAGGAATTTGCCTCAAGACTCCACACACAAGTCCTGCCAGCCTGACCTGTGGCTTCTGGACTCAAGATCGCAACTTAACTCTTGCCTGAGCCCCAGCCTAACCTACCCGCTGCTGCCCTGTAAATGCTGTACTTGCCCATCTCCACAATCACACGGGCCAATTCCTTAAATGAACCTCTCTAAGCAGGACACCTGTTACCGATCAGTTCTTTTGTTCTCTCTTTCCCACATCCCCCATACCATGTATTTGTGTGTGTGTGTGTGTGTGTGTGTGTGTGTGTGTGTGTGTTTTGGTGGTACGCGGGCCTCTCACTGTTGTGGCCTCTCCCGTTGCAGAGCACAGGCTCCGGACGCGCAGGCTCAGCGGCCATGGCTCACGGGCCCAGCCGCCCCGCGGCATGTGGGATCCTCCCGGACCGGGGCACGAACCCGCGTCCCCTGCATCGGCAGGCGGACTCTCAACCACTGCACCACCACGGAAGCCCCATGTATTTGTTTTAAAAATACACGTTGCCAACAGCTCAGGTGTGTGTGTACTTTCACTTTACCAATACAGAGGGCCATCTTCCATGAGCTGCAACGTACAAGGCAATGTTTCAGAAGAGAATACATCTCTTAAAGTATGTCAATTCATATGACATACTTTGAAACAAATACACGAACGCAGGTTCAGCTGTGGAGGCCTATGGGGCAAGTGCCTGACCCTACTTTCCCGCAAACTTCACGTTTTTCCCCTGACTCCCTGTCCGGGGCTGCCCTGAAATTCTCTTCCGCTTCACGTCCTCCCTTCACAGAGGCAGCCACTGGGGCCAGTGTAAATCTTGGGGGTCACAGCCAGGAAACTGAAGTTGGGGGAACCCAAGCAGTGGCAGAGTGAGGTTGGACTGATAACTTGAAGGAAAGCTCAAACTCCAAGTTTTTATACTGAAAAATCCAGGGCAATCGATATATATCAGCCTGACCTACACTCAGCAAAGCAGAATGTAACAGCTCTGACTTCCTGCTCTGTGCCCTGGAGAATTAAGAGAGTAAGAGAGGCATCTTTTAAACTAGGAGAACATCCTTTTAAATGCTGAAAATATTTGAGGGTCTCTTCCTCTTACAGTATCATTTACGCCATCATCATAGCACTAAAACCTGGTATTTCTGGCAACGTGCTTTCACTATTACGTATCCATACAGAGATCAAGTGGGACTTCAAGCGGAACCTCTGTGCGGACCTTCACTCTGTCAGCCTCTTTGCTCGGGTAGATGTATGTATTAATTCAGTTATAGAAATAGTAACTTAAATAATGGATGAGCTCTTTCTACTTTTCGTAAAGAGATTTAAGCAACCGAAGAAAAGGCAATTGTATTTATCCGAGTAAACACGCATAATGTACGCAAAGAGGAATAAATGGAGACTAACGACAGGAAGACATCAGCTATTTTAATTTATCCAGTGTTCTTTTTCTTTTTGCAGTGGAGTTAGGAAATTGAAATATGTAAGCCAAAACATTTGGAGTTTTAAGTCCTACGGTATCCTGACGTGTGACGATTTTAGTCACATAAAAATTTAAATGTCTTGCTTTGGAAAGAGATAAGACAATGGAATAAGAGAAGAGACACGCCTATGCTCCAAGGATGAATTTTAAAATGGTGTTTGATTTGCTCATTGAATCTTTGTGATCTGATTCCTGCTACGAAACTGGCAAAAATAAACACTAAATGAGGTACTTTCAAATAAATATAACGTTGAAAGCTCTGGTCGAGGGAACTATACTGTATATCATTTGGTAAATCTCATTTCTCCGAAACTCTGGACTTTATGCTTTTATTGGCTTTTTCTTGCCAATTTTTAGTCTCCATCTTTGAGTCATTATGACTGTTCAAAAGAAAGCCAGAATTCATGCAAAAGCACATAAAAGAAGACTTGATTAATTTTGAAATTATACACACTCCAGGAAACAATAAAGTTAACACACCTGGTATAAAACGTACTGGGAGCACTTTCATATTTAATGGAAAATATATTCCACTGAGTATTAACCCTGAACAACATGACCTAGAAATCCATTAATAGTTTTGCAGCTTATTGGAAGATTGAGATTTTACTATCCCCACTCTAGCCGAGCATTATATGAAAATGATTATAAATTTCAACAACTCACCCTGAAGTCCTGCCAATCAGAACTTTTGCCCCCAATCCGTGGAATGTACATGAAAATATAAAAAGTTCAGCAATGTCTACAGAGACGCTCCAAATTACTAAGGTATTAAGTCATCTAATATGAGATGGATCTATGACCACAATGGGAAGAGTCCCTGAAGAGGACGAAATATTTATCTAAAGGGCTAATGGATCATGGGACACAGAGTGGGTCTGTAATATGTTCAGTTATGTTCTCACTTCAGGGAGACAGAATGCTGTGATTCCCTCTAAACTGAATTTTGGTTGTTCAACAAAACCAGATTATTACCCTGTACGAAGAAATAAGACCATAAATAGCGATACAGACCTTGGGTTTTCCCCTCCTCCCTGTGAAACTTCTCTGGAATTTCCTGCCTCTCTTTTATGCAAGAGATTTCTTTTCTCCATCGTTCTTCTAAGGCTGATTGGTTTGTATCATTTTGGAACACGGATTTTTCTTTCAAAATATCAGATTAAAAAATTCTCAGCCTTGCGTTGTCTCATAAAGATTAGGCTCTGATTAAAACCAGACCTGGCTTGTGGATCTGCTTTCATTTCTTTCCTGAAACGCAAACAAGAGAAATTTTAATAAAAACATTCCATTTCCCACCAGGGATGCTGGCGATGGTAATCCAGGTATTACCCTATCTGCAAATATGCATCCAACACGCAGGGCCAGCATGGAAGTATTTCAAAGGCTTAACCCAAGATTTTCATATTAAGAATGGAACGTAGTATTTTTTGATTCCTTAAATCCTTAATTTTGGAGAAAGGCACCTTTTAAAATGACCTGGGACTGCTAACAGATATCCGGTAAGATAATGAGCTCACCTGTTTCCCTTTCTCAGTGCTTTTTACAAGTGGGGAAACGGTACCCAAAGACACATGAGAAGAGATGTTCACTGCAGCATTGCTTATAGCAGCCGCCAGCTGCATGTAGCCTGACTACCCATCAGGAGGGGGCTTGGGGAGGGGGCTACTGGGGGGGGGGTTAAAAGCTGAAGCACCGGAGACCAGCTGCCTGGTTATGAATTCACTAACCCTGTGACCTTGGGCAAGTTACTTAAACTTCAGTTTTCTCCTCTGTAAAATCAGGATAATCACAGTAGCTAATTTTTAAGGCTGAAGTGAAGCCTGAGAGAATAGCACCTAGAACAGTGTCCGGCACATAACAGGCTCTCCATAAATATGTGTTGAATAAATACAAAGAGGGTGCAAGAGTGCCCAGCAAACAGTCGGCACTCAAATGGTGGCTATTACATGGTGTGTCCATACAATGACATAGTAGGCAGTGATTATTTTTTTTTTTCTTTTGTGATACGAAGGCCTCTCACTGTTGTGGCCTCTCCCGCTGCGGAGCACAGGCTCCGGACGCGCAGGCTCAGCGGCCATGGCTCACGGGCCCAGCCGCTCCACGGCATGTGGGATCTTCCTGGACCGGGGCACGAACCCGCGTCCCCTGCATCGGCAGGCGGACTCTCAACCACTGCGCTGCCAGGGAAGCCCGAGTGATTTTAAAACTTTATGTATCATTATGTAAAGATAGATTTAAAGATTTTAAAATATGATATAAATAAAAAAGCATAAGATGCTACAAATTTTCTAAGAAAATGGCCAACACATATATACATACACACATTTTTAAAAAGTATTTATTTGGTTGCAGCAGGCGGGCTCCTTAGTTGCGGCAGGCGGGCTCCTTAGTTGTGGCACGTGGACTCTTAGTTGCGGCATGCCTGTGGGATCTAGTTTCCTGACCAGGGATCAAACCTGGGCCTCCTGCATTGGGAGTGCGGAGTCTTAACCACTGTGCCACCAGGGAAGTCCCAAAACACGTATTTTTTTTTAATACGTACACATTCACACACTCAGGACCATCTCTGGATGCATCCGCAAGCACAGGTGTGCTTATTTTCCTTTGCACACTGTTTTGGCTTGTTTGACTTCCCTATGTGGCAGGTGGGTCTTCTGGGAAGCAGATTCTCTGAGCTGAGACTCGTGTACAGAACATCTGTTAGGGGGTGCTCCTGTGGAGGGGAGGGGGGAAGCAGGATTGGATGGAGGGAGAAGTTCGTCTGCGATGGATTCCCAGCAAAGCCAACCCCTGGGGAGTCAGAAGCTGGGTGGCCCCTCAGAGCTGCTCCAAGATGGGAGGAGGGGCCAGGCCTTCATGCCCCATGGATCGGGCACTGGATGCTGGGTGGTCCTGGGAGGAGGTGGGCCTGGGCTGAGGCAGTTTTCTTCAGCTGAGGCAATCCCCAAAGGGGGTCGACAGTAAGGGCCTTCTAGCACATCCCCAGCAGCTGCGGGAGAAGTCGCTCCTTCCTCAAGGGGCATCAGACAGCACAGAACAGTATCCACGACATTATCTGTTCCTTCAGTAAGTGAATGACATAGCTATCGAGGGTTCAATTTCCAGTCACACAAGTTTGTGGTGTGACTGACACGGTGCCCCAGGGCTATCAGCCCTCAGCCCCCACCCCCGGGTTTTCCCCACACCACCCTGCCACAAGTACCAGAAGTTTTAACAATTTGTTGAGCGATGGTCTAAGAGGTGCTTCCTGGAGAAATTTATCTGGGTGTACTCCTTGCCTTAATAGGTTACTCAATGATTGTTTATTATAGACCATAATTCAGGCACATGTCAGAACAAGACACTGAAATTGTCCAGTTTTCCCAGTTTAGCCCTTGTGAATATGAGCACGAGCTTAGGGCTGATTCTCTGGACCGTGTTCCCCAAAATGGGATGCGGGTGCGCCAGGGGGTACAGAGGACGCTGGCCCTCTCTTTATAGCAGGGGCATTTGCTATAGAAAGGACATTTGAGAATTTTTACAGCTACAAATTTTTGTCTTTAAAAAGGAAAGGCAAGGAAGAAGTAAAGTTTCCCCAACATTCAATAAACATACGAAGGCTGGCCCCTAATTCGGCCGACAAGCTAGACCAACCTTATTTCCGGTCCAGTGGAAAAGAGAGTCCTGATTCCACAGCAGGAAAGAAAGGGACAAAGCCACCCCTGCTTTCAGCATCTTGTAACACTTGCAGTGAGCTCTTCTTGGTGAACTGGAATGCCAAATAATATCATCTAGTTTTAACTAAACCAATCTTCACAAAACTGTTACGTGGCATTGGCTGCTGACTCTTTTGGTGACATGGTATCCTGGAACAGAAAAAAAGGGCAATAATGGAAGAACTGGAGAAATTCAAATAAAGTCTATAGTCAATAATACTTTATTAGTGTTAATTTTTTTAGTTTTGATGGATTTACTATGGTTATATCAGACGTCCACATAAAAGGAAGTTGCAGTGAAGGGTATATGGGAATTCTTCATTCTATCTTAGCAATTCTTCTGTAAATCTAAAATTCTCTCAAATTTAAAAGTTCTTACAAAAAGTCTACTTGAAATATAGCTTTTTACACCTATTATTGTTAGCAACGAACACAGACGTAAGTGTATAGCGTTCCTTCGCTATATTAGAAGATGACAGAACAAAATTATCATGGTTAGCAAGCAATTTAAAATCAAAATTCCAGAATATAAAAAACTAAGCCTCTTGTTTTTTTTGAAGTGTATGGTTGTGTGATTCTCCATCCAGGATTTTAAAATAATTTACTAAATTTTTATAATATTTAGAAGCTACTTTTGAGATTTCTTATCTAATAGCAAATACACCGTTAGAGGAACCGCAGCAGAGAAATAATTTACATAAAGCAATAATGAAAAATGAAAACGCTCTCTTTAGTTAGAAAACCCTTTAGAAGACACAAGCAAAGTGTTAGAAAAAATTACAAACTGTGGGCTGATTGCCGCAAGAATGAAAGTTGAGAGCCTTCTAACACGACTCCATAATTGAGTGGCTGGATTGTTTCAATAATGAAATACCTGCAGAAATGCTTTCACATGGGCTGCCAAAGAAAAGACGCACCAGACAAAGATACATGCTCATCAAAGTACGGCTTCTTTAATTAGATGAAGGTGGTCAAAAAGTACAAACTCCCAGTTTGAAGATAAATAAGTCCTAGGGATGCAACGTAAAACATGATAAGTAGAATCAACACTGCTGTGTGTTATATAGGAAATTTGTTAAGAGAGTCAATCCTAACACAAGTTCTCATCGCAAGGAAAAAAAATTGTTTTTCTATTTCTTTGATTTTTTATCTGTAGGAGATGACGGATGTTCACTAAACTTATTGCGATTATCCCTTCGTGATGGATGTAAGTCATGTGATGATGCCGTACACCTTAAGCTCACACAGTGATGTATGTCAAGTATATCTCATAAAATTGGAAGGAGAAGATAAAGATAGAAAGAAAAAAAAAGAAGTGGGAGTGGGGTGGTAACCATTTAAGTATAATCACTCATGGAGTGGTAGCTTTGGCAGAATAAAAAAAAGAAAGGACACCGAGGAAAACGCCCAGACCTGGTCCCTCCCTGGACGTTCGTTGACAGCATCAGTCACAAGGATGTCACTGCAGCAAAAACACTGAACCAGAGACCCCCCCAAATGCTACCGGATGTCATAAAAAAAAAGAAATAGGGGAATGACCACGAAAATCTCTTGTGCCCTCGGATGGTTGTAAGATACCTGATGGCAAAGCGCTTAAAAACGTGATTAAATTTGAAATGGTCATTATTCTTTTACAAATACAAATGTTCCAAATGTGCTGGCTTTTTTGGGGTGTGGTTATAAGGGGTTGACACACAGTCTGGCAGACATTTCCAAAAAGTAAATATGTTTAATCTGTCCATTTGCGAAAATGATGTTAAAATGAGTGAGGAAGGAATAACTTTTGAAAGAAATTCATGCTACGGAAAGAGCATTTTGAAACTGGATGTTTGAGAATGTTTCTGATTTACATGGCTTTTACTGTCACAAACAATGTAAAAACTCATATCTGCAAACATGAAAATTCTGGAAACAGAATTTTCGAAACTGCCCCCAGTTTTTCCAAATGAAGAATTTTATCACGTTTTAAATATGCTTGTTAGAAATGTAAAAAAGTGCCACACTTTCTAATTTTCAACAACATCAATTTGACATTCAGAAAAAATGGAAATTTACTAGCCCATAAGAAACCCTGGGATAATTAGCGGAGGGAATTAAAAAATCAGTATCATAATTTAGTAAGTGCAGAAAAAAAGGGCGCTTCTTCCACTTAAATCTATGTATCTTTGTGAAGCATGTTTTCATTTATTATAACTAAGTAATAAAAGATGGCGAATTCGAAACCAACATCAGAAATTTGCTTCTTGTTTGCTTTATTGAAGTTGATTTACAATGTTGTGTTAGTTTCAGGTGTACAGCCAAGTGATTCGGTTATACGTACATATATATATATACTCTTCTTTTTCTATTTTCCATTATAATTTATTACAAGATACTGAATATAGTTCCCTGTGCTATACAGCAAATCTTTGTTGTTTACAAATTGGTTTTGAGCTCACTATATCACAAAGTACTAAACCAAAAATTTCACTAATCAAAATCTTAACTCTTATTTCAATTTTTTTCCTTTAAAAACATTTTTTTAAATATTAGGAACATATTCATAATATGTTCCTACTAAAGTACAATATAGTATATAAATAAATACAGATATTAATATTCAATATTTTTAAAGTGCCAATATTGGAAACACATGCTCTAAAGTGTTTTCCTGATAGGGGTGCATGATTTATAGTCTGTTATAGAGGATAGCTAATCAGAAACAGCAAAGAAAATGGGTTGGTTTAGTCCTTTATAAAATCTATTAGAGAAAAACACGCTCCCTACCATATACACAACAGGCCAGTTCTAAGTGTGCGTGGGCCCTCTTTATGCCAAGTAAACAAATTAGAAAGCTAGTTACCTAAGCACTTTTACAATTGTTCAGCAATGTCATCTATTTGCCTTTGGTTGAAAGTCACGTTTGTGGAGCACAGCCCCAGAGATTCTGATGCAGCAGGAGACCGGGTGTCAGCCCAGGAATCTGGACGGTTAGCCAGTACCCTGCACTGTCCAGAAGCAGTTGCTCACACGTGGAGATCTAGAGAGTTAAGTGACTTGCCGGTGGTACACAGGTGGTTCCCTAACCAGAGCCAGGACTGGGACGGTCCAGACTCACCTCTTTGGGTACGTCCTGCTCTTGAAGCGACAATCTGGTGCCGGTCCAGTTTGATATTTGCAGATTGGAGGAAAAGCAACCGATTCAAAACTTCAGCTGGAAATCGCTCTTCGCTCGCAAAATATCCTTTGAATTTTCTGGTGAGACTCATGCCACAGGCTTTATAGAGCTAACGACAAAAGGTCATTGTTGGGTTTGCTGGCGTTGCCATGTTGCTAGGAGAGCCTCTGCGATGGAATGTCTCAGGCCACACGAGCTTGGAGCCTCCACTCAGCCCCGCCGGGTGCAAAGGATGCCGCCTCTGTGCACGGGGAGTGAGACCGCACATCCCAAGGCCAAGGCCAGGGCACCCAGTCCTCCCGGACTCTGTGGGAGAAGGATCGAGGACTAACACAGAAAGTCCCCAAGTTACAATAGGGTGCTTGCAATATTAAGAAACAAGCATATGTTAAAATTTCAAATATTATTTTGCCTCGTGGTACCCAAACCTGCTCGTTTCTCCTTGGCAATAGTTATAACAAAGAGCAGTAAAACGAGCCTAAAGGGATATGAACTCGTTTTGCTGGAAACAGGCGATGACCTGGCCGCAACATTTGACTTGCCGGCCTTGGGAACTCTCCAAGCACGTGGCACGAGTGCAGGAAGTCAGCCCAGCGGCCTCGCGGGTCAGGTCAGCGAGCACAGGGGAAGACGAGGGTGCACGTGAAGGGAACCGACGCTCCGTACGTAACAATGTGCTAAACGCTGTGCTGGGATGCAGAGCACAGACCCCTCTCTTCCGAGCACCAGGATTCCAACCGCCACACTCTTACATCCTAGAAGACACGCCTCCAAGCGTGACGTGTGCTTATGTATACATACGTATATATTTTCAAAGAGAGAGAAAACAGAAAAGAGTCAAAGGAGACTTCTGACTCACCAGCTAACGTTTTTCAAATGCCTGAAAACTCCTTTGGGGAAAGCGACGTAGCTCTTGCTTAGAAAATATAACCCATTTGAATTTTAAAATATCCCTGCAATTTTGGGGGGCAGGATGTGTTTTGTAAACCCCCCAAAGCCGAGTGTGGGTGTCAGTTCTGGAGTCTTCCTGCAGCGTGCTCACGGGAGGCCGTGTCCCCTGCGACCAGGGCTAAGGGCACAGCCACGGGCTCCCACACCTGCTTTTGAGTTCCCAGCACAGGGCCAGAGAAGGGCGAGGGCCTGATGCTGGCTGAGGGCAACTCTACCCTTGGGTGAAACTGGAGAAAAAGAGAAGCGGCCACAGGGAGGATATTCTGGAGTGGTTAGAAGAATGGGGGACCTTCCACTTCAAAAGCTCAGTGGGGACCACAGGGCTCGGGTCCGCCCGGCGCCCCGGGCATGGGGCAGAGCCCCCAGCCCTGCACCCGGCCGCCCCTCCGGCGGGCAGTGATGCTCTGGCTAAGAGGGGCGGAGATGCCTCTGGCGGAACTGGCCCATCCTCACCAGAATCCCCTCGCTAGGATGCGCTGCCGCATTCAGACTGTCGGCACGTCATGGCTGTCACAGGGAATGGTAACACCTGTACGTCTCGGGGACCGTGGAGAGCGAAGAGGAGGGAGGCTCCAGGCCCTGCCGAGATGCCCGACACCTGAGGGTACCAGTTTGTCGATACACTGACAACTGGCACAGAGGCGGGGAAGCTCTGGTTCGCACTGCAGCCCCATCTCTGCTGCAGGAATGAAAGCCTGTGCCCCCCACTGAAGGATCTGGAAGGGCAGGCATCTTCTGCGTGGCCCTGAGGTCACGGTGCCGAGCTCTTCTTCTGTTGGGGGAAAGCAGAGACCGTGCGAGGCCTAAAGAAGGAGAAGACTGCAGTCCTGGGGGGGACTGGGAATCCCTGGCAGGCACCCCAAGTGGAAGAGGGCACCCCGGCGCCTGCCCCGCGCCAGGGCAGAAGCTAAGGGGAGCGCCCGTAGCCCTCGGTTTCTCAACTCCGCACTTGTCCTCCCTCTGAGAGGGGAGAGGGCCACAGGCAGAGCCCCTCTGGCTGCCTGGCCTGGATCCCGGAACTGGGATGCGGAGAGAGTGGGTTGGGGGTTCCTGCCTCTCCTGTGGTCCCACCTCCGGCTGGGCCATCCTCTGCGTGCCTCCGAGGAACGATGCCACAGGTGAGGAGTGGTTGGCAAGGTGTGTGACAGGGTTTGTATTCGATAGAGGAAGTGAAGGGATAGCGGTGGGCCCATCCACAGAGGGGGACACAGCAAATACTCCATAAGGCGGGTAATCTCCCTTCCTCATGTATCCTCTGGCCAAGAGGAAGTCATTCCATTCACATACTGCAAGTAATCGCCCCGCTACCAAACCCTATGGACTTAAGAGCGTTTTGTGTACATAGCTCAAAGAATCAGGTGCGTGGTTCTCGGTTATGACTGCTTCAGTAATTTCTGCCAGACTAAACAATAAAATTCTCTTCTTGCTTCCAGAGTCTTAACAACGTGAAGCACACTTTATTAGACATTTTTAGTCTTGCCTGAGTCTCCAAATAATGGTGCAGGCGGTCATGACCACGTGTCACAGCTGCAGACAGACAACCCAAGCCCGAAGACTGCCTGCCACGTTTTCTGACCAAGTTCCTCAGAAACACCTTCTTTCCAGTTCGGCTCAGGTGCTTTTTGGCATCAGACAATTTTTCTCACCTCCTAACTCTGTCCCCATCATTTATTTTAACTTGCTTTTATTGAAATAGAGTTGATTTACAATGTGGCGTTAGTTTCAGGTATTCAGCAAAATGATTTAGCTGTTGTCCCGTGGCTAAATCGAGTCCCACCTTGGAGGCTGACTGGCCCCAGAGCTCGGCCGTCCCCAGAGTCTGGAGCGACATGGGGACGACGCACGTGGCAGTGGTTCAGAGGAAGCCAGGTGGCAGTCCCTGCATCCTCATTCCGCCGTGATGCCTGTAACACAGGAGTAATGACGTAGACGCAGGGACGCCTGTATCACCACGTGTGTGGAATTCTCAGTGAACGAAGATGGAGAAGAAGCGATGTCAAATGTAACTCGCACAGGTAAGAAAGAGGTGACGCTCCATAAGGTGATGGGGAAGCGGGGTGTCCGCTGGGGGAGAGACTGGAAGAAACTACTTCGAGCAGGGAGGTGGGAGGGATGCCGCTGGGATGAACGGGTGCTCGCGGATGAAGGGAACCGGTGTTGGCTGTCAGCCCCGCCGGACTCACCTGAGGGCCCCCCGAGCTGCGCCGGAGCCCTGTGGGTGACCACTCTCTCCTCACACACACCTGCAACTCCTTCCAGGCACAGAGGCGAGGGGCTCCAACTGAGAAAACTGGGGAGAAAGAAACAGAAATGAAGCTCCACGGGATGGCATTTGGGTCCGTCCCCCAAGCTCCACGGTGCCCCCTGTGCGCCCAGCGCTGCCCCAAATCCTAGGAGCCGACAGGTGTGAGTGTGGCTCCTGCCCTCAAGGAGCGGATGCAGAGGGGGGAGGACGCGGTCAGCGGTGCACCTGTGAGGACGGACAAGCCCGGACCATAGCGGGCAACGGGCGGGGACGGGCATTCTCCCTGCAGCCTCCCCGCAGCCTCCCCTTAGAGCTTTCAGCGGGGAAAAATCAGGGGCCCATGACTTTCCTGATCACATTTAGACGTGAGAAACGTCCCAGTCATTTAAATCTCAGAACACCAGCTCATTTCAGTGATTTACGTGGCCAGGCAAGTGTGATAATCAAAAGCTCCACAGTTCATTGTACAGGAAGACTTCGCCCGCCCCTCCCCTTGGCACGGACCGCGGGCTGAGGGCAGCAGGGGCGAGGTGCCCCCCCAGCTGGCCCACCCCCAGCTGCGGCTCGGATTCCTGCCTACCACGGAGAGGGGTGAGGCAGCGGGGATGAGGGAGAAGGTCAGGGAGCCGGGAGCTGCTCCAGGACCACCACCGGCAGTGCATCGGCCTCTCGCTCTCTCGGCCCCGCTTACGTTCCAGCAGCTTCTCCCCAGCCCAGCCGGGGTCTCACCACAGCCCCTTCTGCTGGGTGCATCCTCTCTGGCTGGCCGCTCTCCACTCTTGCCTCGGCTCCTGGACTCTAAGGTCGCGTCCTACCAGGGTCGCCTTACTCTCTACCTGGCCCCCCTGCTCTCTCCTTCTGCTGAACGGGCCTCATCCCGCCATCTGGAAACGCTGTGAGCCCCCTGCCCACCAACTCTGAGCGCAAGCTGGTCCCCAGGCGGCCGCCTCTCCTTGCTCGGCCATCAGGGTGGCTGACCCACCAGGCTCTCCCTCCAGACTCAGCCAGGCTCCAGCCCACTGTGTCCCGCCAGCTTCAGGGACATAGGTTAAGCCTCCAATACTTCCTCAAAGCCCCTGTGTACGGTTCTGAGGGAGTCACCCCATTCTCCTGGGTGGGACCCCCCGCTTAGCCTTCTCCCCCCAATTCTCTCCTGTGCACTGCAGCTCTTTCCTCGGCTTCTGCGTCACCCTGTATCGTCTGGAGGTGGGTGGTGGGCTGAAGGTATAGAAACCTGGTTTTCACGAGCATTCCTTGCAAAGCTTGCAGCTCATTTTGGAACATTTTATCTATTGCTTGTGGCCTCAGTTGAAACGGAGACTAAAGGTTCCAATTTAGCACCCTTAGCGCATCCATCTTCCCCCCAGGGCGTCGCATGTACAGAAAATGGAAACATTTGTGTGGTCCTCTAGGGTCAGGGGATGTGCCGTTGGCAGCTGGAGGTGACTGGCCAGGAGCCCCAGCTACTCTAGGCCCAACTGGACACCTCAAGGCCCAAGGGCACGCCTGGGATCTATCTGCATACCCGATGTGCTACGTCACATTGGTTGGGAAGCTGTGCGCTAGACTGTGCACGAGGCCCGGAGTGATGCAGAAAAGCACACGATTCATCTGAGCTGCACCAGTAAGCCACCCAGAGGTGGTGATGCCTGAGCTGGGTTTTGAAGGATGAAGCAGAGTTCCTAGGCAGCCAAGTAGGGCAAAGGCACTCTGGATAACTCAGTAACTTGGTGCAGCTGGAGAATTCAAGTGTGTGTCGGGTAGAAGGGGATCTGGCTGGGCAAGAGGCTGGAGACACTGATTGCACAAGGGCTCCTGGGAGGCCTCTCCCTCAAGACTTACTCATAGCTGTGACTTTCAGCAGTCTCACCTCAGCCTCACTCTTGGCTTTTTTTTTTTTTTTTTAGTTCTTCATAATTCACATCTAATGAATTACCAGGTTCTGCTGCTTTCACCTTTCAACTCTTTTTCACGTGACCCCCTCCACTCCTTCCCCGCACTCACTGCCATGGTCATACCCAGGGTCTTCTTTCTCCCACCTGTAAAGGAGGACCTCCTCCCGTCTCCCTTGCCCACCTGCCCCTCTCCCCATCCACTGTCTGCACTGCAACCACAGTGATGTGAAGACATCCAGGCCGCTTAACCGCCCCCACCCCGTGCAATCACCTCACATCTCATTCGGTGAACCCCCTGCCTTGCCGTGAGCCTGCCCAGACCCACACGCCCCACAGCCTGCCGCCTGTGGGACCACCTGCACCCCCTCCCCGGTCCCCTCCGCTCCAGCCGCGTCAGCCTCCTGGCTCTTCCTCAGACTGGCCACCTACCTCAGGGCCTTTGCACTCACTCTTCCCTGTTTTCAGAGAGCTGATACCTCAAACATTCTCCTCTTCTTCAAAGTCTCAAACACCACTTTATAAGAGACCATCTGTAAACAACAGCAACCCTGCCCATGACTCTCCCCTCCCCCCACCCCAGCTTCATCTTCCTCCAGAGCATTGATACCTCGTGGCCTGTCGCACATTTATCTGATTACTGCCTGCCTGGCAGAATGTGAGTTCACGAGGGTGGGACTTGGTCCTCTTCCCTAAATAATCCCCCGCGGCTGGCTGGTAGGAGGCTCGCAAATGATGGACCAGTCAAGTGGTGTGGGAGGAGATGAAGAACGTCCAACTCACTTTACACCCAAGGGCTCTTCAGGCTGGGAAAGCTGTCTCCTTTGATACCAATCATTTATTGAACATAGAATGCATGCGGTTCTCTGTGCTAGACATTTTACAGGTATCACCTCAGCTAGTCTCTGCAGTAACCTGTGAAATGTACATGATTTCTAGCCCCCCTTGCAATACCGTGTGGGTTTTACAGTAAACTAAATCATATAATAAGACATTCAAACGTACAAGAACATATACTTTAAATTGCATTTACTCCTGCAACTTGTTTATCTTTTCTGATCTTTTTTTTTTTTTGCTGTACGCGGGCCTCTCACTGTTGCGGCCTCTCCCGCTGCGGAGGGCACAGGCTCCGGACGCGCAGGCTCAGCGGCCATGGCTCACGGGCCCAGCCGTTCCGGGACATGTGGGATCTTCCCGGACCGGGGCATGAACCCGTGTCCCCTGCATCGGCAGGCGGACTCTCAACCACTGCGCCACCAGGGCAGCCCTTTCCTGATCTTCTTCTGTGTACACATAAGGGCACATACATTGGACTGGGAGTTTGTGTGTTTTCACCTGCTTGTTTTGTTTTTTCCTTTATAAAAATGACACCCTGCTATGGACATTGTTATACAGTGTAATGTGTTTCAGAGATTTTTGTCATGAAAGTTAACAAGATACTCCTTACTCTTTCTCTTGGTTTCTTACATAGGATACACCATGATGTGTTCGATTCATCACCTACTGGTTCACATTTGCGTTGGATTTTCTGTATTAAAAACAATTCTGTCTACAAATAACAAACGCTGGAGAGGGTGTGGAGAAAAGGGAACCCTCCTGCACTGCTGGTGGGAATGTAAGTTGGTGCAGCCACTGTGGAGAACAGTATGGAGGCTCCTCAGAAAACTAAAAATAGAACTACCATACAACCCAGCAATCCCACTCTGGGGCATATATCCAGACAAAACTCTAATTCAGAAAAATACACACACCCCTATGCTCACAGCAGCGCTATTCACAACATCCAAGACATGGAAACAACCTCAATGTCCATCGACAGAGGAATGGATAAAGAAGATGTGGTACACATATACGATGGAATACTACTCAGCCACGAAAAGGAATGATATAATGCCATTTGTAGCAACATGGATGGACCTAGAGATTATTATCACTAAGCAAAGTAAGTCAGAAAGAGAAAGACAAATACCATATGGTATCACTTATATATGGAATCTAAAATATGACACAAATGAACCTATCTATGAAACAGAAACAGACCCACAGACACAGAAACAGACTTGTGGTCTCCAAGGTGGGGTGGGGGAGGGATGGAGTGGGAGTTTGGGATGAGCAGATGCAAACTAGTATACATAGGATGGATAAACAACAAGGTCCCACTGTACAGCACAGGGAACTATATTCAATATCCTGTAATAAACCATCATGGAAAAGAAGATGAAAAAGAATGTGTGTGTATACATAAGTGTGTGTGTGTGTGTATATATATATATATATATATGTTACTGAATCACTTTGCTGTACAGCAGAAATTAACACAACAGTGTAAATCAATTATATTTCAATTAAAATAATCGAAACAACTCTCTAATAAAACCTGTCTTCCTATATATATTGTTGATCAGGGCCCAGGTAGGTTAGTATATATAAGGAGGGACATGCCTAGACTCGATTCCTAAGTCAGCAAATAGGCACATATCATTGATTTATTAGAATCTGGTACGACGGCTGTGGTCTCTGTAGCAGATGTGGCCAGTGCCTCACCTACATCCCTCCAGCCACCATTGCCAGGCAGGCTGTCCCGACTCTTTGCCTGAGGCTTCCCAGAGCCACCAGACCTTGCTCTGTCTGTGTGTGAGCCATGGAATGAACACCCCAGAGCAGACTTCAATCAGTGACCCACAGGAGCTAATGGACACGCACCCGTTGGAGGGTTAACTGCGTTTTGAGTCTTTCACTGGATCTCCGCGTTCCTTTGCTCTCAGTGGTAACCTGATTGACAGACACTGTTGATCGACAGCCTTCCCTTTCCTACCAGCTCTTCTCCTCCTCCATTCCCTGCTCATGTTTCTCAAGTTCACCACCAAAATGAACCCTCACGCTCAAATCTCTGTCCTGGTGTCTGCTTCTGGAGAGCCAAAACTAAGACACCCTGATTTATTTCTGGGGGAGAAAAAGAGTTTCTTCTCTAAATAAAGGTGATGCACGAACCTGGTAATTTTTAAGTATAAAAAGATAGAAAATGAAAGGTAAACATCTTTCACCTCCCAACCTCTAGCCTCTCTACCCAACAGTAATGCCTGTTCACAGTGTCCTTTATTTCTTTCCAGAAAAGGACATGACTACACAAATATATACACATATCCTTTTAAATTTACATAAGTGGAATAATTCTAAACACTGTGCCTGGAACCTTTTTCCCACGTAATGCCATAGTCTTGGAGACCATTTTTATTTGCACATACAAGATCTTTAAGTAACAGTTTAACTGCCTTATATTTTGTGGCCACCCCATAGGTTTCCAACCAGCCTCCTATGAGAGAACATTTATTGTATCTAATATTACACAGGTACAGCCATGCTGTGACAAAAGTTTTTGTACACAGACCTTAGCTCATTTAAAAGAAAAATTATTTATTTGTTCATTTTTGGCTGCATTGGGTCTTCATTGCTGAGTGCAGGCTTTCTCTAGTTGGGGCGAGCGGGGGCTACCCTTTGCTGCGGTGCATGGGCTTCTCACTGCGGTGGCTTCTCCTGTTGCGGAGCACGGGCTCTAGGCGCATGGGCTTCAGTAGTCGTGGCTCGCGGGGCTCTAGAGAACAGTCTCAGTAGTTGTGGCGTGCGGGTCCAGTAGTTGTGGCTTGCGGGCACTAGAGCGCAGGCTCAGTAGTTGTGGCGCACGGGCTTAGCTGCTCCACCGCATGTGGGATCTTCCCGGACCAGGGATCAAACCCACGTCCCCTGCATTGGCAGGTGGATTCTTAACCACTGCGCCACCAGGGAAGTCCCTCAGTTTAAAAATTTTAAATAAATTCATAACAGAACTGCTGGGTCAAGGGGTATATGCATTTTAACTTATTTTTCTGTTTTAGATATTACGGTTTTCCCTCTTGAAGTTAATTGTTTTGCTTTACACTCTTATCAACAGTGTGTGAATGCCTGTTTCCCATGGCTTCCCCGACACTGGGGTTATCAAACATTTTAACGTTTACTAATCTGTTAGGTGCCATATCATTTTACTGTGGTTTCTACTTGTTCATATCCTTGACCCACTTTTCAATTGGATTTTTTTGTCCTCTTTTTGATTTCTAAGAGCTTTTAATTGAATAATTTTTTTGAGGTAACACTGGTTTATAACGTTATGTAAGTTTCACGTGTACAACGTTACATTTCTACTTCCGTGTACCCTACAGCGAGCTCACCACCAAAATTTTAGTTTCCAGCTGTGACTATACAGTTGACCCCCTTTATCTGTTTTGCCATCCCACCCCCCGACCCCTTCCTCTGTGGTAACCACTACTCTGTTCTCTGTATCGACCTGTTTGTCTTTGTTTGGTCTGATTTGCTCACTTATTTTGTTTGTTTGTCTTCTACATTCCACCCACGAGTGAAATCATATGGTATCATCTTCCTTTGTCTGACTTATTTCACTTAGCATAATAGCGTCAAGGTCCATCCAGGTTTTTTACAAATGCCAAGATTTTATCTTTATGGCTGAGTAGTATTCTGTTGTATATGTATATATACCACATCTTCTTTATCCATTCATCCGTTATGAGCACTTAGGTTGTTTCCATATCTTGGCTATTGTAAATAATGATGTGATTTACACAGCGGTGCATATACCTTTTCTAACTAGTTTCTAAGAGCTTTTTTATTGAGTATGGCTACTAACCTGCTAGATACGGCACTTGTATTTTCTCCCGTTCTATGAATTCCCTTGAACTTTATTCTAATGAAATATTTTCTTATACAAAGGTCTTAAATTATTAAATCAAGTCTGCTCTTTCTTCTTTTTTCTCCCCCATAGTTTCTGGATTCTATATCATGCTTAAGTCCATCCTGCCCCAAGTTTACAAAAGTATCCATCTATGTATCTCCTAGCTCTTTAAGATTTTACTTTTGTATTTAGGTCACTAATCCAGCTGGAGTTTATTTTTGTGGATGGTGTTTGTTGTTAGAAGAAACTACAGAGAAGTGGGAGTGGGGCAGAGAGAACAGGCCAAGAAGAGAGTGCTTGGGTGGTGTCTCCACTGATCAGAACCAGCTGATGGCCTTCCTAGGGAGGGTGAACTCGGTCCTTTTCTAGGGCTGTTGTCAGTGGTGTGATGGAGCCAGCCTGGCCAAATTAGTACATACAGCCATTATTATAAGTTGAATCCTACAACACCATGATTAAATTATACTTCTATAAAAAGGTAAAAATATTCCAAATTCATCACTTTCTCATTATTTTACTGTGTTTTACTATTACCTATGTTCCTAAGGTTATTTACTTGTATCGGATGTAATACGGTGGAAATAACGACGTAAGGAGATGTCTTGTTGGAAGCTCAAATAGGCCATGGAGGGAGCATATACGCCATGGAAATTGGCAAATGCTACCAGTCAGAGTCTTTCTGTTTTCTTTGGGGATCCAGTTGTTAAGCATTTACCAGCACACCACTGACTTTGCCCGTCTCCAGATACGTCTATTCAGAGAGGAGCTGCCGTGCTGGAGAGGAACCGCAAGCATCGATTATGGAGTCAGGCTGGAGGACACTGAGATCCCTTCCGGTCCTAACACGCTATGATTCTGCGATGCTCATAAGTACTCTTGATGGCTATGCTGCCAGGGGGAGTTTAGCTCAGAAGAACCTGCTTTTAGGGGGTTTCTCCACGGTCTCCACATCGCTAACCTGGATCTCATTTTGGTGTAACTCAGTCCCCTGATGAGTCCTGCACAGGATTCTTCCCTGTGATACCTCAGATCTGGATGCCAGGGCGGCAACTCAGAGCTCTAGATAGAATTATCAATCACCATCCCTCTGTTTTTCACTTGATATCGTGTTCTGCAAAGATCTGACTCCTCTTTAAATGCTATTAAAGTAGCCACGGTGTACTAACCACTTTACTTCCTCCCTGCCACATGGCGGCTCGTGTTCTGCAGAAAGTAAAAGAAAGTTGGAGGAAAGAGAAGCGGAAGATGAGCTTGGGACCTTACACCAACTCTTGGAGCAACGGAAGCCTTTTTCCCGGTTATAAACAAGGGCTTTTGTTTGGTCTTCATAAATCACTTTTTCAGAAGAAGCTACAAACACTTAAAAGGTACATAAAAGTCACAGGAAAAAACGTAATATTCAAGGAGCTCTTATGAGAACCTTCTCACTTGGAATAGGAGAAAGTTACTTTTTCCTGCTTCAACATTTTCTTTTAAAGATAGAGAGGCCTTTTAAAAGTGTTTACCACACAGTTAGAAATCCCTACGGAATCCATCACAATAATAGTTTTACGCACTGTTCATCCTGGACCAAATCCATCTACCGTATTAATAATGTTTGGGGGGTGGAGGTTGCTTTCACCAAGAGTTTTCTCTTTCACAAATATTCCTTAGAAGTCATTTTGCCCACATTTCACAGATGGTCAGACTGTCTCCCAAACATTCCAAGCTAATTTCCAATTTCTCTCCTCTCCCTCTTTCTGCCCAGTTCAGTGATGCCTTATTCTTCAGGACTCAGAACTCCTATTTTCTGTACCACTAATTGGCACCTAATCATACCTTCCCTTGTGACCTAATGCTGTTAAGTCCATTTCTACTGCGTATGGTTTTACCCCAGCATTTAGACAAGAGGTTTCTATCCTGGGATACACGGACCCCTTGAGACTTCAGGGAAACTGGGGATGTCATGAACTTATAAGTAAAATTTTGTGTGTATGTGCCTTTTTAGGGGCAAAATTTCTTATCTTTCATCAGATTCTCCAGAGGATTTTTGACCCAACAGTTTTGTCTCCTGGAGAACAGAAACTAGATGCTCTCCTTTGTTGTATTTTCCACAGTATCTTCAATAACTCAGCTCAGTAACTGAATGGGCACACGGTCGATCTAATGTTTCCACTTATTTGCTACCAGTGAATCCCTTATTTTCCAAACGAAGAAAGAGGGACAACGTGGCTTGTTTGTTTCCATCTCACAGTTGAGCATATATGGAGATAATAGATGTTTAAATGTTTGGAAAAATATAAAACAATACCATACAAGTATGAGAGCTCACCTTGAGACATGGAATAAAGGAATTCTGCACTGATGAAATTCTCTGTCATTTGACTACCTTTTAAGAATCTTCCAGAGAAGCAGAGCTTGGAAAATGTCTTCTCCCTTGACACCAACTTCAGCTGCATCTGTTTTATCAATACCTCCTCTCACCCAACAGCTTGTCAATGAAAACTGCTTCATCCCCTGGTCATTACTCTCCATTCACTGGTGATTTTTATTTCCTGATTGACTCTCATTCTCTCCAATACTATTCCCGCTCTAATGCTTGGTGATATCAGGACTCTCTCAGATACCCCTTGCAATACCCTAGCCTCTCATCTCCCAAACCTTCTCTCCTCCAATGATTTGTCCTCTACCCCACTTAAGCCACTCACTCCCACGGTCACACCTAGACCTTGTCTTTACCAGTAACTACACTCCTTCTGTGTAGGTAATGATCCTGCCACCCAGGGATGTCTACACTCTAATTCCTAGAATCTGTGAGTGCGTTGCATCGCGTGGCAAAGGGGAATACAGGCTGCAGACAGAACGAAGGTTATTAGTCAGCTGACCTTAAACAGAGAGCGTTACTGCAGTGCCCAGGTGGACCTAACGGAACCACAGGCGTTCTCAAATGTGCAAGAGCGAAGAGGAGAGGACGTGAGAACGGTGCTATGTGAGAACGTGGCTTTGAAGACGGAGGAAGACAACCTTGAGCCATGGAATGTGGGTGACCCCTCTGTGGGCCGGGAAGAGCCAGGAAGTGGCTTCTTCCCTGGAGCCTCCAGAAAGGAACACAGTCCTGCCCACACCGTGATTTCAGCCCAGCGAGACCCATTCCAGAATGCTGACCTCTCATAATGATAAAATGAAACATCTGTATTGTTTTAAGCCAATAAATTTTGATAACCTGCTACAGCAGCGAGAGGAAGCCAATACACCTTCCTTCCATTAGCAAATGAGGTCATGCTGCCTCCGAGCGACCCGCTCTCCTGTCTTTACAGTTTACTCTTTACTACCCAGTTCCAGCAATGCTTTGACCCCACGAAGACCTACAGTCCCCTGACCCTATAGCCCGTGACCTCACTCCCTGTGTCCTGATCCCGAGCAAAATCCTAACTCTAGTTGAATCCAGCCCTCCACCGATTTTGTACTTGAACCTGCGGGCCGAATGTAGTTGGAAAAAAACACACAACCAACCTGACTGGTTTCACTTCAAGCTCGAGAAGGACCTTTGTGGCCCCACGAGGATTCTGTGGTCCCCTCACCCTCTCGCTCTCCTAGGAGACTATTTCACCATTTCTCTTCTCTCTGGAAATCTCCAAATCCTCTTTCTCCAAGTCACCAAATTCACCTTCTACCGATTTTGCGTGAACGTGACCTTACTTCCTATCCCACTGACAGAGAAGACGGTCAGAGCAGTGCTTCCTCACACCCTGCCATCTTGTCTGCCCCCGCCTGTCTACACTGCCTTCTCTTCCATAACTGCGAACCATCTCTGGCGGCGTCTAAGCTCTGCCCCTCCAGTGGGACAGAGGACCCGTCCCCTTACACCTCTCCGGCATCTGTCTCCTTCTGTGCCCGTGAAGTCACCTTTCCGTTCTCTACTGGATCCTCTCCTGAATATAGCATCCGAACACCTTGCTGTTCCCCATTCTAAAAGCAAACTCTTTTGTCCCTGTGTCCCCACTGCTGTTACTTCCTCCTCTTCTCCATCTTCTCCTGGACTACTCCAGTCAGCCTTGCATCCACACCTCGCCCCTGAAACGGCCCTTGGCCACGTCACCAGGGCTTCCCCACAGCTAAACCCAGGGGTCAGTTCTCCGTCACGTCGTACTTGGCCCATTGGCAGCATCTGGTATCATCTCTGGCCTGAATGATCGCCAAATATTCCTGAACGGCCTCCCAGCTCCCCTTGCTGCCCTGGGTCTATTTTCTACTCGGCAGTCCGAGCGCTCCTGTGTTGTTTCATCTTCGGTGGATTGGGTCCTGTCTCACCTCGGGTGATATAACCCTCCAAAGCATCTCAGCTCATTCAGGGTAAAAGCCAGGATCCTGACACTGGTCCACGACGTGCCTACGGTGGCCCTGTCACCTCCCTGCCGTCACCTGCTGACACCTCTCTCCCGTTCCCTCTGCTCCAGCCTCGGGGCCTCCCCCCAGCCCCTCAGACACACACGTCGCCTGTTCCCGCCTCCGAGATTCTGCCCCTGGAGCCTCTGCCTGGAGAATTCTTCTTCCAGATCAGCACGGCCCTCCCCGCCTTCCTTCAGGTCTCTGCTCAAATGTCACCTTATCCCAGTGGCTTCCCGGACACCATCCATCGTGAAACAGTAACACCCCTGCTTGCCCCCAGCTGCTTTATTCCACGGTAAAATACAGGAGAGGCATTTATAGCGGGTCTGTTCCACGTGCCACTTACACTGACCAGCATTTATCACTATCTGAGATTTCATATATATGAAACATAGATATAATATTTGCATTAAATTTAGATTCGATACTTATTTAATATTCAATAAACATATTCAATATTATTAAATTGTATAGAATAATGTATACTATGATACATTAGTGTCACATATACTAATCATATTGTATGTTAACATAGTATATTATATATGTATGTAAGTGTATTATGTACATGTATCTTTTTTTTCTCACCCGCTAAAATATAAATGCCATCAGGGCAGGGGCTTTGTTTTGCTCGTTGCTACACCTCCAGCGCTTAAGCAGTGCCTCACGCGTGGCTGAATAAGCCTCCTGAAGGACGGTAGGAATGGGTGGGTGGATTTAAGGAAAGCTGAGCCCCTGTCCAGGCGTATCCAGCTTGGCCGCAGCCCTCTGTGCCGTTTCAGCAGTGGGTGGGCGGGATGAGGTTTTCCTCGCTTCACAGGCCTCAGCTTCAGCTCTTACCAAATACTGATCGTGTGATCCTGGAGCTGGTCTACCTGACTAATGTCTTTTCCGCCGCAAGGGGCACGTCCTCCAGGGAGGTCCCGGACTCCTGTAATGTCACCACCATCTAGCTCTCTTTGTTGTCTTTTGACCATCTTCCCTTAAAAGTGCCCTCCTTGGGGGATGACAGTAAAGAAACAGCAGTTAATTATTGATGCTGCTGGTGAACGCCTTCTTTGATTTCTGTGTGAAAGCCGCTGCCTTTTTCCAGGAGGAGCTTTGTACCAAGGTAGAGCGGCACTGCCTCTCCCACCGTGGGAGGGAGCAGCTCAGGTCCAAAGCACCATCTGAGAACGGCACTTACCCAGCAGTCAGCGCGTAACGACTGCACTGACCCAGGGCCATTCTGTTTGTCAACTAGCACGTAGAAATATACGCCCCTAGAAAAATGGAGGCAGGTCAATTTTCTCTCTCATTTGCACCTTTTCTTTAAAGGTGACGGCCCCATGGAGCCCCCTGCCAGCGGGGCCGTGAGCAGAGCGCTTGTCTACACCACCCTCCAGCCCAGTTCCAGAAGCACAGAGCTTCTCAGCGGCTCCGGAGGCGGGACAAGCAGAGGCTCTTTCAAGTTCCTGCCACAGCGAACCCTCTGCTTTAAATCATCACCATCAACAGTCCAAACAGGACCTGGTTTCTGAACAGGGCATCGAGAGAACCGGATCCTCCTTCACCCCTGACCTCGAGGTGTGACCTGCCACGTCCACAGCGGAGCAACAAGTGTGAGTGGTTAGACCACGACGCCGGGGCCCCAGCTCGCCCCGGCGGCTTGCACGCTTGGGCGAGTTACTTAGACTCTGCCTCAGGCTGCCTGCCTGTAAAATGGGGAGAAACGGCGCGGCGTGCATTGAGCGGCTGGAGCTGCGTTAGTGTGTGCACGCACGAGGACCGTGCCCTGCACCTCCCTGCACCTCCCCAGCGGTAGCTCAGGGGTGGCAGGACCTGGAGGCTTGCATCCCCTGGTACCACTTTGGGACCCAGGGCCACGGTATTTAAGCACGCTTCGGCTTCTTCACTGTAAATGGGGCTGATTATACTACTGAAACCGTAGGGCTGTTCAAAGGACTAATCGGAAGAAAGCGCTTATGCCTCTACCTCGCTGAGCTCTGTGACGGGAGCTTGGTCAGTGATGCCGTCCTTACCATTGCCCTCAGCATCTTTCCACCTGGGAACCACCCCCCGCCCCTGCCGCGTGGGAATCGTCCTCGGGTACCACGACCCGTGCAGGGACGCGGGAGGGGAACACCCATCCCTTTCCTGTTAATACGTGACAGCAGTTTTAAGCGGCTGTTTCTCTGGGAGACTTTGGCGGCGGCCCTGGAGTAAAATGGGAAGCGCCCTGGGATCGGAGAGAGAAGCCCCGACTCTGGATCTCAGCTCTTCCACCGCCAGCTGCGTGTCCCTCGCCAACGTGCAACCTCTCTGTGCCTCACTGCCCTCCCCGATGGAACCAGCCCCAGGGCTTCCGTGCGGACCAGTGAGAGGATGCCTGTCTGAATACGAATGTGAAGGCAGAGGCAAGGCAGGAGAGGTTCTGAGATGGACGATACCAAGACCACGGAGGCCGGCAGAGGCGGGGAGAGCCCAGCCCAGGCCCCGGGGCGTCGGGTGGCCGCCTGGAGGGGAGAAGCCCCCTGGGGCCACCAGCCGTGGCCCACATCTGATGCACACCGCCAGGCATCGCTGGGCCATCCCCATCCGGGGAGCCCATTTTGTACCCAGAGCTGCGGGGAAGGAGTAGAGTGTTTCCTTCTGGGCACCCTGGACACAGAGCGCCAAAGAGAGGCGGGAGATCCCTGGGCAGAAGTTCCCAGAGCATCCCTGAAGAGAAGGACGAAACGGTGGCTCTTCCCTCCTCCTCGATTAAGTGAATGGTCCTGAGTATTGACTCATTCACTGGATTCCCAAACAGGATTATAAAGGGTCGCTTTAAAGGTTAGAGGGGGAATTCAACTCTACGGCAACTGCCCCGAGACAACTGAAACGTGCTGGCGCCCCCGCCCCAGAGCAGCTGTCGAAATGCCTCAGCCTCACACACCTCGGGCCTGGCTGGCCGCCTGCAAAGCCGCATTCCTGGCGGGTCCAGGAATCAAGAAAAATCCACCAGAACAAGAAGTGCCTCCGCGTTCTCCAGTTACCAGCAGGTGGAAGGGAGGCTGCTCCGGATGGAAATGGTTTTGACGGACCTCCAGAGTTCAAGGGCGTTTCCCGCTCAGCACGCAGGGCTGAGTGCTGGCCGGTCTTCCTTTGGAGACACGGCTGTCATGGAGTCCGAGCTTCTGCCCCCAGGGTCTGCCGGCCAGGACACTGAGAGCCACGTGCAGACCCCTTTCCTCGCCTCTGTGCCGAGATTCCCACAGGAAGCCAGCGGCCGCGGCTGCTTCCCTTCAGGCACTGAGCTGCCCTGGGCCTTGTGATCTTGCTTCTGCATCTTCTCGAAAATGGACAGTCAGCCAGGAGACATGTGGGTTTTGCTTTACCTTTGTATCGGGAAATTATGGAATTGAACTTGAACACTAATTACAAGCGCCACTGCCCTTGTGAATGAATTGGGGGTTACTGGCGTGTGATTTCTTCGCCCCACGCTCTGTCACCATGGGGGAGAATGCCTGTTCAAGGCTCCGTGATGCTGATCCTGATTTACAGAGCCTTTAGCTGGAAGGATGGTTGAGTCCCCTCTGTCTGCCTTACTGGGTGGGCCAGCTCTTTCCGTGTCTTTAGAAAAAAGTTTCAGGGACCAGGTTTCACAGGAATTCTAAATTGGGCAAAAGGCACTGTGGTGATGCATGGAGAATTCTCACTCCCCTCTGTTAAAACAAAATCCTGCTATGGGATCTACGGCGTACGTACCTCCTTACTGTGAAACGCGTGGACTGCACGAGCGCCGACGCTCTGGTGCCACGTCCGGCCTCTAGGTCCCTGCTGCTGCCCCTCTGGATGCCCCGTCACCTGCAGCTCTCTGAGCCGTGGCTGCCTCTCGGGCTGGGGGTGCAGGGGACATGCTCCCGCGTCCCAGCAGAGAGCCCTCAGAGCCTAGTCTGCTGCAGGCCGGGCCCCTGGCCGCAGTGGTGCCCTGTGGTACCCCGCTCGGGTGGCACCAGCACCAGCTTTCTCCTCCTGCCTGGCTCACTTCTCCGGGGATGGCTCCCAGGAACGCCGCACTAGCCTCTCTTCGGTCGCAGGTGTGCTCCCAGGAGATGCACACTAAGGAGGATCTCGGCCCAGGACAGCAGGCTGGGCCGAGCTGTGGGGAGCGTGAAGGGCCCTGGGAGCCGCAACACCTCTGCAGCCTGGCCTGGCCCACACTCTGCCACCTGGCACCTGTGTTCCCCGTGGCCTCCCTCACCACGGGCTCCGGAAGAAGCACCTCAGCACCTCTCCTTGGGTCTGGGGTGTCACTCTCCCTGCCTCTCCCCCAAACGCAGCCAGCTTACCCAGTCTAGAAGGCCGGCCCCGGGACGATCCCTTCCTGGAAGCCGGCTTACGCGGGCACAAGGGACCAAGCACTGAACACCCTCGCTGATGCTAGTCTGGACCCGCTTCACTGCTCCAGCGGGACTGTCAGGTTCTGGAGAGCTAGAGACCGGGGCAAATGGTTTTCGTTTAGTTTCGTTCAGGTTTCCTTCTTTTGTGCCCCGTGCTACGCCGAGCACAGCCCTGGTGACACACGGTGGGTATGCAACCACTCAACATTTCAGCAAGTGTGGGTTAAGTGTCCACTGCGTTCTGGGTTGCGGGGAGACAGCTCTCCCAGCTCAAATGCTAGTGTAGGAAACAGTTAGCAAAAGTACATAACTAACCACACGGTGTGTCAGAAAGTGTGAGCAGGTGTACAGCAGGGGAGACTGCCCAGGGTGGGCAGCGGGGAAGTTGCCATTTTAAACAGTGTCCACGGAAAGCGGTGTCGACAGAGGTTTGGGCTGAGCCAGGCCTTGGAGGAGCGAGGGAGCAGGCTCGACAGGCACCTGGGGGAAGAGCATCGCGGCGGCGGCAGCCCCCAGGGCCGCGACCCGGAGATGCGGGCGCACCTGAGGCACCGAAGGCTGCGGCAGTGGGAGGCTGGAGACGCAGCACCCGACCCTCATCCACCGTGAGGACCTGGGCCTCGGCTGCGAGTGAGATGAGGGGCTGCAGGTTTGTTCAGACGAGTGACGCCATCTGACTCCCATTTTCACAGGACCCCTCGGGCTGCTGTGCTGACAGTGGCCTCTGGGTGCACGGGCCGGGGCGGGGGGCAGGGACACGAGTGGTGAGGGGATCGGCAATCCCTCCGCGGGGGACGACGGTGGTTTGCCGGGATATGGTTTGAAGGATTTTCTGTCGGGTTGGAGGCAGAGTGTGTGAACTCCGGTGCCTTGGTTAAAGTGCAGTCCATCAGGTTTTCCCCAGGACGATGTTACTTTTCCCTTTTGTAATTAACAAGGAGTCTGGGGGGAGATACATGGAGATGCTGTAAGTATCCTCTACCTCATCAAGCTTTCACGGATGATCCTTGCTTGAATCAATCACTAGGATCATTGGCAAATGATGACTGTCCTGAACCCATCATCCATTCTGCATTTACAAGTCAGCACTTTCTTGTAAGGAGGGCTTTCCCTTGTGCCTTGATTATTTACTCATGTGAGTGGACTCACACATTCTTGTTTTTACTCACTGAGTTATAATCTGTTCATATCATTATATATTTTGATGATCAAAATATCCCAGATTTGGCCAGTGGGAGCCACTGCAGGTTGGCCCCTGGGTCATTTTGACATTTCTCCACCATTCCTTGAGCACCTTCTCACTTCCAGGCTCTGGGGACCTCACTGGGTCCGCATGCTGGGGGCCTCATCGGGGCTCCAGTCTTTCTCAGACGGTACCCAGGGGACTGTTGGCAGTGCTGGGGGGTGGGGGACTGGGGAGCCCATTGCTCCTGTGACGGGTGTTCTCTCCTCTGTGATGATTTGCCTCATCTCCTGCCCCTACTGCTGCCAGTCTCCACAGCCGAGGCTCCCGGGCAAAGCCCCTGCAACCGCGGCTGGGGGAAGTTCAGGCAGCAGCTCGACGTGGCACAAGCCCCCACCCCGAGTCAGGCTGACCCCTCGGCGTCCTGGAGAGGAGGTGCGTTCACTGGGGCTCCTGCGTCTGCTCCTCCCGGGCCCCCTTCTCGAACGTGCTCACTCGGGCATCCCGATCAAATCGTTCTCCCCTGGCAATGCCCGTTCCCCAGCCCACGTTTCCCTCGTGCCTGCATCTCTGTCCTGGAACCTGTCCAAGTGTCCCTGCTCATCCGGGACTGTGGCCCTTGCCGCCCCCTCCAGTCCTCAGGATCTGGATGGAGCCTGGCTCACGGGGCAGCCCCCCTAACGATCCGGGCTGCTTTCTCCTCGCGACATGCTCCCTGCGGCCCAGGCCGCTCTGCTGCTTCCCCCTGCAGCCTTTCTTTCCCTGGGAGCCCTGGATACCTGCCCTGCTGCGACGGCCAGCCCAGGCTCTGACGCTGACCCCGTTTCCTGGAATGGCTTACATACCACATCCTGTTCTTGGCGATTATAAAATCTACCATGATTGATCGCTTTTCTCCAAACTTCCCCAAATGTCTCCCTCATCAAATAATTATTCCTTGCTGGTCACCCTCAAGCTCTGAGCAATCACTGACTCTCACTGTCAATATTCGCAGTGGATATCACCCTGCAGCTCCCCTCGTGTGCCAAAAAAGCTGCTTTTTACCAGCTCCTCAGACGTTTCCTGATTTCATCAACGAATGGGTACGTGATCCCTGGCACACTTTTGCTATGTCTGGAACTCCAATTCTTTGAAAACTGGTTCGGATGGTTATATGCCTAATGTATTCTCCAGCGCGCTCGATTAGTTCAACAGTTTCTATCAGCCATACCTTAGCCATGGCTTGTTGGCATACTCCTGTGTTAGTATCTTCAGCAAAGCGTTTACAAGTTAGAGGATCCCAGAGGAGAAACTCTGGCACCTCTTCCTAGGTGGAAGGGAGAGGTAACATCTGGAGCGGCGTCACGTACAGACAGACCTAATAAACCTCGGATGACGATGCTAGTAAACCAAAAGGGAAAGCCCTGCAGAACTCCTGGCCTCGCTGCAAAAGCACCCTCCTATGGCCGCAACGTCAAGCGTACGTTTCAGAGGGAACTAGCGCTCGGTGCCAAAAGCATTAAAACTGACAGAGTCCGCAGGTTGCATCCTTTCGGGTAAACCAGTTAGAAGCCAGAGACCCCGGCCTCCCGGCTGCCGGCTGCGGCAGGAAATCTCATTCGCAGTGGATAATGGCAATACCTAAAGGACGAACAGAAAGAAGGAAAGCGGGGGAGTTTCTCCGTGCCTTCCATCCAGGAAAGGTTCATTTGCTCCGTCGTGGTTATTGCCTTGCAGTAAACCTGCTTAGCGCTAAGTAAGCCCTCAAGATGACACAGCGTGTTCCAGAGCAAGTGGCTGACGACAGCTCCTCGGCAGGTGCTTACGTGGCCGTTATTCGGCGTCTGTGCGGGGCCCCTGAATTTATGCCTTTGGGGGGAGGCTCGGCCAGGCAGCGGGGCGCAGGGTGGCCGGGCACCGCTCCTCAGGCCACCAGGCTAATGAGGCTGGGAGTGGGCGGGGCAAAGGCCCGGGCAGCGAGGGCTTCAGAAACCGTTACAGCCAATCAGCGCCGTTACCAGGCTGATTCGTGTTACCGTTGCCTCCCAGCCCAGCCATCACCTGCTCTCCTGGGACACGCTTGCAAGGCCCTGAGTTATTTAGAGCCCGGTTGAAAAAAGGTTTCAAAAATTTTTTTTAATTAAAAAAAACACTTGGTCACTGACTCTCTTTTCACCTTTCAGAGGGTGGAGAAGGGTGACGCTGGGGGGTCAGGTGTCCGTCCCGCGATGAGCGGTCCCCTGGCATCAGATAACCTGCCCGCGGCAGCATCCCGCCGCTATGCCATCCCTCGCCCACCCCCCTGAGATGCTGCCAAAGTTCCTGGCCATGATGTTCCGCTCGCAGGCTGAGTCCAACTGCGATTAACTGTCGGGGGGGTGTCAATTGTTTCCCTCAATGGACACAAGGTGGGAGCAGGGGGTCCTTCCTGCCTTAAGGTGACAAAGTGCTTGACCTTGACTTCTCCCTTTGTAGGATGAGGATAAATACAGCTGCCTCATATGGTTGCTGTGAAAACAGAAAGACTGAATACTCATGAATACAGGTAAACGCCGCTTAATAAATGTTTACTATTGGCGGAGGCTGTAGCAGGGTGTGATTCTTGCTCAGGAGGAAATCAGTCATCCCTGTGTACCTTTGACCATTGGTGCATTCAATCAAATATGGAAAGTTCACTGATGCCCAAGCTACTCGAGGAGCATCACCTTTTATCCTCAAGGTAAGTGCCATGAAGACATTTCCTACAGAATAACGCGGTGATCTTTCCAAAGAGAGAACTCTCAGGCTCCTGCTTGCCGGCCCCAAGTCTCAGGCAGCATCTTACCTCACTGGAGCGCACACATGCCCGTATATCATGGGGGGATGCCAGAGCCTGGAGATGTCACATTTGTCACCTGTGGTTGTGCCACCGTCAGGATGTTAAGTGAGACTTTTTCAACGAGAGAATGTTCAGCAAACATTGAAACAATACTCAGAGTATTGGGTTGAATTTATCTAAGGGTATTTGTTTTCTTTGAACACTGCCCGTGGTGCACGGCAAAGAATCAGACCTCATTGTAAGACAGCTCATGATTTCCCTGGGGGAGCTAGAAGGCAGAATAAGGTCCTTAACATGAGAACACCACCCCAAGGAAAGGCCTGTGATGGCACCATGAATGTGGGCCATGGAAGCAACTTAAATGTCCATCAACAGATGAACAGATAAAAAAGATGTGGTACATGCATACAATGGAATATTACTCAGCCATAAAAAAGAATGAAATCATGCCAGCTGCAGCAACATGGATGGACCCAGAGATGATCACACTAAGTGCAGTAATTCAGAAAGAGAAAGACAGATATCATATGATATTGCTTATGATACAAACGAACTTATTTACAAAACAGAAACAGACTCACAGACTTAGAGAACAAACTTACGGTTACCTGGGGGAAGGGTGGGAGGCGAGGGATAGACTAGGAGTTTGGGATTGACATGTACACATGGCTATGTTTAAAACAGATAACTAATAAGAACCTGCTGTACAGCACAGGGAGCTCTGCTCAATACTCTGTAATAACCTAAATGGGAAAAGAATTCGAAAAACAATAGGTAACAAGTATATGTGTAACCGAATCGCTCTGCTGTACACCTGAAACTAACACAACATTGTTAATTAACTATACTCTAAAATAAAATAAAATAAAAAATAAAATAAAAACAGACACACACACAGACACACACAGACACAGACATACACACACCCACACACCACACACACACAGACACACAGACACACAGAGACATACATATACCCACACACCACACACACACAGAGACACACACACACCACACACACACACAGACACACAGACACACACAGAGACACACACACACCATATATACACACAGACACACACACCACACACACACAGAACACACACACCATACACACACACAGACACACATACACACACAGACACACATGCACACACACACACAGACACACAGACACACACATGCACACACACACAGACACACACACAGACACACACAGACACACATGCACACACACACACAGACACACACATGCACACACACAGACACACATGCACAGACACACAGACACAGACACAGACACACACCACACGCACAGACAACGAGGGCGAGTCCTGCCCCCTCCACCAAAGTCAGCAGGAGCCTCTGGTTTGTCCATCAGGAAGGCAGGGCTGAGAGTCACAAACTCCATTTATAGAGACAAAAACTGAAATAGCTTTGCAAGTTCCCACACATTGTTGGGCGGTGAAGTCAAAAGCGGACCTCCCCAAAGTCAGCTCCACAGAAGGAAGGTGCTGGTCCGCTGCGCTCCCAGCAACATCCCTGGGGCCTGGAGCAGCAGTTGGCACAAAGGGATGCTCACTGTTTGTTGAATGCATGTTTCATAGTTTCGGCGGCGGGGGACTCGTTTTTTGCTTACTGAAGATTATTACTTAAAAGAAATGCAAAGACAAACTACAATCTAAGAGACTATATTCGCCACACATAACAAAGAAAGGTTTCTTACGAAGACTGTATTAAAGTCTTCTACAAAGCAATAAAAAATAATACTGAAAAGACAAACAGATCAATAGAAAACTGAGCAAAAGATGTGAACAGGCACATCGCCCAGTGTATAAGGATATATTGCTTTTACCCGTTCCGCCGGTAAAAATAATTAAGTGTGACACCACCAAATACTGAAGAGTACAGATGAACCGGATCGCTTACACACCAAGGATTAGGACAGAAATTGGCGCCATCATTTTGAAACACAATTTGGCATTATTTTGTAAAGTTGAATATTTACACATTTTACGATGCAACAATTCCGCTTCTAGATAAGAACTCCCCAAAATCTTTTGACGCGCGTCCAGAGACGGATGTAAGAAGGTACCGAGCAGCACTGTTCAAAATAGCAAAAAATAATTAGAAGCAACACCGGTGGCCATTGGCAAGGGAATAGTATTTTCAAACAGCAGGGTATTCTACAGCAGGGACAATGAATGATACACACAACACGATTGATCTTTGCAACCACTGGGGAGCAAGTCTCAGAGTGTTACATACCCTTTTTATAAAGTTCAAGGACGGACGAAACTAAACAATACATTGTTCAAACATACAAAGGTACTTGATAAAAACTACAAACTAAAAACGTCAAGAGAAGATTAAACACAAAATCCAGGATAGTGGTGATTTGGGCGAGTGGGGAAGTAGGGGGACGAGACGGGAGAGTAGAACACTGGTAAGTTATAAATAATGGGTTGGCAGTGAATTCACAGGTGTCCCAAAGAATTAAAAAGAAAACGTATCTTAACAGAATGCCATTGACATTAACTATGTCTTACGCATTTCCCATTTAAGAGAATTATTATGAAATACTTATTTTTCCTTTTTCTTAATCTGAACGCCTTCCAGGCTTACAATCATAGAATAATTGTTTAGAAACAGATTCCTCATAAAAGAGAAGATCCTAATTCCGGAAAATAGCTAACTGGGATGTACTGTTTCATCTTGCTTGACTTAGGAATGCTCTTATCGATCTCTAAATGGAATTTTGAAACCAGTGACTTTTATAAACATATGATGTACTGTGGGAAGAAGTAGGAAATAAAGAGGAGGGAGAGAAAGAAAAGACAATGTACAGAACAAACTCAAACAATAGCTTTAATGGGCTTTTTCCTTCCCTGTAAATCAACAAATCACCTTCCCACCAGCCAGCCAGTTGCAGTAGAATCTGGATTCATTCTGCTGGTTCTGGAGATGGTTACAAGTGCTCGGACTGGTGCCACGTTATGCATTTGGAAGAATGATTGCATTATAAACCCCATTCCAAGCTTCCCACTGTTCCAACAATGGAAACAGTGAAGAACGTTTGGGCTGATTTAAGATGTGAAGATGGAGCTCCCATACTCCTGAGGCTTCCTGCCACTCAAACATTCCCCCCAAACAAGTCTCAATCACCTGCCTAATTAAGGTCTGAGGTTAGGTAAGAAAGAATCATTTCTTCTAGTAGGAACTTGTATGCTGCTCGTAGAGCGATGCACTCATGAAATTGGAGCCCTGTTGAAACTCCAGGCTTAGCACCTAGCAGGAAATAATCAACCTCGATAGAACAGGCTTTGGGGCTTCTGTTTCCACAGGTGTGATTGATAAGATACCCTGAAGGACCTTCCCCACTAAAAACTGAAATACTAGATTAAATGTTGAAAGACACACCCCATTCATTTAGGTGCATTGCTGAGCTGCCACTAAATTAAGGAATGCCCAGAATCCCACAGAAAGTGACAACAGGCATCCTGGGAGGTGGGCCAACACCAAATTCCACTTATGCCCTGAAGGGGTGTGGCCAAACCCTAGAGATGCTGAGTCACTGCTCTGATGGTCTCTGCTATCAGAGGACAGAAGGTAAGGCAGAGGGCTGCCCGAGGGGGATCTAATAGGAGACCCCTAGTTATCCGGAAGCCTCTAGGCCACAGTCCTAAGGGAAGGACGAGTGAGAAGGAAACTCTGAGATTCAGGAGGGAACAGAAGGGAAACTTGGCTCCACTTTGAACTGAAGGTTGGGAAAAATAAATGCCCCTCCTCCCCCTGAGAATTCGTACCCACGAGCCAGCAGTCTAAATCCACCCTACCCGGCTGGTACAGAAAACTCAGGTTGAAATTTTAATTTAAAATGGTCCAGGGTTGGTGGCTCTGAGGAACAAGGGCTAATCCTCTCCAGAGGAGCTCGGCTTCCAATCCAGCCCGGGAAAATTCCTGCGCAGATAACTTTCCCAAGCCATCAGGCAACATTGACGAAACACTCAAGGAAAGAGGCCATCACAGATGAAATCCACCAGAAACAACACAAAACAAGTCCCCAAATGCTTTAGATATTGAAAATAACTGGCCCAGAATAACTCATTTAATAGGCTTAAAGTGAATATAATAAACTCAATGAACTGCCTTTGTAGCAGATTAGATGCAGTTGATTCGGAGAGGAAACCGTGAATGGCAGATAAACCCAAAGAAATGAAAAAAATCTGGAGAGGAGAGGGATGGGAAATGGGAAAGAGAGTTTAAAGGGGAAGGGGATAGAGTTGGAAGCTTTAACATATGTCGAATTTGAGTTCCAGAGGCAGAAAACAGGGTGTGGCAGAGGCACCATCCAAACAGAGAAAGTTTCAGAGTTGTTGAAAGATGTCCATCCTTAGATGCAGTAAGCCCCGTGAATTCCAACCGGGATGAATTTCTGAAAAATCACAGGAAAACCTAAGGAAAACAGAAGATCCTAAAAGCAGCCAGAGAAAAAAAAAGGTCACTTACAAAAGCACTACAATTAGGGTTGTGTTGATCTCTAAACAGAGGACTGAAAAGCCAGGGGGAGCCCACCTGACCATCATCAGTAGAGAGAGCTTTCGCCTGAACTTGAACTTCATAAACGGGGTCACACTTTCTCTCTCTTTCCTGCCCTCTTCTTGGCTTTCTGTGTGAGGCCAGTGCTTGATGTGCTCGCAGTGGCAGCGTTTCACCAGCCTTCAGTCCTTCTCTGCACACGTACCCACTCGCGACCTAGCGTGTAAATGTCCAGATTGATCCCCTCAGGTACCCTCCCAATGTACCTGTCAGTTCTCACTCAAAATGACCAGGTAATCAACACTGTGATGAGGTAAGAATGAAAGGAAAGTTGATACGAGTCAGACATTTCCAGGCTGCAGCACAATCCATACGATTAAGTGAAAATCTCAAGAAACTGGTAAACGTCCAGAAGAAAGAGGTTCTACTTCATATGCTGTAGACAGCAGAAATCTAAAGGTCAGAGTCTAAATGATCACCTATACTTAGAAAAGATGCCCATGGATGGCATGTTTTAAGGGAAGTTCCTGCCAAGCATGGAGTTTTATATTAGCTGTTTGAGAAACTCTTGAAAATTGGAGTTTATGTGTTAAGTCCGACAGTACCGGCCTCACTACACAAAGAATAGCGCCGTAAGTAAAAGTAGCCTGGAAACTGTCAATGATATATTCGTGCTATTAAAGATCAGCACATCTCCTTACTTTTATTAATGCTAAGATTTTTAGCATTAATAAAAGAAGAAGAGTAACCACAGAAACAGAGCATTGATCTTATTTCCATGGGAAGGAAAGCAACTCCTTCCGTGGAATACTTTGAGGTGTTCTGGCAACGATTCTACCTGAGAAGATTCCTCTCCTAAAGCTCTCGCTGAACTATTTAAAGTAACGGGAATTCTTAAAAATAATAGGCAAGCCGTTTAATAATAAAGGCAATTTTCATTGAGAGTTAAAATAGTCTTACTATACAGAAATGCAAAAATGTGATGGCAACAGACCAAACCATCCAAGAGGAAAGAGGGAGAACACAGCAAAGGACCAAATCCATGTTCAGACTCTGCAGTAAAAAGGAAAAACTGACACGCACTGAAAGCCTGCTCTTGGCCAAGCACTTGTTATATACTTCATTGCACTGAAGACTCATGACCACCCTCTAAGTATATATACGTATATGTTTATTTGTATCTTTTTCTCATCTGCTAAAGCCATCCAGTCCTCCCTCGGTATCTGGAGGGGATTGGTTCTAGGACCGCTGTGGGTACCAAAATTCGAGGATGCTCAAATCCCTTATAAAAAAATGATGCAGTATTTGCATAACCTACGCACAGCCTGCCAGTATACTTCAAATCATCTCTAGATTACTTATAAGATCTAATACAAGGTAAATGCTATGTAAATGTTTGTGAATGCTACGTAAAGAGTTGCCAGAGGGCAGCAAATTCAAGTGCATTTCTACTATTTTCTCTCCTTTCCCTCCTCTCTCAGTATTTGACAGTTTTACCATTAATTTTCCCCTCTTTTGGTTACCTTTGTAAATTAAAATGCTACATCTAAACTTGCCTTTCCTGTTCCATCAACTTGCAATGGTGTATCTTGATTCGTTACTTTGCAATATGAGGATATTACTGTCTCTATCCTTTCCTACAAATTTTAAACTTCTACTTATTATTTTTTTTTTTTCGGTCCGCGCCGCACGGCAGGCGGGATCTTAGTTCCCGGACCAGTGATCGAACCCACGCCCCCTGCAGTGGAAGCGCGGAGTCTCAACCACTGGACCACCAGGGAAGTCCCTTCAGCTTCCACTTTTGATAGATCCTATTTTACACGGTCAAGGCTGATGTTATGTACATTTTGCCTCTACTGATAGAATAGTTAAATATTTCGAGGTTTGCCTATAGATTGATTCTAATACTGGAAATCAATAAACTATTTATCATGGTTGTATAGTTATTTTTTATTCTAGGGCCAAATTCCTTCTCCCTTGTTCCAAGATCACAGTGCCATTCGCCTTAAAAGACAATATGCTAGCATCATGTAAGATCAAATGGAATTTTTTCTTAATTCTATCTGTTGCTCAAAATAATAATAAATGTTTGGTAGAATTCACTTGGGATGCCATATGGACATCGTGTGCCATAGAGTTTTGCTTGTGGGAAAGTTTTTAATTACAGATTTAGTATCTTTATTAATTACAGGACTACTCTGATTTTTTATTTCTTCTTAATATGAGTTTTGAAAAGCTGTGTTTTTATAGAAAATTATCCATTTTACCTCAGTTTTCATTTTTTTTGGCATAAATTTTTTTCACAATATCCTGAAGTACTAATTTCAATTTCTGAAATATTGTTAGTGATGTCTCCTTTAAAAATAAATTTATTTATTTTACTTATTTTTTTTTTTAATTTATTTTTGGCTGTGTTGAGTCCCTGTTGCTGCGCGCAGGCTTTCTCTAGGTGCAGTAAGCAGGGGCCACTCGTTGCGGTGCACAGGCTTCTCATTGCGGTGTCTTCTCTTGTTGTGGATCACAGGATCTAGGCGCGCGGGCTTCAGTAGTTGTGGCTCGTGGGCTCTAGAGCACAGGCTCAGTAGTTGTGGCACACGGGCTTAGTTGCTCTGTGGATTGCGGGAGTCTTCCCGGACCAGGGTTCGAACCCGTGTCCCCTGCATGGGCAGGCGGATTCGTAACCACTGTGCCACCAGGGAAGCCTGATGTCTCCTTTTTGATTGTAATAATGGTTAGTGTCTACTTCCTTAATCAGCCTTGCTAGGTATTTATCAATTAGATTAGTACTTTAAGAAGTGACATTGCCGGCCCCTAGGGTATAAGTCTAGTCTACTTTTATTGATATGCTAAACAGTTTTCCAAAGTGGTTTTTACCGAGTTACATACCCACCAGCAGTATATGAGAGTTCCGGTTGGTCCACATCCTTGCCAAAACCTGGTATTGTCTGTCCTTTTTATTTTAGCCCTGCAGGTAGGTGTGCAGTGCTATCTTATGGTTTGAATTTGCATTTATCTGATAACTAATGATTTTGTGCGCCTCTTCATATGTTTGTTTGCCATTTGGATAGCTTCTTCTGTGAAGTATCTGTCTATATATTTTGTCCATTTCTCTACTATCTTTCTTTCTTTGTAAGAGGTTTTTTACTTATATGTTTTTTCATATATTTTTTACACATTTACATATATGTCCTTTCCAGGTTGCATGTATTGCAAAAAATCATATCCCGACTTCTCAGCTTGCCTTTTCACTCTCCTAACGTTGTTAGATCAACAGTTTCTTAGCTTTGTGTAGCCCTATTTATCAATTATTATGTATTATTTACTTGTTTATTATGTCCAATTTATCCATTACATTTAGTGCCTTTTAAAAGTCTTTCCTTACCTCAAAAGCATGAAGATATTCTCCTGTGATTTATTCCAGAAGTTTATTGGTTTTGCCTTCCTTATTTACATATATAATCCACCTAGAATTGATTTTGAGTATGATTTCTGTTTTTCAATATGGATATTCAATTGGTCTAGCACCACTAAATGAAAAGACCATGTTTTTCTCATTCACGTCAGTATCATCTTTGTCATTTAATCAAATGACTATATATTTAGGTCTGTTTCTGTACTTTCTGTTATGTTTCATTTCTCAATTTGTCTCTCGTGTGAATGGCACACTGACTTTATTATGATAACCTCATAATTAGTTTTAATGTATCAGAGTATAAGTTCAAATTAGCTTTTCTTCGAAATTACTTTGGTTATTTCTAGACTTTCATATTTTCACACAAATTTTAGAATCAGTTTGTTGATTTCCACACAAAAGAATATCTGCTGAAATTCTGATTGAGCTTGCAGTTACTCTATAAATCAACTTGTGGAGACTTTTATCTTAATAATTTTAGTCTTCCAATCCATGACCATGGTGTAAATCTCATTTATTTTTTTTTTAGGCCACCAGGGAAGCCCAATTTAGGTGTTTTTAATTTATTTCCATGATGTTTTATAATTTTCTACATAGAACTCTTGCATATTTTCATGAGTTACATCCTAGACATTTGACATTTTTGATGGTATTATAAACGGTAGATTTAGTTTTTTCACCTTTAATTCTTTATTGCTAATATACAGAAATAAAGATTTTTGTATTGTTCTCTTATCTAGCATCTTTACTAAATTAACTTATAAATAGCTTGTAGATTATTTTGAATATTCTATGTATAATGACTGCTTCATTTCTTCCTTTGTAATCATTCTAGTTCTTTATTGCCTTATTGTACTGTCTAGGATCTCTATTACAACGTTAAATAAAAATGGTGATTTAGGACTTCCGTGGTGGCACGGTGGTTAAGAATCTGCCTGCCAATGCAGGGGACACAGGTTCGAGCCCTGGTCCGGGAAGAACCCACATGTCGCGGAGCAACTAAGCCCATGCGCCACATCTACTGAGCCTGTGCTCTAGAGCTCACGAGCCACAACTACTGAGCCCACGCGCCTAGAGCCCGTGCTCCACAAAGAGAAGCCACCGCTGTGAGAAGCCTGCACGCAGCAACGAAGACCCAATGCAGCCCCATAAATAAATAAATAAATAACACTGTATAAAGAATAATTATTATTTTAAAAAATGGTGCTATTAGGCATCTTTGTCTTATTCCTGATTTAAGGAGGAAAACTTCTGACATACCAAAATTAAGTATGAAGCTTACTCTAAGTTTTTTATATATACTTGTTCATCCCATTAAGGAACTTCCCTTCTATATCCACTTTGGTAAATTCTTTCCTTTTTAATCATTACTGGAATTTGAATTTTATCAGATGTTTTTTCTGCATCTGACATGATAATCAATTTTTCTCCTTTATTCAGTTAATCTGGTGAATTGCATTTCATTGATTTTTATAGTGTTAAATCAACTTTGCATTCCTGGAATAAATCCAACTTTTCATGATGTGTTTTTGGTTTTGTTTTTATAAATTGCAGAATTCAATTTGCTAATATTTTGTTTAGGATCATGCCTCGATTGTTCATGAGAAGAACCAGCTTATAATTCTCTTTCCTTGTACTATTCTTGCCAGGCTTTGATATCAATATTATGCTGGCCTCATAAAAATAAATTGGGATTTATTTCCTCTTTCTCTATACTTGGGAAGTTTTGTTTGTTTGTTTTTTTTTTTTGCGGTATGCGGGCCTCTCACTTTTGTGACCTCTCCCATTGCGGAGCACAGGCTCTGGACGCGTAGGCTCAGCGGCCATGGCCCACAGGCCAAGCCGCTCCGCAGCATGTGGGATCGTCCCGGAACGGGGCACGAACCCGTGTCCCCTGCGTCGGCAGGCGGACTCTCAACCACTGCGCCACCTGGGAAGTGTTTTTTTAAGAGTGGTGTTATATATTACTTGAGGTTTGGAAATGTTCACAAATGAAGTTTATCTGTGCCTTGAGATTTCTTAGTGGAAAGGTATTTAATTACAAATTTAAGTTTTAATTACATATTTAAGTTTTAAATGGATATTCAGATTTTCCATTTTTCTTTTTGTAACAGTTGTGGTAAATTGTACTTTCTTAGGAATTTGTCCATTTCATCAAAAGTTGTAAATTTCTTGCCTAAATTTAGTTCCAGTATCTCTTCTTATCTTTTAAATGTCTATATGATCTGTAGTGATGTCTTTTTCTTTGATTCCTGATATTGATTATAAGGGCTCTCTTTTTTTCCTTCTTCAGTCTTCAAAAAACTAACTTAGTCTTTCAGACAACCAAATTTCAGCTTTGTTGACATTTCTCTATGGTACTTAGAGTTTCTATTTCATTAATTTCTGCTCTTATCTTTATTATTTCCTTCCACCTATATTCTTGGGTTTACTTGGCTGGGAGTTTGTGTCTTTTTTTTCCCTTAGGTTTTTTAGCTGGATAGTGAGATCATTGTTTTTTAAACTTTCTTCTTTAACATATGGATTTGATGGTTGTACAGTTTTCCATAAGCACAACATTTGTGGCACTCAACATATTTTGATATGCCATATTTTCATTTTCATTCAGTGCAAAGTATCATTTACCTCCACTGGGGTTTCTTTCTTGACCTAAGGTTTATTTTAAAATAAATTGTTTAACTTCCATGTATTTGAGAATTTTCTAGTGATTATTTCTGTTTGCTTATTTTCAGTTTAAGTTCGCTGTGTAAGAGAACATGATTTCAATCCTTTGAAATTTGTTGAGACTTACGACCTAGCAAATGATCAATTTTGATAAAATTTGGCATCTATGACTTGCAAAAAGTATATTCTGGGGCTTCCCTGGTGGCACAGTGGTTAAGAATCTGCCTGCCAATGCAGGGGACACAGGTTCAAGCCCTGGTCCGGGAAGATCCCACATGCCATGGAGCAACTAAGCCTGTGCGCCACAACTGCTGAGCCTGCGCTCTAGAGCCCGTGAGCCACAACTACTGAGTCCGTGCACCACAACTACTAAAGCCCGTGCACCTAGAGGCCGTGCCGTGCAACAAGAGAAGCCACCGCAATGAGAAGCCCGTGAAACTGCAACGAAGAGTAGCCCCCGGAGAGGCTGCAACCAGAGAAAGCCTGCGCGCAGCAACAAAGACCTAACCCAGCCAAAAATAAATAAATAAAAATTTTAAAAATTGACTTTTCTAAAAAAAAAGTACATTCCATCAGTTAGGTGCATTGTCATGTAGGTTAGTTTTGCTTATCACATCATTCACATTTCCTAGTCCTCTCTTTGGTTGTATATAATTAATTATAAAATACATCTGTTTACAGTTTAATTTACATTATTATAGTTTTCAGTTTTTGAATTTCCATTGGATATTCTTTAAAGATCTAGTACTCTGGAAAATTCTCTATCTTGATTTCAATGTTTCTTAACATAATAACATTCATTATTTTTAAGTATGTGTCTGACCAATAGCTGAGTCACAGATGAGTCCACCTGGTATTTTATTTAATGTTAGACATCGTGATTTTAAAAATTTATGGCCTTGGATGCTATTATTTTTCTTCAAAGAGGCTTTTCCCCTGCCCTCTGTGAGGCATCCAGAATGGAATCAGATGAGTTCAGTCCAACCAGGACTGAGGGGACGTGAGGCGGACTTGTGGTCTTTATAAGGCTTGGTTTACCCACAGGCTCAGTGTAAAACCCAGGGATTCCAGGGGAAGGTCACTAGGGCCCCCTCCCCTTCTGGCAGATTCTGAAATCCAACGTTTGTTTCCCAAGGACCGTGAGCCTGTTGAAAATTCCACACTGTGTTTCAGTGTTTTCTGCTTAGCTTCCTAGACTTTGCCCTGTACAGCATAAGCTTCAATAGGGTCAGAGAAAAACGATGCCAACTGTGGAGCTTTCCTCAATATCCCTTTTCTCTGGGATATTGGTCCTTCAAGTCCCGGACACTTTGGTAGGATCATTGGTCAGTGACAGAAGCCAAATTTACTCCGCGGTTTGAAAAGAAAATCCAATACTTTTAGGGTTATATTCCATTTACTAATGCTGTTCCACCATTACAAAGATCAGCGAACACAAGCTCTTTTTATTTAACATCCCATTTTCTAGAATATAGTTGGTTTAGTGTTTCTTTTAGAACGCTTACTTAGTGGAGATTTATATCTTTGCCACTGTGAATCTCCCTGGACTATCCATTGTCAGGAAAACTGTGAACTTGGATTTAAAATCATTGCACTAAGTTGCTTTCTTTGAATTGATTATTTATGGTCGACTCACTCCCTATTAATCCCCACCAAGTTATATGGTCTTAGGGGCTTGATCATAAGTTTTGTTTCCATAAGTCTTTTGGAAACAAAAGGCTTGGAGTGGCCATAGATTCTCCTATAGTCAATTATTTCATGAGTCTCATTCCATCCAAATTTATTTTGGAAAAAATGCCTTTTTAAAGTAAGCTTTAAAATAATCACAGGGAAAAAGATAGCTCATTTCTCAGCAATCCCTTCTGGTGAATTAAAAACTCAAACTTTGGAGATCAATCAGAGACTGTGATTTTCCACCTGAAGATTTGACAATATCTAAAAACCAGAATATATACAACATTCAGGATTTTTCAAAAATCAACACATTCTGAAAAGTTGCTCTGCACGGAAAAAACACACAAGAATCTAAGATTTTTTTAGACCTCTCACCATATGAATTGTCAAGTTTATTATGAAGCTCCATTTTTAAAATATGAAGATTTCATCAACACTCTTTTAGTGAATTTCAGTGTATTATTTGTCAACTGATAAGTTGTGGACGGTTTTTGTTCTTCTGTGTCCTATCCTACAGAATCGTTTTGGAGAGAGATTTGATAGAAATCACATGTGGCTGGGTAACAAACGAATTCACTCCACTGAAGGTGAACACATGCTTTTATTTTAGAATAGATAATTTAAACCAAACATGACACTATGAAAATTAACATTTGGTTTTCCTCAATCCTGCGACACAGAGCAGTATTCTCACATCTTACTTCCCAGTTACAACAACATGAGAAGATATTGATACTGAGCCTATTATCTCAGCAATAACGCATATTACTACAAGTGATTACTTATTAGCAGTAAGATTTTCCTCCAGGGCTTAATTTAGAATGCCTGCAATGAGATAACAAAATCTCAGTCTTGGAAGTGATCCTCCGTATGGTTAATGTTTAGGGAAATTTTTATTGCTTCATGGCAGTTTAAGATCCTTAATTGGCTGGTTCTTTGAAATGAAGGCATACAGTAAGGACCCAAACCTTGGAAGGCTGACGTGAATGACATATGCAGAATTAGAAGCCAGGCTTCCCGGAATGGTTGGTAGGATTTAGTTCAGAAGTAGAAGTGTTCATTTTTTTTCATGCTCCGTGATATCCTCGGGACTCCCGGATGTCCTGCTACTTTAGCAGCTTCCACCCACGCCCCAGGATTCTACGCGCAGATAGAGAAGTTGGGCGTGGATGGGTTGATCCACCCAATTGTATTCTTTCATGACCAGAGTGCAGTCAAACATCAGGTTTGGTCACATGGAGTTGTGATGGGGTCGTGATGCAAAACTTGGCTGATCCAATGGGTTAGAGCAGGTTGTCCTGGAAGATTTCAGCTCCGAGTGAGCTAAATCTACTTTAGGCTTGACAAACCAACAGAGGATTCTAATTCCTGCAAATTCTCGAGACAGCAAGGCAAGCTTCCAGTCCGGAGAACGCCGAGGCAGGTAGGAGCTCAGGTATGTAAGGGTAAGATAAGGGCGCAGGCCTGGAACTTCTGACTCACAGGTGTGCCTGATCAAAAAGCATAAGGGGAGAAGCCACTTCCCAGACTCAGAACTGCAAGTCAGCGCAGGCATGAGAGCACGGCTGACCTGATGCGGAACCCCCAAACTGATACCTAAGTGGTTCCTCCATTCTCCCTGACCTGACCGCGGAGGCTGAGGCAGGGCGGAGTCTCCAGGGAATCACTAAGCGGTCCCAGCTGCGGGATAGGAGGGCTTCGAGAGCAGGGAATTCCTTGGTCGCCGCATCCTTCTTTAGCGACTACTTTTGTGGATTTCTTTATTCCTTTCCGAATTCTTGGAGAATTGGAGATTAATGAATGTTGGAGATTAATCAAGTTCCAAATGCAGTTTTTACCTTGACCAGGTATCATTCTTGCGACCCTGAACAGATGCTCAACGGAGGACCAGGTATCCCCCCTCCCTGGCATGGCTGCAGGTGTGCCTGGGTCCTACGGATGGCCCAGGGCCCTGCATTTTCCCCTCTGAGCCGCCTTTGAATCTGCTGACTGACGACAGCGATGACTGGACGTCTCCATGACTGAACTAAAATCTTCAGGCTGCCAAAACACTGTGATAAATTTCCTTAATGGAACTGTTGGCTAGAGGAGGAAGCATCTCTACAGAAGCCTTGCTTGTACTTCCATCCAAAGCTCTTCCCTCTGATTCTAAGCCCCAGGCTCTCGGTAGATTGCCTAATTATTTGGAAAGGTGCTGAGCTAGCAGGTGGCCTGGCTCAGCCCAGTCGAAGCGCCGAGGGCCGCCTGCATCCACACGAGTCTGCGTCTTAGGAGACCTGCCCCTGCGGGACCACTCGCTCAGCTAAACACATCCTCTCTGGTCCAGCCTCCTTAGTCCAGAATATCAGCATGGCGACTCGGAAAGAAAAGGTACAGGCAAGCTAGGAGAGCCTCTGCCCCGGCAGTGAGGCACCTGCAAAACAGAGAAGCATGTTCTCGTGAACAGGTGAGGATGCGCAAGGAGGTTCAGCTGCAAGTGAAGAGAAATCCAGCAAGAGAGCAGGTCTGATGTTCAGATTGTAGACCCAAGAGGAGCCCAGTGCAGGGGGAAAACGATGGTCTTCGGGTGCTTGCAAACCCTAAATGCTTCCTTCCACTGACTATCCATTAATTCATCCATCCAACGTTTATCACAACCTACTACATACTCTGATGCTGGACTAGGCGTGCACCAAGCCCAGATTCTGTCAGCGGAGCTCGTTTTCCAGGCAGAAGTCAGGTTAGGGTGAAGGAAGGAAATTGTTATTTAAGTATTTACCGCATGGCAGGTACTTTCGTAGTGAGGATTTCATTTGATCCTCGAAACAATCCCGTAGATATTATTCTCCCCGGTTCTGACGAATGGCAAAGAAAGCACACTTCATGAAAGTAGGATAAAGAGGAATAAAACCAGAGTGAAGCTGATCATCCATCGGACCCACACAAGGTACCACCTCCGAGTCTCTGCTCACTTACCTGTAAAATGGATAGTTGTACCCGTCTTGGAGGACAGTTGTAAGGAAGGAAATTGCATTACATGGCAAATACAAAAGTCCCAACTCTAAGGTTTCACGCCCGGCAAATGGTTGCTAAGTGTGTGTCTCCTGCATTCCCACCAGAGGCCGATGCCCTAGAGGCTGCCGGAGCAGTAGGACGACGCCTGGCCCGGGCGACACACACACAACCCTGAGCTGGCCGGAGCTGGCGTGGGACGGCCGGAGCTCAGCCCCCAGTCCCGAGGGGCTGGAAGAGCAAGACAGTCATTAGCATTAGCACAGCATGACCAGCTTTCCTCGGGCTGGATGACAAGAGCGCTGCTGCATTTCAGCAGGACCCACGGCCTCAGCCCCCAAAGCAAGGAAGTCCTGGCCCCAAGTCATTGCTCCCAGAGCCCCATCTCCAGGCGTCGCGGCTCTCACCTCTTCCTCCTGTGACTCAACAACTCCTCAGCGGTTTCCATCTGCCTCTAGCCTCGTTTCCCTGACCCTCTGTGTCTCTGATGCTGTCTCTCCCCGCTGATATCAGCTAGGTTCACGTCAGCTAGGTGCACAGTGAGCTCGCTCGGGGCTGAGTCACACAAAGTCCAGGGCCCCCAGAGGTGCTCGGCGAGTCACCGGACCTGTGAAGGCTGAGCTGCTGGCAGGACAAGTGGCCCTTCCTTCAGGGGCCCCGAGCCTGCGCAGGGCACGGCTGGTCTCAGGCTCTGTCTCTCTGTGTCTCTTTCTTTCTCACACACACATGCACAAGCACGACCTCAACAAGTCAAGGATGTGGTGTCACGGTATCCAGGCCCCACGGCCCCACATGAAAACGCTTCGTCCCCTCGGCTTCTGAATATCACTGTTGCTTCCTTCTCATGAAGGAAGGCGACTCCGGCCTAGAGCCTAAAAACAGGGCTTTTCTGTTTCTGACTCCTGTTCACGAATTGAACCACAGTTGAAAAGCAGGGAGAAAGTCTGCTTTGTTTCTGCATCATTCATGTCATAGGGCCTGGGTGGCAATGCAGAACTGTCACCAACTTCTCGGTTTGAACTCCTACCCAGAATCCATCCTGGGAAAGTCTCTTCCTTCACAGCCACCAAATTCACACTAGTTTGTTACTTGAAGCCATGAGCACAAAACATCAACGGAAAGGCTTTGGGATGCGGAATCGGAAAGGATGTGAAGGTAGAGAAGATAGGTCAACAACAAACTGAGAGTATCTGAGTGGGTAGTTCTGGGGATAGACATTGTCTAAAAGCTATGAAGAATTCCCTTCTTCATTTAGAACCCCATTCGCCATGTATCTGAATTCAAAGTCTTCCACTCCATCATAGCTTAGCTGAAACCCTTCCTCGATCGTCTGTCATTAATAACTACTTCCTTTCCAATACCCCGCCCTCTGGCCCCTCTTATCTTTTTCTCTTATCACACTCATTAATTTGCCCCGGGGTAGATCCAGGTTCTGTAGGGCCTAAAGTTTAAACAATTGGGGGGGGGGGCACCTCCTTGGGGAAAATAATTATAAGTGATTAGTTAAAAATCACCAAATCACAGTAATTAGTAAAAATTAGATGTGAAAATGATTATTTGTTTAAAATAAAGAAATCACAACAAAATCAAGTTTTAACAAGTTAATGAATAAAACAAACATTACAAAATCTAGAAAAAAATCACATTTTCATGAAGTAAGTACCTGTCAGAGTTACTTAACTATTTTCTATAGACAAAATGGAAAGATAATTCAGTGTTTCTTCTATAAGGTTGGTCACAATTTTATTATTGTTAATAACTGGAATAAATAAAACATACAACTTCACATATAGGCGCAGTACCCACTCTTTGTCCTACAGCCACCAGGTTGTACCTAGATACCTACACATGCTATTACTTCGTGCCTTATCAACAACCAGAAAATGTATGATGCGTGTATAACTGTGTAACTATTTATGCTGTGTTATAGAGAGCATTCCTGACCTCAGAAAGTTCTGTTCTGACCAGGCACTGCTGTGAACTGAATCTTCTGTTTACAGTTTTCCGTGTCTGATTAGAAGAATTTCCCACCAACTAGCTTTGGGCTCCATTTACTTGACAGCTGGTGTCTCCTCCATGCCCACCCACTTCCTGTGCTGAGTGCCACGGGGCCTGCTCCTGTCGCGATAAAGCCACTGCTTGGCACCTGCATCAGCACGGGGGTGGGGGGGTGAGATGTTTCTAGAAATCACTCCTGCACCGGTGCAAGTGGGAAGCGGTTCACTCCACAATGCAGTGTCCGGGAGCCCCACTCGTACATTTCAAAAAACCCAACTAGATGTGTCCTCAGCACTTCTCCTTTGCTGGATCTCAAAAATATCCTTGGCTTTTTCAGCAATGGGGAAAAGCAAGAAGGGAGACACAGGTGGGAAAAAAAAAAAAAACAACTCAACTTTTTCAAATTTTACCAAAATGTATGGCCAGGTAAGTGAATTGATAGGGTCTCTCCCTGGGGTTGGAAAGGAGTGAGGGGCACTGACGCACGGGCGCCATACACTTCCTGCTAAATCTGCCGCTGGAACTTGGTCTTACAGTAATTTACGTCCTCGTCTAATTACGCCTTCTATCTTTGAGTGCACTTTCACATTTCCAGTTCCTGATACAGTTCTTTTCACACAGAAGCGACTCAGTAAATTTTTGTTGAATTAACTAATTCATATATATCAATGAGCAAGTTAGAGTAACCTGATCTCTGCTCTGACGTGATTAAGTGTGCAGAGAATCTGGGCTGTCCACCCTCTTTGTGGAGAGGACACCTATCGGTAGCTTCGGTCCTGAGTTTCTCTGGAGCGCCAGGGTTTCTTGCACTGGTCAAGTCAAGAAGGTCAGAGACCGCTTGGTGAGGATTTCTGTAAGGACTGTAATTTATTAGCTTAAATAATCAACTTGTTACTATGATTTACAGTAAGAGATCGGTTAAGTAAATTATGGCACGTCTATACAATGAAATGCTCTGTTAAAATGCACGTAATAGAACTCTGACTTCTGAAACGGAAAAACATCCATGGTGTGTGCGGGGGAGCGGGAAAGGCCCCCCTCCAATATCATCGCCAGTTCAAACGTCTCCAAGCAGTATTTTGTCCCTCCTGCTGGCCTACGCAAGAAACCCTACCGACACCCGGTCCCCTGTAGCCTCGGTGAGACTTCCATCCACTGACCTCTCCACTTCCTCCTTTTCATGACATCCCTCCCATCCAGCTTGGAGTCCATGGCCCATTATTTCAACTACTCCCCTGCAGGTACACTAAACTCCCTTGGCCCTTGTACTTTTGCTTGTTTTTCACCATTAAAAAAATATATATATATTTATTTTTGGCTACATTGGGTCGTTGTTGCTGCACGCGGGCTTTCTCTAGTTGCGAAGGGCGGGGGCTGCTCTTCCTTGCGGTGCGCGGGCTTCTCATTGCGGTGGCTTCTCTTGTTGCGGAGCACGGGCTCTAGACACGCTGGCTTCAGTAGTTGCGGCACACGGGCTTCAGTAGTTGTGGCTCGTGGGCTCAGTAGCTGTGGCTCGCGGGCTTTAGAGCGCAGGCTCAGTAGTTGTGGTGCATGGGCTTAGTTGTTCCGCGGCATGTGTGATCTTCCAGGACCAGGGCTTGAACCCATGTCCCCTGCATTGGCAGGCGATTCTTAACCACTGCACCACCAGGGAAGCCCTCGCCATTTATTTTATTGTGGTAACATACACAAAACATAAAACTCACCATCTTATTTATTTTTAAGTGTACAATTCAGTGGTATTAAGTACATTCACAATGATGCAACCATCACCACCATCCATCGCCAGAACTCTTTTCATCTTGCAGAACTGAAACTCTGTACCCGTTAAACACATACACACACACACACACACACACACACACACACACACACACACACCCATTCCCCTTTCCTGACAGTCCCTGGAAATGACGGTTCTCCTCCGTCTCTATGATTTTGAGTACTCTAGGTATTTCACATAAGCGGAATCGTATAGCATTGTCTTTTTGTGACTGGCGTATTTCACTATAATAATTTTTTTCCGGTTATCTTGAAGTTTATTTAAACCAAGGGAAAAAAATCACGTGTTTTCATACAACACATACTTGGTGCTTTAAATAACAGTTGTGACAAATAACAGAGAATTAAGGGATGCTGTACAATGTCTCAAACACTTTGAAACACCATAGTAGCCGATACGTACATAGAGGCACGCCTTAGGTGGGAACAGGAATGCAGCTTAGAAGAGAAAGAAAGAAATCACACTGGAACTGCTCAATTTCTTTAAAATCACTGAGCAAGGGGAGCAACATTGAACTTCCAGACTGACGTAACATCGTTTAGCAAGGTTCATCCATGTTGTAGCATCTGTCAGAACTTCCTTTCTTTTTAAGGCTAAATAACACTCCATGGTATCATTTACACCACACACATATATATACCACACTTTGCTTATCTGGACACTTGTTCTGCTTCCACATGTTGGCCAGATTTCTCTCTCTCTCTTTTTACATTTTATATATTTTTATTGATATCTCCATTTTGTTCATACATCATTTTCTTGAGTTTCTTCTCATCTTCCTTTAGTTCTTTCAGCATCTTTAAGGCAGCTACTTTAAATCGTTGCCTAGTAAGTCTACCATCTGGTGTGTCTCTGGGCCAGTTTCTGTTGGTTTATTTTTTCCTTTGAATGGGCCATACTTTGCTGTTCCTTAGTATTGCTTGTGATTTTCTGTTTAAAGCCGGACATTGCATCTAATGATGTGCTAACTCTGGAAATCAGATTCTCCCCCTTCCCCAAGGTTTGCTGATTTCTCTCTCTCTCTCTCTCTCTCTGTCTGTCTGTCTGTTGTTATAGGCTGTTTCCATGCTAAGGATCAGCCTGAGGTGTAAACTTAGGGTCTTCTCAGGTATTTTCTGAGTCTGTACCTTTCCCTTTCCCTGGATATGTGTGGTAACTTTCTAATTGTCCCATATATGCAGTTGCTTTTGAACATTCTAGTCTTTAGTGTCCAGCTCCCAAAAGGGTACAAAGGGAAAAATGAAGGGAGGAGGTACCAGCCCTTTGAATGCCCTGGAAGTCACTTCAGCCAGAGGAAGCGGGCTTGCAGCAATGCCGGCTCACCTCTTCACCTGCACCTTTATGATCAGAAGCAGCAACCAGCAGTCAGAGCACAGATCCCCTGGCTCCCGGAAGCTACACGAGCTGCTCCCGGAACACATGCAAGGCTGCTTGCCGGGGGTGGGGGTGGGATGGGGGAGGGATGGAGAGACGGAGGATGGATAGCTGCTACCATGCTGGGTGCTGAAACTGATTTGAATTTAACCACAATTTACCATGAAGCCTTCCGCTAGAAGTTGCCGGACTCCAGAGTTCCAAGATAGTTACACTGGATGGAGTCTGCCAGCGCAATTGCTGTCTAGGCGCAGAGACAGGTTCCTGATGCTCCCTCCTCTGTCACCTTCCCAGAACCCTCTCTGAACCTCGGCCTGGTAATTACACTTCCCTACCTGGAGAAACCTTTGAACTAACCCAACTGCTCTTCTTCTACTTGCCTGCAATCAGGCAGTGGAAGCCCACTGGAGAAAATCACGTTACTGAACAGATTGCCTAACCACCATAGACTACGGACTGATGATCAACAAGCACAACTGAGTCTACACAGTTCCAACCAACCTTTCTCAAAAAACTCGTCTTCACTTCTTCATTTTTCTCTTGCTCTGCTTCTCCCTTTAAAAAACAGGAAATATCTTAAACACTCTCGAATATACAGTCTACGAGGCTGATGGGTTCTGCTCTATCCCTAGTTCTTAAAACAGTGTTTGGCACATGCGAGATACTCATTTTGAATGAATGGGCACCGAGAAGTACATAAGTCAAAACAGAAAGCACAGTGGTGCCCCCATGCTTTATCAGATGTTGACATACTGCCATATTTGCTCCACATTTTTTCTTTTGTGAAATTAAATACTGCAGACAAAGCAGAAACCCCTATGTGTCCTTTCTGGATCCTGTTCCCCTCTCTCCATTCCTAATGATAGTTGCTGTCAGTCATTTGGCATTTATCTTTCTCATGTAAGTTTTTGCGCTTTACTACTACCTATTTGGGAGTTCCATAATACTATATAGCGTTGTTGTGAAGGATTATAGCTTTGCATAAGTGGCACCACACTCTGCATATCATTCTACAACTTTTTTTCCTTCTACATCATGTTTTTCAGAGGTTGATACCCGTGGTTCCAGTTCATTCTTTTAAAGTTGTGTAGGGTTCCTTTTCCCTTGCTTGTATCACAGTTTGTTTATTCATGCTCTTATTGATGGACATTCACACGATTTCCAGACTGTTACCGTTACTGGCACCGCTACAGTGGACATTCCTGTACAAGTGCCTCTGAGCAACAGTCTGCAAGAACTCCTTCAGGAATGATCTGGAATGCTGGGACACAGGGAATGCCGAGTTTCATCTCTGAGAGACATGGTCAGATTATTCTCCAAATATTTTGTACTAACTAACATTTCCAACAGAAATATTTGAAAGTTCTCCTTGCTCCACATTCAAGTCACCATGTGGTATTGTCAGGCTTTAAATATTTTTCTAATCTCATGATGTGAAACAGCAACTTACTTTTTTATTTTACATGTCTCTGATTACCAGTAAAAATGAAACAATTTTTCATGTTTACTGGCCATTAGGCAATCCTCTTTTATAAACTGCAACCTCATATAACTTTGGCTATTTTTTTTTTTAAGTAAGACTTTTTTTTCTTTTTTTTTGGAGCAGTTTGAGGTTCACGGCAAAATGATAGGGCGAAGGTACAGAGATTTCCCGTATGCCCCCTGCCCTCAAGCATACATTATCAACATCCCCACCGAAGAGGTACCTTTGTTACAATTGATGAACCTACACTAACACATCATTATCACCCAAAGTTCATAGTTTACAGTAGGGTTCTCTCTTGGTGTTGTACGTTCTATGGGTTTGGACAAATGTATGACAACATGTGTCCGTCATGATGGTGTCAGACAGTATTTTCACTGTCCTAAAAGTCCTCTGTGTTCCGTTTATTCATCTCTCTCCACTCCAAAAAAAGAAACCTTGCCTATTTTTTTTTATCAAGTCAGTTCTTTCTCTCTTTAATTTGCAGGCAATCATTATATACTCTGACAACTAATCCTTTGTCAACTATGTGCATTGTAAATGTCTTCTTTTGGTCTGTGTTTTATGTTAACTTTATTTATAGCATTAAAAAATATATATTTTAAAGGAGTTTAACATTTTAAAGGAGTCAAATTTATCAATTCTTTCCTTGACTGCTCTTGTATATTGTTTAAGAACGCTCTCTCTCCATCCTCAGGTCTTAAGAATATTGTTTTATGCTATCTTCTAAATTTTTAAAATACTGCTCCACACACTGAGTTTTTAATCCAGCCAGGGGAATAAGGTAAGAATTAAATTTTATCTTTTCCATACAGATAACTAATGTTCCCACCACCATTTTATTAACCCACTGATCAGTAATGCCGCTCCTGACAAATACTCTATTTGTGTATTCTATTCCACTGGGCACCTTCTCCATATCTGTGCCAAAATCACCTTGTATTAATCACTATAATTGTACAAAAAGTATTGATCTCTTCCCTACCTTGCTCTTCTTTAAAGATTTTTTTGGGGCTATTCTTGTCCTTTTCTCTACATATAAATGTTAAGGATGCTTATCAAATTGTATATAAAACTCTAATGATATGTTAAATGGAATCACATTTTAAACTGATTTTATAAATTAATTTGGAGCAAACTGCTATCTTTACTATAGTAAAACTTCCAATCCAAAAACACGGTTTTTATTTAGCACTTCTCCATTTATTTGAGACTTCCCTTACTTCAATAATGCTGTATTTTCATTTTTGTTTTCTTTTTTTTCTTTTTTTTAGGGGGGTTGGGGTACGTGGGCCTCTCACTGCTGTGGCCTCTCCCGTTGCAGAGCACAGGCTCCGGACGCGCAGGCTCAGCGGCCATGGCTCACGGGCCCAGCCGCTCCGCGGTATGGGGGATCTTCCCGGACCGGGGCACGACCCCGTGTCCCCTGCATCGGCAGGCGGACTCTCAACCACTGTGCCACCAGCGAAACCCTGTATTTTCTTTTTGATTATCAAATACATCTTTGTTGGATTTAGTCTTAGGTAAATTACAGTTTTTGTTGTCATTGCAAAAAGTTTGTTTTGTGTATTGCTTTTCCAACGGATTATTAGGAATGCTATTAGGCTCAGCTTTATCCAAAAATATGCACCAGCTTTCAAATTAGTTTTAGAATTTTATATTGGTTCATTACTAGGAAAAATACTAATTCTCAGGTTTTGTAGTATGTAAATATGCCTCATGTCTTTCTTTCCAATACTTGGATCTCTTATGTTTTTATTCATCTGTTGGGTTGTCTAGAACCTTCAGTACATTACTGAAAGGAGAGCGGTGACATGAAATATCCTTTTTTTGGGGGACGGGGGTCCCTGACTTTAATGAGAATGCTTCTAAAGTTTCATCAATACACGATTACTGTAGGTTTTGGATATTAGGTATAGAAAGTTGTCTTCTATTTCGAGTTTGCTAATATTTATTTATTTTATTTTTAGTTTGCTAAGATTTTAGAAAATCATGCTGAATGCTGATTTTTTAAATCAAATGCTTATCATGGAATTACTGAGATGATCAGAGAGATTTTTAAAATCTCTTAATGCAGCATATTACATCAAAAGATTTTGGAATCCCTTCTGAAATCACCCCTCTGCTCCTGAAATGAACCCAACCTGAACATAAACACTGCTGTATTTAATTTCCTACTATTTTATTCAGAATAAATAAAATGGGTCTATGGTTTCCTTTTCCTACGTTTTCCCTGATCTCAAGAGTACACTGATGTGTCTCTTTGTCTCTAAATATACATTTTGCAACAGCTGACATAGCTTGTGTGGTAGACAGAATGGTGACCCTCCCAAAGAAGTCCACGTGCTAATCCTGGAATCTGTGAATATGGCACCTTACATGGCCAAAGGGACTTGGCCAATAGGATAAAGTAATCACAAGGGTCCTCAGAAGTGAAAAAGAAAGGCAAGGGAGTCAGCACCTTTTGGAAGGTGTTAGCAGCCGGCTTTGACGATGGAGGAAGGGGCTCGCACGTGACCTCTGGAAAAGGCAAGGCAGTGGGTCTCCCCCACCGAGCCTCCAGAAGGAATGCAGCCCTACCCACACCTGGGTGTTAGCCCAGCGGAACCCATTTGACTCGGAACTTGCTCCCCCATTTTCATTCTTAGTTTGAGTTATCACAATTTACTATTTCCCACGATATCTTCTGCTTTCTCTACTCGTTTTGGTTTGCTTGGTCTATTAATAGAGTTTGTTTAAAACCTTCAGCTCTAACTGTGCACTTTCCAATGTATCCGTGTAATTCTGTCAGTTTTTGCTTTGCCTACTTGGATGCTAGGTCTTGAGCTAACTCAGAACTGGTTTGGCTTTTTGGTGGATTATTCCTCTCTTCTTAGGTCGTTTCCCGTTTTACCCCTAGAAGTGCCCTTTGCCCTGAATTCAGTCTTGACTCATACTGACGCTGTTGTACTGGCGTAGCTGAAGGCGCTCCTTGCCCCACTCAGAGTCCCTCAGCTTCACCTCTATGTGCAAAGGCTGCTTCATTTCTGGCCATGGGAGGACACTCCACTCACCCACAAGGCAAGACAGGACAGCTGAGGAGCCAGTGTCCCCAGAGGCAGCGCTCGAGCTCCTTTGCTCCTCAGGTGGAAGCCTGGAGCCACAGCCTGCTCTGACTCTCAGAGCCCTCGGGGGGCGGAGCTCCAGTGGCCATGGTGCTAAGTGGCGAATAACATCTCGGATTGGCTTCCTTCTCTTCCCTTCTCCCTACCTGTGTTTCCCGGAATCACCTCCCAAACAGTCTGTACTTGGACCCTTGCCTCCAGGTCTGCCAACCAGCTTTCTTTGGCTTAATACAGTTGACCCTTGAGTGAGTGATGCCAGGCGGAACCTGATTGCGCAGAGGGTCGGTGCGCAATCACGGCATTTAACTTATAGTCGGGTTCTCCTATTCCCTATTCCTCCTTATCTGTGGTTCCGCATCCTCAGTTCAACTAACCAGGGATCGTGTGGTGCTGTAGTATTTACTCTTGAAGAAAATCCACATATAACTGGACCTGCACAGGCCAAACCCGTGTTGTCCAAGGGTCAGCTGCATAGAGTATCTTTCCCACCCTTTATTATAAATATTTTATGTGTTTTTAAAGGCTCTTATCTTGTGAGAAACATACAGCCAGCTTTAAAAAAATCCCATCTGAAAACTTCTGTCTGTGCAGGATGCAAAATTAATACATAGAAAAACACTGCATTTCTATATACTAATGATGAAAGATCAGAAAGGGAAACTAAGGAAACAATCCCATTTACCATCACATCAAAAAGAATAAAATACCTAGGAATAAACCTACCTAAGGAGACAAAAGACCGATACTCTGAAATCTATAAGATGCTGATGAAAGAAATCGAAGATGACATAAACGGATGGAGAGATATACCATATTCTTGGATTGGAAGAATCAATATTGTCAAAATGACTACACTACCCAAGGTAATCTTGGGTAGTGCAGTCATTGCAATCCCCATCAATGCAATCCCTATCAAATTACCAATGGCATTTTTCACAGAACTGGAACAAAGAATTTTAAAATTTGAATGGAAACACACAAGACCCCGAATAGCCAAAGCAATCTGGAGAAAGAAAAACAGAGCTGAAGGAATCAGCTGCCCTGATTTCAGACTATATTACAAAGCTATAGTCATCAAAACAGTATGGTAATGGCACAAAAACAGACATATACATCAATGGAACAGGACAGAAAGCCCAGAAATAAATCCATGCACCTATGGCCAGTTAATCTATGACAAAGGAGGCAAGGATATACAATGAAGGAAAGACAGTCTCTTCAATGAATGGGACTGGGAAAACTGGACAGCTACATGTAAAAGAATGAAACTAGAACATTCTCTAACATCATACACAAAAATAAACTCAAAATGGATTAAAGACCTAGATGTAAAACTAGATACTATAAAACTCCTAGAGGAAAACATAGGAATGACATTCTTTGACATAAATTGCAGCAAGGTCTTTTTGGACCCATTTCCCAGAGTAATGAAAATAAAAACAAAAATAAATAAATGGGACCTAATTAAACTCAAAAGGTTTTGCACAGCAAAGGAAACCATAAACAAAATGAGAAGACAACCTACAGAATGGAAGAAAACATTTGCAAATGATGCAACCAAGAAGGGATTAATCTCCAAAATATACAAACAGCTCATACAGCTCAATATCACAAAAACAGACAATCCAAATCAAAAATTGGGCAGAAGATATAAATAGACATTTCTCCAAAGACATATAGATGGCCAAAAGGCACAGGAAAAGATACCTAAACACTGCTAGTTATTAGAGAAATGCAAATCAAAACTACAGTGAGGTACCACCTTACACCAGTCAGAATGGCCGTCATCAAAAGGTCTACAAATAATAAATGATGGAGAGGGTGTGGAGAAAAGGGACCCCTCCTACACTACTGGTGCATCCACTATGGAGAACAGTACAAAGGTTACTTTAAAAACTAAAAACAGAGCTACCATATGATCCTGCAATCCATCTCCTATGCATATATCCAGAGAAAACCATAATTTGAAGAGATACATGCACCCCAATGTTCACTGCAGCACTATTTATAATAGTCAAGATATGGAAGCAACCTAAATGTCCACTGACAAATGAATGGATAAAGAAAATGTGGTACATATAAACAATGGAATACTACTCAGCCATAAAAAAAGAACAAAATAATGCCATTTGTAGCAACATGGATGCAACTAGAGATTATCATACTAAGTGAAGCAATTCAGACAGAGCAAGACAGATACCATATGATATCACTTATATGTGGAATCTAAAAAAATGATACAAATGAACTTATTCACAAAACAGAAACAGACTCAAAGACATAGAAAACAAACTTATGATTACCAAAGGGGAAAGGTGGGGGGGGGAGGGATAAATTAGGAATTTGGGAGTAACATATACACACTGCTATATATAAAGTAGATAACCAACAAGGACCTACTGTATAGCACAGGGAACTCTACTCAATATTTTGTAATAACCTATATGGGAAAAGAATCTGGAAAACAATATATATATATATTTATGTATGAATCACTTTGCTATACACCTGAAACTAACATAACATTGTAAATCAACTATACTTCAATATTAAGCAAATAAATAAATATAAATGGAAAAAATTTTCTTGTCCGATAAAAATTTAATCCACAAGTTGACCGAGTACTCCCAAGGGGCAAATCTGGCCTGAAATATGTTTTTGTATGGCTTTCAAGCCATACACAAGCTAAGAATGGTTTTAAGGTTTTTAAAGAACTGCAGAAATTGTATGTGATCCACGGCACCTAAATATTATCTGGTCCTTTACAGAAAAGAAGTTTGCCAACTCCTGGCTTAATCCACTCACATTTATTATGATTGCTGTTTCATTGCATATTCATAACATTTCTACTTTTAATTTACTATCATGTTCCTTTGCAATTTTCTCCTTTTCTGTCTTCTGCCGGATTGATAAAAGTTTTCAGTCTTCCTGTTTCTCCCTGCTACTTTTTTGGAAGCTATAGATTCTATTCTTTTGGTGACTACTGTTAAAATTTTTAAATATATTCTTCCCTATTTAAAAAAATTTTTTTTATTTATTTATTTTTGGCGGCGTTGGGTCTTTGTTGCTGCACGCGGGCTTTCTCTAGTTGTGGCGGGTGGGGGCTACTCTTTGTTGCAGTGCATGGGCTTCTCATTGCGGTGGCTTCTCTTGTTGCGGAGCACGGGCTCTAGGCACACAGGCCTCAGCAGCTGTGGCATGTGGGCTCAGCAGTTGTAGCTCGCGGGGTCTAGAGCGCAGGCTCAGCAGTTCTGGCGCACGAGCTTAGCTGCTTCACGGCATGTGGGATCTTCCCGGACCAAGGCTCAAACCCATGTCCCCTGCACTGGCAGGCAGACTCCCAACCACTGCGCCCCCAAGGAAGTCTCTTCCCTATGTTTTTAATGCCAAGTCTAAAGTTGGTCAGCATTTAACCTTCTCCCACTAAATACTTCATACAGTTATTTAGAACTTCAGATTTATCTGATATAACACCAAAATCTTTTCTAATAATCATATTGTACTATTAAAGACTAAAAGATAAACTTTAGACTAAAAATAGTTGATATACTATCTTTTATTTCTATCAACATCTGTGTTCGCTGTTACCTTGTGGTCCATACTTTCTGGGTTCTTTTTTTTAAAGTATATCCTATAATGAGGGTCTATGATTGGTTAACTTTCTAAATCTTTGTAATTATGTAAATGTCTATTTTTGCATTTTTAATAGTTTTGCAGAGTCTAAAATGCTAGATGGAGGGTTAATTTCTCTCAGGTGATGAGAACATTACTGTCTCCCCACATCTGTTGTAATAATGACACGTCTGCTGTCGGTCTGTTGAGTGCTCCTTTGCGTGGAATCTGCTTTTTATCTATGATAGTTTTAAAGTTTTTGCTACCGAACCCACGTTTGTGTGCCCGACGCACAGTGAGGCCAAAGAAACCAAAACGTCACAGCTGCAGCAGAGAAAGGTTTATCACAGGGCCGTGCAAGAAGACAGGTGGCTAGCGCCCCCAAAACCCCGAACTCTCAGAAGGGTTTCAGCTAAGCATATTAAAGGCCAGGTGAGGGAGGGGCGTGGTGAGCTGTTGCAAACTTCCTGGTGCCGGAATCCCTTGTTTTTGCCGCTGTCCACGTAGATCAGTTCACGATGTTCCTGTAAACCTCCAGCAACACACATGTGATTCTCTGTTCCACAACTTTTTATCTCTATGTGAACGGAAAGGTGTTACACCTTTAAAGGTCAGAGCCTTGAGGATGGGATGTATTTCAGGCTACAGGCAACATTCTTTGTAAAATGGCACAGAGCCTGCAGGACTAAGCACAGACAATGGAGCACGGAGGTTAAAGTAAAAGAAACAGATCTAATATGGAGTCAGATTTGTTCTTCTCTGTTACAGTTTTTCTCTTTATTTTTGGTGTTCTTCAACCTCACTATGTTGTACTTATTTTTCTTGCTCCTGCTTGCTACTGGTTGTCCCTTTAATCCGAGGATTCATGCTGTCTTACAATTCTGGAAAATTTCAGCTCTTCTTTCTTCAAATCTTGCTTCTCCAGTCCTCTTTCCTGTCACCCCTACTGGGCATATATTGGAGGACTTGTGTCCCTCCCTATCAAAAGTCCCTACTATCGCCCACAGGGTTGTACCACTAATGTTTCTCCATCATTCCAAGTGGAAAATTAAGATACAATATAAACAGTGAAGTGCTTAACTATTATTTGCTTAAAGCAAAATCCTAATTCAGAAATGCATTGAGTCACAGTATTTAAATCAGGGACATTTAGACCATAAGATTATGGCAAAATCCTGTTTATGCCACTACAAGGCTAAAATTATAATCATACACTGAATTTCATAAACTTAAAATCAGAAAGATTCTTAAAAACTGAAATCGATAAGCGACAATAACATTACTATCCAAATCTATGATTTGTAACTAGTTACGTGAATTTTGATTTTTGAATCCTGAGGTCATTAAAAAACTTCCTGATACAGGCTTACAGTAATGGTAGCCTGTGTTTTCTACTGTGTGTATATGTTACAACCCTACAGAAAAATAGCATGGTCCAGCAACCGTTGCTGCTTAAGTTTTCTACAGAACAAGCACCATGTCATAACGATTTTCTACGTAACACCTGTCACTCTCTGTTATCTTGTCTGTCTTCAACCCCGTGAAGCTGGAGGCTGAGTCCTTTTTAGTCATTACTGTATCTCCTAGAGCATTCCCTTGCACAGAGTAGTTACTCTAATATTTGTGGAATGAATGGTAAGCTCCTATATTTTTACACGTTTCAGATTTAAATTTGAGTTAAAATTAAGAGAGACATCTTGATGAAAGTGCATAAAATAGGAGCACCGTAGGTGTGGCGTGGGCCCAGATGGAGCACAGAGCGTGTGACCACAGGAGGCACAACAAACTGGGCGAGGCCACCAGTCAGGGGACGCAAACAGTGGGCGAGCTGTGGTCACAGCCTTGGCTAACTGTGGAAAGACAGGAGGGCATGAAAGCCAGCCAGATGGCTAGAGTCCACTCACCTGTTCAGGATAAAGCCTGCATGCTTAGATACGAGCTTTCGACAAATCTGGAAACGGCTGCTCTGATGGAAACACGGTCCATGGGGTTCATCCCCTGACTGATCCCAATTACATCCAACGCCTTAACGTGGCAGATGCGGCCCTTCACGTCTGGTTCCCCCGGACCGTCGTCTCCTCTGTCATCTCTCCGCTACTTGTTCTCTTTTCTGCTTCCCCCCCACCCCCCGCACTGTGAACTCTTCACACTTCTCTAACATGGATCTGCCTGGCCCTCACAGGCTCTGGCTTGCCCCTTTCCTTCCCCATAGAATACTGTACCTTCTCTCCTTATCTTCGTTCCCCCTTAGCTCTCCTGCCTGTCTTCTACTCTTCCCTCACAGCTTGGCTTAAACGTGGGCTCTCATGAGAAGTGCTTTCGGCTCCCCAAGATCAGGTAGGACACCTTTCTGATGTGTCCCCATAGCATCCACTCACCCCTACGTAGCAGTTATCATATGGTTTTGAAGTTGCCACTTTTCACGGCTATCTCCCCAGCCAGGCAGTACACTCCTCAAAGACAGGGGCTGGGTTTTGCTCTCAGGTACATTCCAGGACCCAGCATGACTGACACACACAGGGGAGCCAGTAAATCGTTACTGAATGAATGGTGAGTAAACGAGTGAAGAATGAGTGGATGAGTGAATGAATGTGAACAGGCTGAGTCACAGGCAGCCTGAGGAGGCTGGTAATAGAGCCGGTTGAGTCTCAAACCCACCAAAGAAGTGTGTCTGACTCAGGAGTCAAGGGAGCTTCAGGGGAGACGGGGAGGCCTCGGTATCACAGCTGAGGTGTGTGTGCTAAGCAAGGTTGAGTCAAACGCAGGTGAAGCTGGGGCACAGTAAAACCACGACGCGGCCAGAGCTGGACTTTGTCCGTTGTATAACAAGCTGACTTCAGACACCAAATCCCCTCCCACTCTTTCTCCTTTGTACAATACCAGCCCTGGCTGGTGAGGTCTTCCTCCTAAGTCATGGGTATTCGAACGGCAAGATGTTCTCAGAAACTCTGGCGTTGTGGCCACAAGAAGCTTCCCATTGTGCTGGGGGTCAGATGGGCGTGGGCTTCATCAATCTCTCAGTGGAGAGTCAGAGAGCCTCCCAGGAGGACACAGACTCAGCCAGCACGAGGCACTGAGGTGTTAAAGAGGGAAGCGCCCGCCATAATGACAGTGGGTTGGAGCTGACCTTTAATGATGCAAGAATCATATGCATACACTTTCCACCAACTGGAATCTATTATTTCTCTTTTGAGCCAGCTGTTTCCTCGGCTTCATTCCCTATCATGGAAGGGAGACCTTGAGATATTACATCTTTCCAATCCTACATCCTCAGAACTCTATACTGATACTTTAATAAAGGGACTCTCTTCTCCTCCAAGAACCCCTCTGTGACAAAAGTCTGTTTGGGTACAGCCTAATGCACGCATAATAAAGATATACGGCCATAAAACTGAGCAAAATTCCTGGCAGCCTGTTATTTACAGTGATTGTAGATTGTGAATGGACATTTTAAAGAGAAGCTTACAAGTTAGTCGTACCTTCTGGTACAATTACCTCGTACAAACATGACTCACTTCGGCAGTTTAAATGCAAGAGTTGGGTGTCCCCAAGTCAACAGTCTTATAAGTAAATCTCTGAATCATGAACTGAACGCATAAATGTTATAAATATTTCTCTTGATCTCAAACACAGTTTTAGATTTAAGATCTGATGCGTTAAAATACCTTCGGGAAAATGCGAGAAATAGAAGCAGAGATCATGGCCATCCCTGTGTGCTGGGGCGAAGCTTTCTGCACTTGAGAAGCCACCATCCTTTCGGGAAGACAGAAACTCCAGCAGTCAGACTGTGGAGGGTATGTTTTCTTCAATCCAGGAGGGGAGGCTGCTTTTATGTGTTGATGCAGCCCATTTGCTTTGTTTCTTACATAGCACTCACAGGGCGGACTTTTATGGTAATAGAGCAACGCTAATGCTTTCGGGTGGGACGGCGCCGGAGTCTCGAGGGTAACAGAACGGAGGGTAACAGAACGTGTAACTGGAGGAATGCGGCTGTGTCAGCTGGGAATGCCTGCCGAGGAGAGGACGATCCAGGCCAGAAGGATGTATACACTTTCTTGGAACGCTCGCTCAAAGGCACTGTGAATCTCAATAAGCGCTGGCTTTCCAATCCGTGGAACATTTTTTGTTGTTGTTAAACATTAAGAAAAAGCCCACTTTGAAAGCATTGAGAGAAGTTTAGGTGCTGACATCATCCACCCACTAGATTCATTTCTTTTCGTGAAATCCTAAAGTTTTATTTGTGCCTGATTAAAAATATATTAGAAGTTTCTCAGACTCACAGACATAGAGAACAGACTGGTGGTTGCCAAGGGGGAGAAGGGGTGGGGGAGGGATGGAGTGGGAGTTTGGGGTTAGCAATTGCCAACTAGTATATATAGGATGGATAAGCAACAAGGTCCTACTGTAGAGCACGGGGAGCCATATTCAATATCCTGTGATAAACCATCATGGAAAAGAATATGAAAAAGAATGTATATATGTATAACTGAGTCACTTTGCTGTACAGCAGAAATTAACACAACATTTATATCAACTATACTTCAACAGAATTGAAATATATATATATTAGAAGTTTCTGTTAGATTCTCATTATTTCATGGATTTCAGCATATAATGGTAGTCACTCACATGGGCCTAAGAGTCAAATCTATAGTCAGAACTCTATCATCTGTGTTTAAAATATGAAATCACATGTCAGGACACAGGCAGTTGTTTTTCTCCTGTTTAAAGCTGCTGTGTGGGCTTCCCTGGTGGTGCAGTGGTTGAGAGTCCGCCTGCCGATGCAGGGGACACGGGTTCGTGCCCCGGTCCGGGAAGATCCCACATGCCGCGGAGCGGCTGGGCCCGGGAGCCATGGCCACTGAGCCTGTGTGTCTGGAGCCTGTGCTCCGCAACGGGAGAGGCCACAGCAGTGAGGGGCCTGCGTACCGCAAAAAAACCAACCAAACAAACAAGCAAAAATAAAACTGCTGTGTGACAGCCAACCTACCAATGATTCCTACAGAACGTTCGGGGTCAAAAGAGAACTACTTCAGCTGACCATTCTTTCCCAGTACTTTTCTGAATTTGTGTCTGTGTTGTTCCTAGTCATTTTCATATCTTCAGCTGCTGCTGTTGCATTCCCATCTCTTGGAAGGATCCAGGGAAATACAGGGTTCCTCTGTGGCCAAGGGGAAAGATGCCTGCCAAGAACTCTGAACTTCTGGTGAAGGTCACCAAATACTACAAAATGGACTCAGCACAGTAAAATCATCTTGTCGTTGTGCAAAAACGAGTAGCCAATGGCAACGGCATTTTGTGGAGAAATCTGATATCATATTATAACACTAGTACAGCTAGGCTCGGGGGAGCATAGCAAAATACCTCTGAAGGGCATGCAGCAATTCTGTGGTCAGACAAGGACCAACCCAAAACTCAGAACATCCCAGAATGATCATCACGACAAAGAACGGGTATGGGATGCACATATTAGACCCCCGTGTACAGCTCAGCATCACAGGCCAGAAACTTTCCACCTGGCTCTCATTAAGTCCTTTGAAGAAGAAGGAAAACCAGACCTGCACAGTCTATTCTCTTGAACGTGAAATGATCACCCCAGATGCTCAGGCTCACGGCGTGTCAAAAAACGAGGCGATTCCCTCTACAGATCCACTGGAGATGCTTACAGGGCCCGGGGTATGAATGCTGGTCCAACAGGAGCTTAAGTTTTGGGGGTTGGCAGGACAGAGTGGGAGCGGGGCAGTTTGGAGGACATCCATTGCCCATTCTCAAACCACTTTTTCAACAAGAGTAACTTACTGCTAAGGATGGGGCCCTGAGGGACCTTCACAAGCATCTGGGGAGAAGGGAAGTTGCCTGGAGGCAGCTCAGAAGGGACTGGGGTGAGGGCAGAGGATGCTAACCGACCCTCCAGTCCTAGGCCCCTTTGCTGGGCACAAGTGAGGTCTCTTCCCCAAAGGCAGCAGCAAACCCTTTTGACTTTAAAAACAGTACCAGATAACAAGCTTTTTCACAGCAAAGGAAACCATAAACAAAACAAAAAGACAACCTATGAAATGGGAGAAAATATTTGCAAGCAATGTGACTGACAGGGCTTAACTTCCAAAATATACAAATAGCTCATACAACTCCACAACAAAACAGCAAACAACCCAATTGAAAAAATGGGCAGAAGACCTAAACAGACATTTCTCCAAAGGAGATGTACAGATGGCCAAGAGGCACATGAAAAGATGCTCAACATCGCTAATTATTAGAGAAATGCAAATCAAAACTACAATGAGGTATCACCTCATGCTGGTCAGAAGAGCCATCATTAAAAAGTCTACAAATAACAAATGCTGGAGGGGGTGTGTAGAAAAGGAAACCCTCCTACACTGTTGGTGGGAATGTAAGTTGGTGCAGCCACTATTGAAAACAGCATGGAGGTTCCTCAAAAAACTGAAAATAGAATTACCATATGATCCAGCCATCCCACTCCTGGGCATATATCCAGATAAAATTATACTTCAAAAAGATCCATGCACCCCTATGTTTACAGCAGCACTATTCACAATAGCCAAGACATGGAAACAACCTAAATGTCCATCAACAGATGAATGGATAAAGAAGATGTGGTACATATATACAATGGAATACTACTCAGCCATAACAAAGAACGAAATAATGCCACTTGCAGTAACGTGGATGGACCTAGAGATTATCATACGAAGTGAAGTAAGTCAGACAGAGAAAGACAAATACCACCATATGATATCACTTATATGTAGAATCTAAAATACGTCACAAATGAACATATCTATGAAATGGAAACAGACTCACAGACATAGAGAGCAGACTTGTGGTTGCCAAGGGGGAGGGATGGATTGGGAGTGTGGGATTAGCAGATGCAAACTCATATATAGGATGGATAAACAACAAGGTCCTACTGTATAGCACAGGGAACTATAGTCAATATCCTGAGATAAACCATTATGGAAAAGAATATAAAAAAGAATGTGTGTGTGTGTGTATATATACAAACACACACACACATATATAAAAACAGAATCATTTTACTGTACAACAGAAATTAACAAAACATTGTAAATCAACTCTACTTCAATTAACAAAGATATTTTGACCCCTTTAATTACTGAGTCCCCTTCAGTGACGGAGTTCCCTAAGTTCTAGCTGGGTTCCCACTGCCGATTAGAGACTACATGCCTCAGGTGTGGCCGCAAAACTAAATTCACTCCCGTGACAGAAGTGGGAAGAAATAATTTATGTGATTTCCAGGCCACCCCCTTAATGGCAAGTTGCTTGTCCTGAATGTCTCCTTCCTGCTGGCTGGAAGATTTGGTGGCTGGATGCACCTTGGAGGCCACACATTCAGGGCGGCAGAACACCTCCATGGCCCTGGACATACTCACCTATGGGTTGCTACAGGGGGTATAAATACACCTCTATCCTATTTAAGCCACTGTATTTTGGATCTCTGTTACAGCAGCTATGTCATAAGCCTAACGAACACCCCCCATGCAGCAGGGGCTGTATTATATTCCTCTTTGTAACCTCATCATGACTCAGCTCAGTGGTTTATATTGAATAAGCTTTCAGTAGCTTATTGCTTATTGGGATGAATGTGGAGTAAATGAAATCCATATATGTGTAATGTTAGCCCCAAGAGAAGTATTTAAAAGCTTAAAATCCTACATACTTTTGATTTTTAAATGACATCAGACAAAATTATGTTCTGCCAGGTTTGTCCTTCACACATCATAACAGGCCTACAATTAAAGTTGGTAAAAGGTAGGAAGGACACAAAATGAAATAACTCTTAAAGATGGTACCTATATAATAATGCTTTGGGTTTTGTTTTTTTTTTCCGATTTTTAAAGTATCGTAGAATTGTAAAATAATACACTCAAGGATAAATTATGGATTAACAATTTAAACTAATTTTACATCCAAAATTATCCTTTCTTCTTCCCAAGAAAAGTTATCAACTTCCAAATCAGCTAAAATATTGCTGTAACAATTAACTGCAAATATGTGTTCCATAAAAGGTAATCAGTATGCATCAAAGAGCTCGATCCTCCACTGAAACAAACCTGATTCTTTGCTGACAAAGCCTGGTCAAAACAATTTGTACATCTATCCTGCATTCCTTGGAAAAATTAGCTGTGTGAAAAAACAGATTTACTTTAAAAATGTTATTTAGTTCATCTCTAGTCACGGCAGGTAACTTAAAGACTTCAGCCAAATTTTTTTTGTTACGCGAGAAGAGTCAACAGAATTTCATGTTGTTTCACAAATAATGAGTTTTAAAAGGCTGCATTGCTGCTTGCTCAAGGCTAAACTACTTCTGCTTTGATGTCACTACTTCTAATAGTAAAGCTTTGTGAAGAGCCTTTTTTAAAAATGTAAAACCAGGGCTTCCCTGGTGGCGCAGTGGTTGGGAGTCCTCCTGCCTAATGCTGGGGACACGGGTTCGTGCCCTGGTCCGGGAAGATCCCACATGCGGCGGAGCGGCTGGGCCCGTGAGCAAATGGCCGCTGAGCCTGCGCGTCCGGAGCCTGTGCTCTGCAACGGGAGAGGCCACAACAGTGAGATGCCCGCATACCGCAAAAAAACAAACAACAAAAAAAAGTAAGACCAAATATAGCGTGGAGCCTAGATGTCAATATACAAACACTGATTTTCAGGGCTGATGCTTTCATGGGTGTCTTATTTATGCCAGAGGAGAGGAGGAATTGCCGGTCCGTCTACTAGGAAATCCTACAAAGACTCCCCCCAGATCTCACTCCACTCAGCTCTAAGGGTACAGTCATTTCTTAAGGTGAAACTAAGAATCCTTAGCAAATATACTTATTAAAGTGAAGTCCTTGTTACAGTTCATTCTAACTCTAAAAAATAATTTTTTATCCTAGCAAATCAATCTCCTTCCCCAATGGGTGTTGTTTGAAATATACAGCCTGATGAGCATCCTTTTAGTTTAATCAACTATGAATGGCAAGCCTGCATCATACTCCCATTGGTATCTCGAGCTACTTACCATCCTTTCCTTTAGGATGACAAAAAAATCACTTACGGCCATCTACATCGCTGGCATGTAAATTTAAAGTAGCTATCCATCACTAAAACATATTATGAAATTATTAAAATGGCATGTCATTGTACTTAAAACACTTGCTCTGATGTGAATTTTAAGTAGAAAGTGAGTTAAACACACTTCCCAAATAATTTCTCCTCAAAAGCCTTAACGAACTGTTACTCGCAGAAGAATTTCAACAAATAATGATCATTTGTCCTATAATTAAGACTAGGATGGCTGTGTGGCATTTAGAATTCGAAATGGAAAGCTCTTTCCATCCCCCTGCCTACCTTCAGGATTGCATTTTTGTTTTTCTTTTTTTTGTTTTTTTTTTTTTTTGCGGTATGTGGGCCTCTCACTGCTGTGGCCTCTCCCGTTGCGGAGCACGGGCTCCGGACGCGCAGGCTCAGCGGCCACGGCCCACGGGTCCAGCCGCTCTGCAGTATGTGGGATCTTCCCAGACCGGGACACGAACCCGTATCCCCTGCATCGGCAGGCGGACTCTCAACCACTGCGCCACCAGGGAAGCCCCTTGCATTTTTCTTAATCTGATATTTTCCCTTGGACTCAGCTAGTATTCTGACTTTGGGTTGCAGATTCTTGGAAAACTACACATGAGACTAATCCCAGCTCTCCCTCTAGACGTTCTGGGTGAGTTCTAAGTGCCTTAGTTTCCTCACGTGTAATGTGAGAACAGAAATGACCACCTCACCGAGCTGAGGAACTGAGGGGGATGTGTGGGGACAGGGTCCAGGCGGGCGTGACCCCTGCTGGTGCCCCTTCTCTCTGCTCTGGTCACTCTGGCTGAGTGGCCCGTCATTTTCACGAAGGCAAACCTTGAGGCCGGAAATGATGTCCTTCCTCTCAGCCTGATGCTTTGGCTTCCAGACTCTTGGGTGTTTCATTAGTGTCACAACCATGAAGGGAGTCCTGAGGAACTGGATTTGCAGTGAGAAAAGGATGGGGTAGGATAAGGAAATGGACTGACCAGTATTTAGAATGTTGTGTGTTCTTGTTTCTTGTGTTTCCAGCATCTTTAATTTTTTGTCCTGGGAATTTTCCTTTCTAGGACACATGATTCCTTTCAGGATCACAACAGTAACACAGCCCATCACCTCCTCCGATGCTGGCTCCTTTTTCCACTTGTTAAAACTTTTAAGAGGTTTTGAATGGGGAGAGAGGCAAGGGTACTTTTCATCTCATACTAATTTACATTATCTCTAGTGCAAAAATTGCCTAGTGCAATGGGCCTGTCCAAAAGTGGGTCCACGTTTATCAAAAAGAACATTGTCCAGTTCCAAAATTAGAAGGAAACCCACAGCAGTCAGCTGTGCTGCGCACACAGGATGCCCCTGGGCCTGGGGCGGCGCTGGCTCTCCAGGGCGTGGTCTGACGGTGAGCAGGGTGTTCAGCCCCCAGTGCGCTTGGCCACAATGTGGGGATATTTCAGGTGAGGTTTGAGGGACTGACTTTGTGTGCCTGACTGGGAAAATGTGGTCACTGCCTGTAGAGTCACACATGGAACCTTTTCTTTTGGGAAGTGTCATGAAGAACATGGACGGCCAGTCTGTTTGTTCTCCTGGAGAGGATGCCGTCCGTGTCTTGCTTGTGGAGCACGTGCTGCAGGTATCCGTGATCAGCGCTCCCTGTGCGCCAACTGGAAAATCCTCACGGTCTTAACTGAGACACACCCTAGGTTTTCCGTGATGTCACGGAACAGCGCGTGTGGAGAACGTGTGCTCCAGGCCTTGCCTCCACACAGCAAGTACTGGACGTATTTGGGGCAAAGTTCTCTATGTGCTTCTTGAGGGCCTTCAAGAAAGTCTACTGACTCTAGCGTTTGCTGATCCAATGCTGACCTTGCACACTGTTGGGTTTTAGGGTGGGCAGGTGAGTGCGTTGTATAAAGGAGTAGGAAAAAGGACATGGATGCAAAGACAAGAAGGCCTCCCCACTGGTAACACAGCCAAATGGGAAGAGCCCTTGCTAGCTGTGTCACCTTGTACGAGTGATTTAACCTCCCTGAGCCTCGGCTTCCTCCTCTGTAAAATGGGGATAATACCAGCCTTACAGAAACTGGATCATAAATAGTGATAAAAATAGGTTAACTACTACTTATTGAGCACTTACTGTGTTCAGCATTTGGCCCAAGCACTTTATGTGTGAAACTCCCTTCATATTCACAACAGTATTAAGGGACAGCAGATTCTATTGTGATCCTGACTTTACAGCGAGGAACCTAAGTCATAATGATGGCCGTAACGGGAGCCGTTACCATTAATCACCACAATGTCCTTTTCACTGTTAGAAGTATTAACATTTAACGAGGAAAGGAAGTAAAACAACAGGAATTTCTTCACTTTAAAAAATTATAAAAGCAAGATTTATATAGGAAAAAACTAAGTAAGAGAAATGAGAAACGTAAGAAAACTGAGTAAGAAAAAAATTGAATACACTAAACATTCTTTAGATGTACGCTTGATTTCTTCCCCCTATGCCTCATTCTCCAAAGTAATAGGTAGTCATGAAAACTCTTTGCCATAAATGAGTCTTATGGTCTGAACAGTTCTATAAAGATGTGATTAGAAACTGAAATTATTTGCTAGTCCCAGAGACAACAGAGCAAATGGACAGGGGAAAATATAAACAAATAATTCTCCCCAAATTAAAAGATAAGAGTTTCCACATTTGGGGCTTCCCTGGTGGCGCAGTGGTTAAGAATCCGCCTGCCAACGCAGGGGACACGGGTTCGAGCCCTGGTCCGGGAAGATCCCACATGCCACGGAGCAGCTAAGCATGTGCGTCACAACTACTGAGCTTACACTCTAGAGTCTGCGAGCCACAACTACTGAGACCTCGTGCCACAACTGCTGAAGCCCGTGCGCCCTAGAGCCTGTGCTCTGCAACAAGAGAAGCCACCGCGATGAGAAGCCCGCGCACTGCAACAAAGACCCAATGCAGCCATAAATAAATAATTTTTTTAAAAAAAGCGTTTCCACATTTGAAGGGGCCAGCCCAACAAAGAAGAAAAGACCCACACCAAGTCACAGCACCAGTGAAATTTAGGAAAATCAGAAAGAAGAGAAGATCCTAAAATCTAACCCCGAAGGACAAGCAAGCAAACACCATTTGCAGAGTCAGGTGTCAAATAGCATCCAACTTCCAACGCAGGACAAACTAGAGGACAGTGGAGAAGACTCTTCAAAGGTTTGAGGCAAAATTCTTTCCCACCTAAAACATTACTCCCAGACACATTGTTAATTATTTCCAATATTTTACGATATTTTAGAGGCTTTATCTCCAATATGTTAGAGGCTCAAAAATTTTACCTCCTATATATTCTCTTTCTCAGGAAAGTACTAGAGCATCTGCTCCACAAAAAAACGAGGAAGTAAATGAAGAAAAAGGAAGACGTGCGATACAGGAAACAGAGGATTTAGGAGACTGTGGAAATTCCCAGGGGGCACTGAAAGAATGTTCCGGAATGACAGCTGTGCGGCAGCCCTGGACAGCAGGTCCATGTTCGGGCAAGATGGAAAGCCATGGGAGAGAAATCTCCAGAGAGGGGGGAAAGGGAACTGATTGATTTGCTATCTTTGGCATTTGGAAAAGTTAATTTTTAGTTGTTTGACAGGTATGTTACAGCATTAGAAAAAAAATATAGAGCGACAGATACACAGAAACTAAGCAAATAAAAATATAAACAGGGCAATCACGAACTCTAGGAAGAATAAAAACTTGTACAAAGAAGGAAACAATCAAAGTACACTACCTGTATGAGCAACAGAAAAGATTTATGTAGTCCTGTAAATGTAAACCATGACTGCTCATTTAGCCACAAATTGAAATTTCACTCTATTGGGAAGATGGCGGGGGCGGGGTGATGGAGGGAGGGTGAGACTGTAACTACAGCCTCACCTACAAAATAGCAGGTTGACGCTGCCTAGAATTCACAAACCAAGGAACTGTATTCTAAGTATATTACTTACAAGGTGGAGAAGCAGGTAAAAGGACTGAACTTGGCTGCCCTGGGATCCTCAGTCTGGGAGGTGGAGAGGGACAGTGAGGGGGATTGTTTTCAACAAGACTTTCAGGGCTTGTTTTTTTTTTTTTTTTTAATGGTGGTATAACTGACATATAAAAATATATTATTTCCAGGTGCTTGAACTTTGAGGCTTTTTAATTTCAAAAGATGTAAATATGCTCATGTATAAAGATAAACACATAAAATAATACATTTAAGAAGGGCTCATCCTGAGTAGGCAACTTCATCAGAGATGCTGCTAACATTAAGAAGTTGCTTTTAGAGCCATACTAGGTGATTCCGATCTGATGGTTAAAGATTAGTTTTCTGCTCTTCAAAAAAAAAAATCTGAATTTAGGAAGTTGATTGTAATGCCCCAGACTGATAGAAAAGGAGCAGAAAATTTAAGGATGAGAGATATTTAGTAAGAGGAAGAGAAGTAAAGGGAGAAAAGCAAAAGAATAGCAAGTAAGCTAGAAAAAAGAACTTGAGAAAGAAGTAAACATTGAAGGCTGAGGGACTGTGGACAGGCTCATTACTCAGCAGGAACTGGGAAAGGAGAGAGACTCACGGACACATGTGCTGGTCGTCCCCACCTGGGTGGTGCACAGACGGGAAGTAATGGGTAGGAAAAGATGTAACGCAGGCAAGTTTTGTGGGCTTTTTTTTTTTTTTTTTTTTTGGGGTACACGGGCCTCTCACTGTTGTGGCCTCTCCCGTTGCGGAGCACAGGCTCCGGACGCGCAGGCTCAGCGGCCATGGCTCACGGGCCCAGCCGCTCCGCGGCATGTGGAATCTTCCCGGACCGGGGCACGAACCCGTGTCCTCTGCATCGGCAGGCGGACTCTCAACCACTGCGCCACCAGGGAAGTCCAAATAAAGCATTTTTAAGATTACTGGTAATTGATTTGAAACTAGTTGTTGATTTTTTCTTTTTCTTTTGAGCCTTAAAAAGGAGGCTCATGAAAACATGTACCTAAAAGAGTGAAGAAAACTAACACACTTTGAGAGGGAAAAAGCATTTCCAAAGAGGCTGAGAGCTCTCCCCTGTGTGTGTGAGTAGCAGGATTCCAAGGCAGGAGATGGGTCTTCTTTGGGGCACGGGACGATGTAGGGGATATGAAGATCTGGGAAAAAGCCTACTCGGAAATGTAGGGTTCTTCTTTTTTTCCCCTAATTGGCAACAGGTTTTGACTCTGAATTAAATTTCCTTTCCTTCTTCTATACTTTAATAAATACTTGTGCTACATCAATTCCCCAATGTTCTGAGTTTCTGGGTAAAGTATTTCAAGCCTCGTTTCCATTCAGCCAATGCATTGTGAAGTTTGAAAGCTTGTGCAACACTGTGGAAATTCTAAGTCACAGGTAGGTGGTTCTAAAGCAAAGGTCGCCATTTTGACGCCACCATTATTTATAGTTCCAGAAGTCTGAAGCCCTTTCAACTGGGTGAAAAGAAGAAGAAAACTGCATTACCTTTTCTATAAGGCAAGCATATACACGGACTGCTTATTCCACAATCTACACAGTCATGTTTTAATCATTTCTAATTATGTTCACGAGAATTCTAGAAGTATAAGTAGCCCTGGTTACCAAAGGGGAAAGGTGGGGGGTGGGAGGGATTAATTAGGAGTTTGGGATGAACAGACACACACGACCACAGATAAAACAGATAACCAACAAGGACCTACTTTATAGCACAGGGAACTCTACTCAGTGCTCTGTAATAACCTATACTTGGGAAAAGAATCTGAAAAAGAATATATATATTTATATATATATATATATATATATATATACACACACACACACACATATATATATGAGTATATATAACTGAATCTCTTTGCTGTACACCTGAAACTAACACAACATTGTAAATCAACTACACTTCAGTAAAAAAATAAATACATAAATTTTAAAAAAAGATGCAGAAAAGGGAGGGGCATATGGTTGGCAGAACTCTAAAATGGCCCCGATTATCTTTGTGCCCCTCCCCTTGAGTACAGATGGAACCTGGAAATATGATGAGATATCACTGCCATGGTTAAGTAATAATAAGTTGACTCTGACAGAGGAATGGATAAGGAAGATGTGGTGCATATATACAATGGAATATTACTCAGCCATAAAAAAGAATGAAATAGTGCCATTTGCAGCCACATGGATGGACCTAGAGATTGTCATACTGAGTGAAGTGAGTCAGACAGAGAAAGAGAAATATCGTATGATATTGCTTATATGCGGAATCTAAAAAGAAATGATACAAATGAACGTATTTACAAAACAGGCACAGACTCACGGACTTAGAGAATGAACTTATGGTTACCAGGTGGGAAGGGTGGAGGGAAGGGCTATCTATATTTAAAAAGGATAACCAACAAGGACCTACTGCATAGCACAGGGAGCTCTGCTCAATGTTATATGGCAGCCTGGATGAGAGCGGAGTCTGGGGGAGAACGGATACATGTATATGGATGGCTGAGTCACTCTGCTGTGCACCTGGAACTCTCAACATTGTTAATCGGCTCTACTCCAGTATAAAATAAAAGGTTTTTTTAAAAAAAAAGTCGACTCTGAGTGATCAGAAGAGAGGCTATCCTGGGTGGGTCTTACCTAATCAGGCGGGTCTTTAAAGGCCTGTGAGGACTCAGAGAAGCATGCTTCAGCTGGCCTGGAAGAAGGCAACACCCTACTGTGTGCTGGCTGTGGGGACCACATGTCACCTATATTTAATTGGACATATATTTATCAATGACTAGTATTTGTAACAATCTAGTGGGCCCTTCTATGGACTGAAAAAAAAAATCACAGTTCTGTTCTTCAGAGGGCAGACTGTCTAATAAGAAGGAAAACACAAGAGCACAAAGTTTTCCTTCAAGGCAGATAGTAAAAAAAAAAGTCCCAAGAGAGACCTGAGCAAAGTGTTCCAGCAGTCTAAAGGTAAAACAGGTCACGTCTGGCTGGGAACAGAAATATTTAATAGAGAAAGAGTCATGGGAGAGGGTACTAAAAAATAAGTCGGATTACCACAAACAGAGAGATTGGAAAAAGGAAAGCACAGGGGTTGGATGAAACGAGAGGCTATTTTCGAAGAAGACAGACCAAATAAACAAAGGCTTAGAGGTGTAACGAATCCAGGGCGTATTTGCAGAACGCAAGCGGTCCAATGTGGCTGGAGTATATGGACCAGCAGTGCAGCAGGGGAAGGTAAGGCCAGAAAAGTAGGCTGGAAAGGCTTCTAAATGTCAAAGAAGGATCAGTAACTGGGAGAAGCAGGTGGCAGTCCGGGATATCACTGCAGAATTGACTGACTGGACACTATTAAGTTGATGATTTAACAACCTCAGATCCCTTCCTTTCTGCTAACAGGTCCAGGGTGGTTCCAGAAACGTGTATTACCTTGACTTTAAATATAAATGTGCGTTTGGGGACATTAAGAAGGGACAGGATTCCTTTAGACTCAGAAAGATAACCTTCACGGCAAATTGGAAATCTCTACTATATTTACCTCTCTAGCTGTTTACATATACTAGCAACAGCTTATCCTAACCTTTATTACTGACCCTTAACTCTAGATCGGTGTTGTAGCCCAGTAGCGTATCCTTCATTGCCTATTTGGTCTTTGTTTGGAGGAATTCTATCTTCTTGGCTCTTTCTTTCTAATGACAGAAAATTCTCAGTCTGCTTTTCTGATACTGGCCATTAGACCAATTCCTGTGAGTCAGCAGAATTCCTGTCTTTCTGATATGGGTCAGATGTTTCCCTGTCCCTAATCCTAGGGGGTATCACGGGGAAGAAAAGAGATAATGCAGTTTCTGTATGTTGTTGACTAGCACCTCCTTCCCAAAACGTACAGAGATTTCTCTTAAATTATTTGTAATTTCGAAAACATTTTTTGAAATGCCCAGTTTGGATTACAAACACTAAAAATATTGTAATATTTCCTTTAAGTAAGAACTACTTCCAGACTCCTTCTAAAGTACGTGTAACTTATCTGAAATAAAGTGCTTAGTACTTAAGTAATGGTGTTAGTTGACCTCACTCAGCAACACAAAGAAAAGCTTGGATGCCTTAAAACACGGTTCAGTTATAAAGATTAATGTGAAAAAAAAATCGACTTCCATTTCAGGATGTGATGGGGTACCTTAGAGTATATCAATGTTCCCACTAAGAAAAAACAGAAAAACGGAAAAAAATGAGATGCACAAAACACGCATCTATTTAAATGCATCAGTGACCAATGGAAGGAACCAGGAAGAAAGGAGGCCGAGACTCTGAAGCTTTTGGAAAAGGGACAACCAGGGAAAGAGCAGGTGAGTCTGGTCTGTAGCTGCTTCTTCCCTGGGAAAGTTTGCTGATGCTGGATCCTAGAGTCTGAGGATTGCCTGGACAGAGGGCTACTGGGGAGAGACACCAGCAGAGTTCTGGGTGGGCTTGCAGCACTGGGACACAAAATTAGAGACTTGAAGGGCCAGTACTCAACTGAAAAGGGACCGTTGAGAGTGTAGCTTAGCTGTTGCATGGTATCACTGCCCCCGTGGATATTTGGTTTGACCAAGGGGCCTGCAGGGGCCTTACACTGACACTAGCCCCTCGTGCAAGTGCATTCCCTAGATAACAGCCCCAGAGTCACAAGCAACCTGAGTTCCTGATATGACTTCCCCGCCAGCAGTCTCCCTGCCTCTCAAGGCCTTCTTTGTGTGCCCCTTGGAGCTTAACCAAACCTTACTCATTTTGGTTTAAATTGACCAATCTGATCTCAGCCCAGGAACCCCAAAGCACTCTGCCCACAGACCCTAATAAAGGCATGTGCCCAGGTCCTGCCTCTTTCTCTGCCTGCCCCCTGCCTTGACCTCCCCGTGTAACCCCTCGAAGCGTACCATCAACTTCCTCCAGGACCTGTGAGTGATAAACTTCCCTATTTCGATTTCTTGTGGCTTTTTGTTGAACCACGCCAGCACCCTGTGGGAAGCTTAACAAAAGTTAATTTAACAAGTCAGAGCAGGGGCACATGAAGCACCAGGATTGGCACATGGTCGGTTTCCCCCAGGACATCTACTGAATTCTGAAGCTGCAAGAGTGGGAAACTGAGAATCTAAGGACAAAAACGACCGCAAAAATCAGATCTGAGTTTCTGATTGAGGAGAAAAACAGAAAAGAAAGTTAGGGACTAGATGGAAGGAGAGGCTCTGGTGAACACAAGAGGCCTCTATCTGGAATCTGTGGAGATTGCGACCTCCTGTGAACACCACACAGTCCTTGATTGGGTTTAGTAGGTCAGTCTTCACTCTCTCTGCCCAGCAGAGGAAAAGGTAGAACTGCTCTGGAGAAAGATTACATAATCTGGAGCCTCTATGATTTCTTATCACACAATGTCCAGAATTAATACAAAATTACTTAGCATGCCAAGAAAAAGATCATACAACCCAAACTCAAGAGATAAAAAAGACCTCTGAGATTTGGTGACTAGACTTAGCAGACAAGAGCTCTGAAATGATTATAATTAACATGTTCAATGAAATATAATAAAAAAGACAAAAATATACTAAAATACTGAAAAAGACAAGAACTGAAATTAAGAACTCAACATACGGGTTTAACAACAGATTACAGAGATTAAAAGGAAAAGTAAACTCAAAGACAAGTCAGTGTAGAACATCAGTACTAAAGAACAGAGGAAAAAATGAGTGGGACAACAAGAAGAGGAAACAAGAATATGAAATGCACGTGAAGTGCAGTGAAAAGGTTCAACAGTCATGTAAGTGGAGTCTCATTAGGAGCTGGAAGAGAGAGTGAAACGAAACAGGAAGAGATAAAGAAGAAGATCCCAAAGGATGAAAGACATCAAAATGCAGATCAATAGGCCTTTAAACCTCAAAAAGGAAAAATACAAAGGATAAATATTACAGGCACACCAGAATAAAACTGCCTTTAAAAAGACAAAAGGACAATATTTAAAGCAGCCAGAGAAAAATTTACCTTAAAAGGATCCACAGATTGTTTGGTAACTTCTCAACAGAAATAATGGAAACCAAAAAATGATAGTGTTAGTATGACATAAATAAGACTGGTGAAAAATCATAACTGCCAATCTAGAATTGTACTCTGCAAAGTCCTTCAAAAATGATGGTGATATAAAGACTTTTTAGAAAACAAAAACTGACATTGAGATAATTTGTTGTCAGTAGCCCAAGAGAAGGAAAATTATCACAGATGAAAACACCAAATATCATAAAGTCATGAAGAGTTAGAGAAAGGGTAAACATTTTGGATAAATACAACTGAATATTGACTGTACAAAACAACGATGGTGATAATGTCTTACAGAGTTTAAACTATATAAAGAACTAAAATGCATATAAGAATAGTACGAAAGGCAGGAGGGGGATAAATAGATTACCTGGGAAGTATCAAAAGTAATACTTTATATTATCTTGTAATAAAACGAGGATATAAATAGTAATCTCTAGGGTAGTTACAAAAGAAGAGTTAAAGGATAACTGCCTAACAAATGAACACATAGAAACAAAATAATAAAAAACTGATTAGTACAATAATAGGCAAGAAAGGAGAGAAAAAAGAATATGAAACAAGTGAGTCAAAGAGAGAAAACAGGAAGCATATAGATTTAAACCCAACAGTGTCAGCAATTACAGTAAATGTAAGCGGGCTAAACGTTCCAAGTAAAAGACTAACAGGGCAAAAACAATTCAATTACATTCTGATTACAAAAGATACATTTTAAATATAAAGACATAGGTTGAAAGTAAAAGTATGGAAAAAACTGCTTTAGTAATACTAGTATCAGATGAATAGACTTTAAGACAAGAAGCATTATCAGAGATAAAGAGGGACTTTTCATAATGATAAAGGGATCAATCCACCAGGAAATATAAAGTTCTAAGTCTATTTGCACACAAAGACAAAGATTTAAAATATATACAGCAGAAATTAGCATCACTAAACGACAAAAATGGTCCAAATTATAATAAAAGGGGTAGATTTTAATACCCTCATCTAAGTAGCTGACAGGGTAAGCAAATCTTAGGAAGACTATAGAAAAATCTGAACAACATAATTAACAAAGTTGGTCTAGTTAATATATCAAGAAGGAGAGAATTGACAGTCTTTTTAAATGTACATGAAATATTTACCAAATTCAACCATATTCTGGGTCACACAAAATGTCTCAATAAATTTTACAAGACTGAAATCACTTAGGTGTGTTTTGACCTCAATGGAATTCAGCTGGAAATAGATCCTAACCCAAACTCTCTGCAAACATATAAACAACAACAAAACAACAACAAAATTATGTTATGAAATAGTTCATGGAAAAAAAGAAAATTAAAATAAATATAAAATATTCTGTACTGAATTATAACAAAGAAATAATATATCAAAACTCATGGGATGCAGCTAAAGCTTTACTTTGGAAACTATGTCCTTAAACACACTTATCAGCAAAGAAAAAAGGCTGGAAAACAATGTTATAAGTTTCAATATCAAGAAGCTAGAAAAAGAAAAGTATTTAAAGCCTAAGAAAAATAAAAGAATGGAAATAATAAACACGAGGTTAGAAATCCCCTAAATAAAACTGATGAAAACCTATCAAGACCAATCATTAAAAAATAAGCACACAATTACAACACCAGGAATAAAAAAATGAACATCTCTACAGATCTTATAGACATAAAGAATGTATTAAGGTATTAATCTGTACAACTTTACGCCATGAAATTTGGCAGTTTGGATGAAATAACAAATTCTTTAAAAATAGAATTTACTACAGCTGGCAAGGGAATAAATATAAAATCAACATACTCATACACACACACACACACACACACACACGTATATATGTTAAATAATTAACCATGTTTTTGAAAACCTTCCTATGAAGAAAACTCCACGGCCAGATGGCTTCACTGGTAAAGTTTTCCAAAAACTGTAAGGAAGAAATGTCACAAATAAACAAATTCTAGAGAACAAGAAAAGACAGAATGAATCACAACTTTTCTATGAGGCCAGAATAATCTTGATATCAAAATTTGCAAGGATATTACATGAAAATCACAAACCCATCTTTCTCTTGAACACAGATGCAAAATTCCTAAACCGCATAACAGCAAGTCAAATCCAGCTATGTATAAAAACAGCATTAGATTATGACTAAGTGGAGTTTATTACAGAAATGTAAGGGTAGTATAACGTTTGAAAATTAGTTCATATAATTTACCTCACTAACAGAGAAAAAAGGAGAAAAAAAATATGATATGGTCATTTCAGTAGATGCAGAAAAAGCATCTGATAATGCTGAGCAGGAAGATGCAGCTACCAATCCCCAGAGAGGATTCCCACCAAGTGGAGGACAGCAAAGATCATAACAACGCCGACCAGGAGAAGTAGGAGCCCACAGACCTCAACCTACTCCACCTTCTATGGGTTGGAAGCCGCCAAGAAGGACTCAGCATATAAGGCAGTGGTTGGAACAATGTTTTGCTCACAGAAAGGAGAATACACGCAGCAAAGTCAGTATCTGCAGAGTGTGCTGGTCTCCCATGGCCAGGATGTCCCTCTTGAGAGCCAGTGCAGGGCTATGGACTTCAGGCACCTCTCTCATGCTGCAGGTGGAGACCTCACTCCCTTCCCAAGGAGAAGGGGCAGATACACTCGTGGGATTATCCACGTGCCATGTGACACACATTTAAGAAATAAAAGGAAGTTCACTGTGTACCCAGAACAGGGGAAAGGTTTCTTTAATAAGGAAGACGAATCAAGGGCCAAGTGACAACTTGGAACCCTGCCTCCAGATAAGAGAATGTTCTAGGCCCAGAGCACTGTTGGGCAATCCAGGAGAGGGGCAGCAGGTCCAGCAATGACTGCTGCTTCAAAAGATAAAATTCAACATTCATTCATGATATAAACTCTTAGCAACAAGAAATAAAAGGGAATTTTGTTAATCTGATGAGTATGTACAAAAACAAAACACAATGTACGGCAAGTATAATACTTAGTGAATTATTGAAAGCTCTCTCCCTGAGACTGAGAAGGAGACAATGATGTCCAATACTACCATTTATATTCAACATTGTATCAGAGATCCTAGTTAGTGCAATAAGGCAAAAAAAATTAAATGAAAAGAACTAGCAGGCTTCACTCAGGGCTTGATCCAGAGGCTCAAGAATGTTACCAAGGACCCAGTTTCTTTCAGTTTCTCCACTCTATCTTATGCAGTGTCAACTTCATTCAAACTTGGCTCTCACTGCAGTCTGAAGATGGTTGTCAACAGCTCCAACGGCTACATGCTTTCTCAGCCAAAGACACACACACACACACACAGAGAGAGAGAGAGAGAGAGAGAGACAGAGAGACAGAGAGAGACAGAGACAGAGAGAGAGAGAGACAGGGAGATTGAGATGGAGATTGTACGAGACTTGAGATTTACTCTGACTGGGCTGATCTGGGACACATATTCACCTCTTCAGAAGGCCTGGAAGGTAGACCGCACTGATTAATTTAGCTTGATCATGCCATCCATCCCTCAAATCTAGTGGTGTATCCAATGTCTCAGATTCACATGGATCCCCAAAGAGTTGTTGGGAAGAAGGTAATGCAGAGGTGCTAAACTTCCTCTGTTCACAGTGCCCTTAGTGCCTCAGTAATTTTCTCATGGTGCCTCTAGGTCAAAAGAAATAATCTACAGATCCTTTTTTATTGCTTTTATTATTAAGTAGTCAGGTCCAAACAACTTGATAATTGTAGTTCATGCAGCATTCAACAAACGTTACAGTGCTCCCCTTGAAAGTGTCAAATATCTCACAGTGCTCCTGTGAGTTCTCTGTGGTGCCCCAGAGCACATCAGTGCAATTTGGGAACTACGGTAATAATGGCTGATGGAGAGGCAACCACACATAGCCACTGACTTCCTAAGTCAACAATCATGAAAAACAAACCAAAACACACAATTATTTCAGAACAAACGACAGAAACTTTCCCAAAGGGAAAATTAAGGAAGCATAGCTGCAAACATCATTTACCGACATCACATTTTCAACATCCATTACCTTTAACAAGACCACAGGATACTGAGCCTGGATGGAGTTTAGGGAAGGGGCAGAAGAAAAGATAAATAAAAATTCAGCCTGTCCTGCTCCCCACTGAGCCAAGAGCTTTGAAAGAGGATGAGACTTCCTGTGCTTGCATTTGAAGCTCCAAGTCCTGGAGGTACGTCCTTGGCTGCCTTCTGCACGGGCTTCTAGTGCAGATCTGAGCTCTGAACCAAGATAATTAAACTGTCTACTCTGCAGGTTTGCAGTCGCATCAAAGAACTGGATTAATGGCAAATAAGGATTTTCAGAGAGCAAAAATAGACAAAAATAAGAGAATGTTTAAGAGTTCTTATTTTATGGATTTTAATACTAACGTTAAAAATTTACCTATAGCTAACTACGGCACTCCTGCTTTTGGTGGATCTTTCTGTCACTTGCTAATACAACACCCTAGGTCTCTGCAAATCTGCCTGAAGGGGTTCTGGAAGTTCACAAGGGCTGTCTCACACGAGCTCCTTAACAAGTCTGGTCAGTTTTCACCATGAGGTTAAGAGTTGAAGAAGAGAATCAGTCATCGTGTAAGGCTTTAGCCCCTTCTTGCTTCTGATGGCCCCCTGACTAGTTGGCACCTCACCTCCTGGGCACTGCTGGCTCCACTGGGCACAGCCAGGCATGCCAGGCCTACCAGGTACCACCACAGCTTATGTGTGTGACTGGACATTGCCGTCACCTCCTTCAGATACCATCAGGTCTACAGTATACAGCTATGCAATTTTCCATGAGAAGTGGCAGAGACTTAATCATTAAGATTATAGCACACTTTCCCTCCCCCATATCTAACCACCACGTCAACAAGGCCCCAGTGTAATATCAGTGGATTACAATCAAGGGAGCTGCAAGACACAGGCTCTATTTAAGAAGGAGCCCTTAGGGAAACCTAAAGACATCAGGGGAGGGAAAAACAACACCCAAAACAAAACAAACAAAACCAAAAAACCCTAGAGGAGACAGAAGCCCCTGGCCCAGCTCCTGGCCAGACTGACACCTCACACTAAAAGCCTGATTAACCCAGTTCCTATTGCCAGTTGGATCATATCTGGCTTTCTGCAAAAAAATAACAAGGCATGCTAAAAGGTAAGGCAAGGTGAAGACACACATCTTACAAACGACACACACACACACACACACACACACACACACACAGAGAGAGAAACCTCTGCCCTTGTCCAGCTCCTCTTCCCAATGGCAGGGGGAAATCTCATGACCACTGAGGCTGTGTGCTGTGAAGGCAGAAAAGATGTGGAGCCTTGGCCTTCATAAGTTCGGGACCAGATGAGACTCCAGCTCTGGTGAAATGGTTAGGGGGAGGGGCTCTGAGTCTGAACACTGGCTCGGCTACTCAGCGGTCGGTCTCCTGCCTGGCGTAGCGTTTCTACACTTCCTATTCCCAATCTGCAAAACGGTGCTTATCGTAACACCCAACTCACAGGGCTGTCACGACAGGTAAATGGAATGACACAGATGGGCACTTATCAGTGCACCAAGCACCAAGCATGGCATACACTCAAATATTAGCTGTGATTATCCACAAAGGCTAACATCATCCAGGTATATAGATGTCCACCATGTCCTCTGTTCTCTTACAATCAACAATCTTTTATTTCATTTTGACGCATAGTGTAGGTAAATAACACAGAGCCGGGGAACTAATTTTCTAGCTGTAAGGAAGAAATATTATTTATTCTTTTCTAAATCCAACAATTTTCAGAGCACATTAATACATACAGTGTCTGCTGCTTCATTTCTAACAGGTTCTGATCCCTTCGTTTCCTGGTGTTAAACTAAGAACCACTATCAGCAGTAGGTACAGACTTAAATGATCCACAGTTTTCCATTAGAAGAAAAACTCAATTCTTAGAACAGCATGACTCAAAACTGATGGCTTTTTAGAGCAAATGTAGCCTGACTCCGAGAAGACAATTTCTAAATTTAAGGAATCTAAGTGAAATATCCTACTTGACTATTAGGTACTATAAATTGATGATTTAATTATGTTGTATTACAATTTCCATTTGTGAGTACTGGCTGTAGATTCGTGTTAAGTTGTTTGACATTCTATAGTTGACATTCAAATGGGGCCTGTGGTTGTGACTTTGGGGCAGGGAACACTACCTGCCATATGTCTTCCTTTCCATTAAAACCTTGTACCACTAACATTTAACATGTCTTACCTGCCTTAAATGACTCTCATTGGTTCCCATTTTGGTGCCTTTAATTCTTGATGAAATTAATGTCTTGCTATGCTGCTGTACCCAATTCTCAAAGACTACTCACAAAAGTGTGGTTCTGGTCATTTGGAATGTCAAAAAATATTTATACTCTTGACCTAGGAATTCCTATACATATATTCTCTCAGACACATAAAGACACACATACACACACACAAACATATTTGTTGTAACACTTCTGTAACAAAAAACTAGAAGTGATATCAATACCTATTAGTAGGAGAAAAGCTAAATATATTACGAAATTTCCCTATGTTGGAATATTATGCAACCATTAAAAATATGATATAGACATTATCTATACTTAAGATATATTTAAAAGCAGGTTATTTATGCACTGATATGCAAACACATAAATATGCTAAAACTATACTGATGAAAAAATTAAGTTGCAGAAGAGCATGGTCTCAAACTCTGTTAAAAAGAAAAAAGAAAAAAAACTGCACTGGCACACACATAGAGAATTTACGGAAAGATGCGAAAAATGAGTGTTAACAAGGTTAATTCTGGGAAGCGGGGAAGGGTGAGGGGAGGGGTAAAGAGGGATTCACTTTTCATTCTTATAGCTTTTTGAGTTTGAATGACAACATGTACTTTATAAAAATAAATAAATGAACAGAATGATTTCGCATGTGTATTTCAGGTACACAAATAAACCATAAAACGGTATGTAAGTTATGATCACATTTCGTTTTTTAAAAACCGTATGTATTTTACATGTATTGATAAACACAGGCATGGCCTAATTGTGGAGCCATAGAACAATGTATTACTTTGGAATTAAAATATTATTTGAAAAAGTGTTAACTTGATAAGTGCCTCTTAAAATTTTATTTGTAACCACGCTTGCTAACACAAAATATCCAGTAAAATAACCCAGTCATTTCTCGGGCCAAGGGTATAATTTCCTGAGGTGCTATTATATTTATTAGTTCACATAATGCTGTTCCCGAGAACTGCAGGACATTGTTAACAGAAATAAATCAATTGACGAAATAGGTAAAAATGGTACCTAATAAGTAATAGTTGCTATATTGCAGTGGGAATTTAAAAAAATCTTTTAAAAATTACTGAGGTATAACAGACATATATTAAAGTGAAAACTCACTTTAATATATGTCAATGAATTATCCCAAAGTGAACACCTTTATGACTACCACCTAGGTCAAGAAATAGAACATTACCACCACCCTAAAATCCCCCTCTTGGTCCCTCTCCATTTCTAAATCCTCCCTCCTCCTGAAAGATAATCAATATTCTGATTTTTACCACCATAGATTAGTTTTACCTATTTTTAACACTATATGGATGGAATAACGATGGTTAGTTCACTGGCGTTGCTCGAATGGACGTCTTACAATGTTACTTACGTATATGCTGCTACGAACATTCTTACACATGTCTTTTGGTGCATGTGCACATGTGTGTGCATTTCCACCAAGGAGTGGAATTAACTGGGTCATAAGGTATGACTCTGCTCAGTTGTAGTAGATAATGCAAAATAGTTTTCTAGTTTACCAGTAACAATCTACGCTCCTACCAGCAACATAGGGGTACCTATTGCTTCACATCCTCCCCACATCGTACTGCCAGGCTTTTCTATTTTAGCCATTCTGGTAGATTTGAAGTAACTTTTAATTTCCATTCTCCTGAAGGGCACTGGTAAATAGGTAAAAATGGTACCTAATAAGTAATAGTTGCTATATTGCAGTGGGAATTTAAAAAAATCTTTTAAAAATTACTGAGGTATAACAGACATATATTAAAGTGAAAACTCACTTTAATATATGTCAATGAATTATCCCAAAGTGAACACCTTTATGACTACCACCTAGGTCAAGAAATAGAACATTACCACCACCCTAAAATCCCCCTCTTGGTCCCTCTCCATTTCTAAATCCTCCCTCCTCCTGAAAGATAATCAATATTCTGATTTTTACCACCATAGATTAGTTTTACCTATTTTTAACACTATATGGATGGAATAACGATGGTTAGTTCATTTGCGTTGCTCGAATGGACGTCTTACAATGTTACTTACGTATATGCTGCTACGAACATTCTTACACATGTCTTTTGGTGCATGTGCACATGTGTGTGCATTTCCACCAAGGAGTGGAATTAACTGGGTCATAAGGTATGACTCTGCTCAGTTGTAGTAGATAATGCAAAATAGTTTTCTAGTTTACCAGTAACAATCTACGCTCCTACCAGCAACATAGGGGTACCTATTGCTTCACATCCTCCCCACATCGTACTGCCAGGCTTTTCTATTTTAGCCATTCTGGTAGATTTGAAGTAACTTTTAATTTCCATTCTCCTGAAGGGCAGTGGTGTCAGCTTTTCATATCTTTATTGGCCATTTGGATATCCTCTTTTGTGAAGTTCAAGTCTCTTGCCCACTTTTCTTTTGGTTATCTACCTTTTTCTTATTGATCTCTAAGAGTTCTTCACATATTCTGGATATGAGCTCTTTGTTGGTTATACAGGTTGCAAATATTGCCTTTTACTCTGTGGCTTTCATTTTCACTCTCTATTTCTCTGAGTGTTAGTAAGTTCTTAATTTGAATGTAATCTATTTAATGTGATGTATCAATCACTCTTTTTAGTTGGTGCTTTTTGTGTTCTGTTTAAGGAAACTTTGCCTATCCTAATACCCTAACGATAATCCTCTGTTTCATTTCCTGCAGGATTTAATGTTTAACACTCCGTATTTATATCTATGATCTACTTGTAATGGATTTTTGTGTATGGTATGAAGCAAGGGTGCGGTTTCATCTTTTACCGTATGGGTAGCCAACTGACTCAATACCATTTATCAAAGATGCCACCTGTCACAACACAAGAGTCCATATATGTATATGTATTAGTTGTGAAATATCTTCTCTGGTCTATTGGTCTTTTTACAATCCTTTTGCCAGGTCACACTCTTACTTTGTTTTAAAATTAATCATGGTTCCTCCATACTTCTTTTTCTTCTTTAAGATTCTTTGCTATTCTCGGCCCTTTGCATTTCCATATAAATTTTAGAATCAGCTTGTCAGTTTCATAAAAACCTGCTGGAATTTTTATTGGGTTTGTCTGAATATGTTCATTACATGAAACTCATTGAATTTAGGGAGAACTAACATCTTTACAACACTGAGTTTTCCAATGCACACACATTTATTAGGGTCTTCTATGCTTTTAAGAATGTTTTATGGTTTTTCTATGTAGAGGTGTACATCTTTTATTAACCTTACTCCTAGGCATTTGATGCTTTTAAAACTGTGCTATATGGTATCTTTAATTTTATTCCTTTTTTCTAGGCCTTACTTACTGCTGGGTATGGAGAAATACAACTGATTTTTGTATACTGATTGTATACTCAGCCTTCTTGCTAATACTCTAATTAATTCTAAAAATTTACCTGAAGATCTTTTTGGATTTTCTTTGACCCAATCATATCACCTGTGAACAATGTCCTTTACTTTTTACTTTCCTATCCTTCTGTGTTTCGTGTCTTTTTCTTGCCTTACTGGCAAGAACCTTCAACACAATATTGATTGGACATTGACAATGGGCATGGTTATCTCACCCCGATCTTAGTGAGAAGGTTTTCATCAATAAGTACAACGATTGATATAAGCTATTTTTATAGGTCCTCTTTGTCAAATTAAGTAAATTTCCTTCTATTTCTAGTTTCCTGAGAGTTTGGGGTTTTTTTGAAATCACAAATGAATGCTGAATTTTATCAAATGCTTTCTTTTTGCATTTACTGAGTATCTAACAATTTTTATCTTCCAACCTGTTAATATGATGAATTCATTAACTGATAATACAATATTGAATAAGACTTGCATTCCCAGATTCTTTTAACAGTCGTATGTCCTATTCCCTTTTGGACAAAGGTACCTGACAGTCCCTTTTGCAAAATCACCTGGGCCTCTCCAGTTCCTCTCCCTCCTTCTCTGTCTCTGTCTGTTTCTCTCATTCGCCATTGCATCTCCCCCAAGATGGGGCTTAATACCCATGGTGGCATCGTAGGTGCTAGCACTTAATAGATACTAAACATTTGTTGATAGCATTTAGATGCTTTTATATTAATTAGACTGTATATATCATACATCACAGAACTCTGTTAGATCTTCTTCTTTTCAGTCCCATAACTGTTTATGTCACGTTAGGAAACAGCCCGGCACAATGAAGCGTATGTTTAGAATTCCTTTTAACAAAAGCATTTAAAATTAGTATATGAGTTAGGTACTATGTCTCTATGAGAACATTCTGCTTAGGATTTCTGGAGATTCTCTATTAAATTATTTAGATTTACGAATAGGCTTTGGAATCTGAGAGACCTTGGTTCTACCCCTGCTCTAGGGCAGGAACACGTCTGGCACATACAAGGGCCACTGAGGAGGCCGGTGTGGTGGAAAGGAGTGAAGATGGGGCTGCAGGGATAAGGCTGGAGAGCTGGGTATGGGCAGAACTTGCAGACCTTGAAGCCCACTGTACGGAATTTGGATTGACTTTACCGAGAGGGGCAGCCTTTGGAGGGCTGGAGGGAAGACCGTGAGCTGACTTGTTTTAACAGGGAAACTCTGACCGCTCCTACTGAAACAGGCCGGAGGGCGACAAAGGCAGAAGCAGGGGAAACCCCATGAGGGACAATGGTGACTTCAGTGGTCCAGGTGAGTGATAATGGTAGCTCGGCCCAGACGGCAGCAGGGGAACTGATGCAAAGTGGTCAAATTCTGGATGTATTCTGAAAGGAGAACATGTGAATTTTCTGAAAAATTGAACAAGGGGTTTAAGAATGAGGGGAGTCCAGATTAACTCCAAGGTTAACTCAAGCTTAACTCAGGCCTGAGCCTTTTAGAAGGATGGGATTATTGTTGTGTGAAATAAGAGATTAAGACCTCAGGAGCAGCAGGCTGGGGGAGGGGGATTGATACCAGAGGCTCAGTTTGGGGCAGTTTAAGTGTGCAGCCCTGTCTACTGGCCATCCAGACGGAGAGGCCAAGTAAACCCAGAGTTCACAGATTAGGGCCAGGCTGGAAATATTTATTTGGGAGCCACTGGCCAAGAAATCAGAACTAAAGCCAAGGACACAGAGGAGATCACTTCAGGAAGGCATGCAGACCGAGAAGGAAAGATGTCCGTGGACTGACCCCTGGTACTTTAATATTCAGACACTGGAGAGAGGAAGATGAACAAGTCAGACAGACTGAGAAGGAGTGGCTTGAAAAGCAGGAGGGAAACCAGGCCAGTGTGCCATCGTAAAGGCCAAGTGCAGGAGGTCTTTCAGGGAGGACAGAGGGTCAGCCGTGAGCTCTGCTGTCACAAGGACTGAGCAGTAACCTCCGGCTCTCGCGATGCTGCAGCAGCCGTGCTGCTGAAGGGGATACGATGCAGAGGAGAAGGGGTAATTTCCGTCCCTGGGTGAAGGAGAGGCTGCGAGGTTCAGTACCCACGCAGTGGGGTCTGGTTCTGGCCTTATTGCCAGTTAAGGAGGAAACCAGAAGAAAAGGCAAAAACACAAAGCAGTAAGCAATACGGAAGAACATCCTGATAAACCTGTAGAAGTCTGGAATGAGGTCCTAAGTCTCCTTCCCGGGGGGAGTTACTTCAATCTTTAGAGACGCTCCATAAATAATACAATGCTTTGCACCTGGGAGTGGGGTAGGGCACTCCTGCTGGATAATGTTAAATTTCATCCCGTTATCCAATGTGCAGTTAAACTTGTTTACCAATCCCTCAGCAGAGTACACACACACACACACACACACACACACACACACACACACCCCTCTGAGAACATTTTTGAACAGCACGGGAAAAAAACTTTAGATTTCAAGGAGAGTATTTTTTCTTTTTTTCACTGTTTCATAAACAAAATGGGGTAGGATATTCTCTTGCAAGCTTCATGACCAAGTTGGAAATAGAGACCTGAGGCAAAGCCTATGACAGTGGGTGTTCCAGACGTGTATTAATACACAGTAAAGGACTAAAATGACCCAGGGTTTAGCAGGTCTGCTTCTGTACTAACACGAGTATTGAGACTGGAACATTCCACAGATTTAAATTCTAAAATTTTGGCTTGATCCGTAAATCACATACAAAGCAGCAAAACACTGACTTGCAAATATTAATTTTTTACAATATCCAGTTGGAAATTTTTTTCAATCTTAAAAAAATCGTGAATTGTTAAGAATGACTGTACAGGAGACGTTTCATTCTTTAAAAAATTCTAGGGGAATTCCCCGGCGGTCCAGTGGTTAAGGACTCCGTGCTCTCCCTGCCGAGGGCATGGGTTCAATCCCTGGTCAGGGAACTAAGATCCCGTAAGCCCCACGGTGTGGCCAAGTTAAAAAAAAAAAAAAAAAAAAAAAAATTCTAGAGTTTGTATCCTAGGTGACCATAACATTAAAAGAAGCCAACTAAAGTTCTCATGCATACTTGGTTGCTTCCTTTATTAGAGATTATAACAGTCCTGGTCCTACCCGCACCCTGCTCCCCGGGGATGAAAAGGAGGGGTGGGGTGAGGTAAGCTGAGCTGCTGAGAAACAGGAACCAACTGTGGACAAAGCGGGGAAAGGTGCTTAGTCATTCAAGGACGAGGCTCACCTAGGCATCGCAGCACCCAGACTTGGTCAGCTCTGTTAAATACTGCTCCGGTTTTCACAACAAAACCGAATCTCTTAACCCTAAATAACTTAACGGGTTTCTTTTTCTTAAGATCAGTGTAGTATTCATCTGGGCCTCACACACCGTGCTCTCCACGTCCACCCCGCTAGGTGAGGGACCTTGGGAAAACAACATCTCTGAGCCTCAGTTTCCCAAAGAATGTTCCTGACACCATGATGTTATTATGAGGATCAAGGGAGATTTTCAGTGGTCAAGAGCCTAAAGCTCTTTGAACTATGATGACTGTAGTTTAAGAATAATCCATCAGCTTCCTAACTCTAATGATCTTTCAAGGGTTGAGAAAGGAGGCAGAAGTCCCCGCATCGATGTGGTTTGGACTTTAGCGTCACGGATAACGTACTTGGATAACATTAGAAGAGCCACGCAAAGGTACATGAAGCCTACGGCCCCTGGCCGAAGCCAGCAAACCCCTCCATATTCTTCAGGGCCCTGTGCAAACGGATGAGGCTCTACATGTTCTGTCTCGGTAATTAAAGACATTAGCCCTATTTTCGTCAACATACAAACACAGGCAACTATATCATCATTAACACTGACGGAAAGAAGGTAAACGTTTTATAAGGAAAACTGCACATATGTTCACTTACTTTGTTTTAAAACAGTAGTGAAATGGTATCTAACATAATGAAAAACAAAAGTAAACAAAGAGAACAGGTGTTAGAGAGTCAATTAATGGGAGACACCACAGGTTTCATTATAGCATTTGTAACAAACTATATATTCTTATGAGAATTCCGCACCTTACATGTTCTGCTCTGACACCTGCTTTGAACCAAACGAGACTTACCGAGCAGTTAAAATCAAACAATCGTGGACTGAACACATCCTACCTGCCTGGCTCTCCCGACACCCTCCTGGCCATACCAGCACACACCTTTCTGAGAACGTGTTACCAGCGCACTGGAATTCTGTTCAGTAATTTACCAGAGGGAATCATGACCCCTCTGCGTCTCCAACTACTCTTACCCCGTTCTCCTTTTCCATAGCATTTAATCCTCTTCTAACACGTTATACAATTTGCTTATTGTATTCGTTGCTTATTATTTGTCTCATTCCACTAGCGCTTAAGTTCTGCTGGGCAAGGATTTTTGTCTGTCTGGTTCCTTGGTGTCTCCAGCAACTTAGAACAGTGCCTGGCACGCAGAAGCAGATCAATAAATATTTGTCAAATGAATGAAAAAAATGAATTCTTCTTAAGTGTCCCTCTTTAAAAAGATTAGACACTCTCCCTTGGTCCCAAGGTAGATGTATAAGGTTAAATGGCATGTTTTGACATCTTGGGCTTAATATTTGATCTGTTTTATCTTACTTGGCGCACGGCGCTGTCCAGTTTTCTAAAAACAACCCGGCAGTATTTCCTGTACTGAGCTTACCACACTGACCATCTTGATACTGAGAGAACAATAATTCTTACGCCTTAAACCAATAGTTGGCTCCACCCAGAAATCTTTCTATTTCGCTATGATTTCTTTTCTTCTAAGACCTTTGTTAATGACTTGGATGACTTTTAAAAGGCATTCTTTCTCTGCTGACGTTTCTTTGCGGAAAATTATTAGCGCCTGTATCTATATTCTTTCCAAATTTTCTTCTTGGATAGTGTGACTAGACCCTTATCTTTTTATCATTATTCTTAGACATCCAGTTAATACATTGTTTATCTCATTGTACTCTTTCAAATCCTTAATCATTACATCTTACGTGTATGTGCATCTATATAAAACTATCTTTATTCTTGTAGTAATGTCTTGGTTGAGACACAATTACCTCGAAACATTTTGACTTTTACCTTTAAAGCTGTTTCGGGGTAGGCTTTTGAGATTTCTTCCTACTCTGCAGTCATTTGTTTTTGCCTACAGAGAGCCCTGGTTTGAAAAAGTAGGTTACAGGATGCTGCGAGTGGTACATGTTTTTGAGGTCTGGCCCTGCTGCTGGAGTTGCCTTCCATGACAACTGAAGCATCTTGTGCTATCTGAAAAAACGTTTCCTCCCCGACATCTGTATTTCTGCCAGTCCTTAATTTTTCTATTGGCTACTTTAAAACGTACACATTGAAGGCACAGTACCTTGACAGTCCCAGCAATTAATTCTGTTATCCGGTTGACAATTTCTTTTGGTCCAAGAGGAGCTACCATAGTTATGAACTCTTGGCCCCAGGTATCATATTAAGATAAAAACTCTAAAATTATGTTTCAAAAGAATCTTTGTATTATGTTTGTGGGTTATGTTAGCAACAATGGGATGTTAGATTTTTTTCCCCAAACTCCTCTTAGTTTTGCCTGTTAGAAGTATTCACGCTAGAAGATATATTCTTGACCTTTTCTGTCTCCATAACTCCCAAGCTGTATTGTCAAGTGCCCCCACTTTCATGGACAATCTAGATTCCTTTCTATTCCAGGGCTCCTAAATTCTAATTCAGAATTTAAGTTGTTTTCGATGATGGATATCTTTCAACTTTTGACTGCTGTCTTCCTCCTTTTGGTCTAGTCATGTCAAAGACGTCTGCTCCCCAAACGAATCTTTTCTTCCTTGGCTCTCAGAATTCGGATGTACTAATACCACATGTAATGGTATAAAATGTGATGGCTCATCCCCAGTAGCTCATTTTAAAAGGGCTGCCCCTTTTCCAGGTTTTTGCTTCGTATCGGGTTAAGTTCAGGTCAATTACTCTGAGACAAGTTGTGCTCTCCTTCTGTATCAGCTTCCAATCAGGACCCTCTTCTTATACCAGCCATTGATGGTCGTTATCTATCATAGAAGATATTTAAAAATATATATACGTTCCAGACATAGTCATCAACTATAACAGGAGTTATCAGCCATGGTCTCTATCATAAAAGAGTTTATAATGGAGCATGAGAGAGAAGACAGGGAACAATTGATTATGAAATAAAGGTGATTAAAAACTTTGTTGTTGGAGACTAGAGAAATCAATGAAGCAGATTAGGAGGGATGCGGATGGGGGGAAAAAGGATCTTCTGAAACATGAGAGAAGGAGAGAATGTCTCGTGTTCATGGAACTGCTCAAGTAGAGAAGAGGGGATAGAGAAAGAATTACAAGTCATTCAAAATTTTGTACATCATGAGAAAACTTATAGAAATGCTTGATGTATAACAAAATGTTCACCAAAATATTTCTGCTAATTATTTTTCTGAATGTTAACATTTCCTTTATGCTTTAGAACTTTGTCTTGGCAAAGCCCTGGATATGCTTTTATGTTTATCGAGTACAAGAGAATTTGAACGTAGGATTTGTAGTTACAATCTGGGTTGGAATCCCAGTCTAGACTATCATCAACTAGGTGACGGTAGCCTCTCTGATTCTGTTTCCACACGTATGAGATGGAAATAATATCTATTAGTGCTGTAACAAAGCTCAAATAAAACCATCGTGATAGGTTACAAAGGCTCTACAAATTGTACATTCTCTATTATGTTGGTAAGTGTACATCAGCATACGTAGGATATTTCCCTCCTTCCTTTTCCTTCCTTTTTGCTCTCGAATCTAGACACAGTGGATACATGATTCACCATTTTATTGTGGAAAGAAGCTTTCATTCTTCACCTGGAATGCGACAGCAATCATTCTCCAGTTACACCTAAATGACTGAATTGCAAGGTGAACTGTGTTGGTGACTAACTCATTTTCCCTCACCTCCAGCACCCTCTTATCCCAAGATCAAGCAATTTTCCTGTGTAATGAACTGTATCTGCTATCAAGTGGCCTGGAAATTAAGAGGTTAAGCTGGTTCCCTATTTGGTATCACGATGTCTTTTGCTGCTACACCACTGATCTATGTTTTCCAAGGCTGTGCAAAGGAAAACTGCAACAATGAATGGAACTACAGCACAATTTTGTATATGGGGAAGAGCTTCAATAGATTTTGAATTATCCAGGGGATGGTTTTCTAGCTAATGGGTTGTCCAACATCTAGCGCTTCTGTCTGGTTGATAATATTTTGGTCAGTTTGATGCTGACCAGCAATGGAAGGGGAGCAGATGCAAACGAGGACAGGCTCTACAACCAACATTAACTCCCAAAGTGGATTGTAGTGGTTTGATTTACGTCCATAACATACCCGAAGTCTGGAGAAAATAAGTTCGAGGGAGGACAAAAATATAAGTAAACTAGGGAATAAGGAAAACAAAAATTCAGGCCATATGTTCTCTTGATTTACTACGACTTCTATAGGTACAGAAAATAAAACAGGGAAGAACTAATCAGTTTATTCGACCATACCATGAGACTAATTATATTTTTCTCACATAGTCCATTTTTTAAAATCTTTTTCTGTTAGCCAACAATTTCTGAGTGATTTCTTCTATTCACCATTTCTGCTATTTTTAAGGTTTCTGCTGAGCACTGGATGTTTTATATTCATATATTACCTTTTGGCATTTACTAAATATGCCACCGGTTAGCTAATAAAAGTATCTGCCAGAAGATCTTTCATATCATTGTAACAGTATCCGAAAGACCATAACAGATATCTGTCAGTGACTTTCCCAATCAAGAGCACATATCAGATGGGCAGAATCAGGAAATGAGTTGAGCCACTAAAGAGAAAAGATACTTATTTAATGACTAATTAATTCAATGTACATAAAATGACTAAACTCCACAACTGCGTACATTCAAATAGTATTAATTGCCAGCTGTAAGTAACAGCAAAACATGTTGAATAACGTTGATTCCAAATGTGCATGCGTTCCATACTATTTTAAATAGGAATGACTTTACCTATAACTAAAATATTGCTACTGAAGGTAAAAAAACATAATTCTCTAAAGTTATACAACAAAAATGTAAAACAATAACAAAGTTAGGAGTAAATAATAATTGTGTTATTTGTGGGCATTTTTTAAATGGTCTGTAGGAACACTTTATAAAGTAACCTAGAAGGAAAAATGTGACTAAAGTCAATTGCATTTGACAGTTGGCTGAAATCCTGGCAGACAATTTCAGAGACAAAACTGGTCGTAAAACCAAAGCCAGTCCTTTGCGAAAACCTTCAGAAATAAAAAGCAAATATTTTTCAAAAGTTTATCAGGGTGGTTGTGACATAATTGTCAAGTATTTGATATACCTTTTTAGTTCAGACCTCTTGTTACTTTGTCTTTTGCATCTATTTTGTTTTTGACATTTTCATTGTTTAAAGGCACTTCCATTAGAGGGTGAGCAAGAGAAATGAAAGAAATTAAAAATAATCAACTCAGTATATGTTGCTGAAATGAGTTAATACTACAGAGGTTCAAATAAAATACAAAGGAGCTAATTATTCAAAGCTCATTAATATTTGGCTTTAGGAAGAATGTAACAGCAAAACATGTTGAATAACGTTGATTCCAAATGTGCATGCGTTCCATACTATTTTAAATAGGAATGACTTTACCTATAACTAAAATATTGCTACTGAAGGTAAAAAAACATAATTCTCTAAAGTTATACAACAAAAATGTAAAACAATAACAAAGTTAGGAGTAAATAATAATTGTGTTATTTGTGGGCATTTTTTAAATGGTCTGTAGGAACACTTTATAAAGTAACCTAGAAGGAAAAATGTGACTAAAGTCAATTGCATTTGACAGTTGGCTGAAATCCTGGCAGACAATTTCAGAGACAAAACTGGTCGTAAAACCAAAGCCAGTCCTTTGCGAAAACCTTCAGAAATAAAAAGCAAATATTTTTCAAAAGTTTATCAGGGTGGTTGTGACATAATTGTCAAGTATTTGATATACCTTTTTAGTTCAGACCTCTTGTTACTTTGTCTTTTGCATCTATTTTGTTTTTGACATTTTCATTGTTTAAAGGCACTTCCATTAGAGGGTGAGCAAGAGAAACGAAAGAAATTAATCAACTCAGTATATGTTGCTGAAATGAGTTAATACTACAGAGGTTCAAATAAAATACAAAGGAGCTAATTATTCAAAGCTCATTAATATTTGGCTTTAGGAAGAATTTTTTATAATGATACAGGTTTGTACAGTAGAACTTCAAAATTCGATGTCTTAACAGTTTTCAAAATAACGTCCACACACATGATCTCACGTCATACTCACCAAGACCCTGTGAATATGTAGGGAATTTTGGTTTATGTAGGGAAATTAGGCTTAATCCCACAGAGAAGGAACTCGGGCTCAAGGAAGTGAGGTGACTTGCCCAAGGTTATGCCTACAGTAAACTACTGAGTGTGGACTCTCAAATCTCATTCATTTATTCATTCACTCGTCCATCCACCTTTTGCTAACTGTTCTTCCTTCCCTAAGTTCCCTTTGCCAGATGAAGGCAATCTTGACAGAGAAAGAAAAACCACCTGAGTTAAGAATTCGCCATAGAAATTCAGCAAAATGGGAAACTGGCCAGAGTTGTACAGTCTGGATGTGGATCAAAAGTAAAAATATTGGCTAACAGTGATTTGCAGTTCTGTCAGACCATGCTATGCCTATGGCTAAGAGCTGGCTGTATCACCATCTTACAGCTTTTAATGGAATCACTTTATTATGATTTTGAGTATCGTCATCTTTCTAGCTTACACACAGCCGTGTGTGTGTATAATTGTGTGTATAAAATAAATGGTAGCTAACTACTCACGCTGTCCTTTAGCATGCCATTTTATCTGACTTTAATTTCAGATCGGCTGCTTCATTCTTTTTAAGTGATGGCATAGTATTCCTAGGAATTCCTTTGGACTACGCTCTAATTTTTTTTTTTTTTTTTTTTTTTGCGGTACGTGGGCCTCTCACTGCTGTGGCCTCTCCCATTGCGGAGCACAGGCTCTGGACACGCAGGCTCAGCGGCCACGGCTCACGGGCCCAGCCGCTCTGCGGCATGTGGGATCTTCCCGGACCGGGGCACGAACCCGTGTCCCCTGCATCGGCAGGCAGACTCTCAACCACTGCGCCACCAGGGAAGCCCCAGCTCTAATTTATTTGATAGCCAAGTATACTTTTTCAAGTATTCCAAAATTGCTAACCTTTGCTATCCCATAGAAAAAGGATACTTGCAGTTAACTGATTATTTCATAAGAGCAAGTGAGAATATGAAACTCACAAAAATTCTAAATACTGTTATTTTACTGGACATTTAAAAATCCAGTGATAAGCTTAATTAGAATCTAAAATACAAACTGTTCTTTCACTAATAAGTGAATTTTAAATAAACAAATGAATAAACATACACATATTTTAAAAACACTAGGTATGAAAGGGCTTGACTAGGTCTCAAGGTAAAGGGCTGGAATTATTAATGGTTCAATCCAGTATGGAATTTACTATATAGTCATATATGTTCTTCCTTAGTCCGTTTAAGTGTCTTCCTATATACATATTCTAAAACACAGAGTGATTCGTATGTTTCCAATCAGTGTGAATAAGCTACCAACTTTCAAAATTTTTTAGTCTTGGTGAGACAAATTCTTATATATTTCTAGCGGCATCATACGTTCGTACAACCCTTTTCAAAAGCATGCTGACAATAGGTTTAAAAAGATACAACCATGTTCATTCCCACTGACAAAATAATTCCAGTTTTGAGAATATTTCCCTAGGAAATGATCAAAAACCATACAATAGTGTCCATTCTTTACAAAACAAAAAAACTGGAAATAATGTAAATGTTCAACAATATATAGCTGGTTGAGTAAGTTATAGTATATCAACTTGAGGAATGTTATAGTTAAGTAAAAAAAAAAAAATTCAAGCGTAAAGGTTCTGTGCCTACCTGGGAAAATGTGTTTGTTAAGTGAAAACAGTATAATACTACTGAATTATACACGGTTCTTATATATGAATATGGCAAAAACCAGGCATTATTATAACTGTAAAAACTACATGTGAAAAGTGAATGATTCCCAACATGGTGCAGGAGTAGGGATGACCGCTTTCACCCTAAGTCTTGTGTAATAGACCTCTCCTGTGTCCATCCCACCCTCGTGCCCAGCAGGAGGTCTGCAAAGAAAATGAATCGGATGCGAGAGAGACAGAGGTGAGAAAGGGAGGGACACCACCTGCAGGTCTACAGGTGTTCCAGCTCCTCCCTCCTGAGACCTGGCTGCCCCCCTGCTCTCGGATTCCATGGCCAAAAGCCCACACACTTACATCCTTATTAAAAATCCCTCTCTTTTTCGCTTGGGCCACTTTGAGTTGGTATCTGCTACACACAAACCAGAAAACAAAACAAAGAGAGTTTTCACATTCCTTTCGTAATTTTTAACCTGTATTTTTAAAAAGTGCCACACGTCATCTAACTGCATTGCAAACAGCGTTACTCATACTAGGGAAGGAAGTTCACTTACTGTGTAGATAGATTTTCCATAGATAATATAGCTAATGGGAGCCAACAGTATCTCTAGACAATATAACAAATATTCCAGCTAACGTTAAACAAACAACAGGTTAATATCATCTCCTCTTTCTGCCTTTTAATTAGAATCATTCCACCTACACCTGAAGTGACATTTTCAGGGATAAAAATCATCTTATCTTTTACCCTGAACAGAAAGGCACTGTGTAGGAATTCTAGTGGATTATGCTCTTAATATCTGACTCTGCTCTCTGCCCAAGAATTTGCCTTTGTCGTATTATCTATCATTTACTGTTGGCCATGTGCCACGAACCACGTAAACTTCACATACAGTATTCTCATTTGCTCTTCACAAAACCCCTCCACCAGAATGATTCACAAATGGCAGGAACTTTCACTCTCTTCCATAATTAACTGAGTGGACTTCCCATTAGACAGACATTGCTTTAGGTATCAGAAATACAAAGATGAAAAGCTCAGGCTGGGAGGAGAGAGATGTCAATCACCCAGTAAAGGTAGTAAATGCTGCTACAGTGGTAGGTAGGAAGTGCTCTGAAGGGTGTGAGGGAATTACTAGCTACGTGGGGCTGGTTGCCCAGTTCCCACGAATTCTGATAAGTTGTGTCAGAAAACTGCTGAGAGAATGTGCAGTCTACGGAAAGGAAACTATCCTGCCTCCCTGGAGATACGTCAGGTACTTGGAAGCCCGCAGAATCTGGACGGGGAGGACGTTAGCTTTTGTGCATTGGGCTGTAGTAAACGTACTACTGGGGAAGAAAAGCAAGTGTTAAAAGACACGTTGGAGACCCTTTTTTAAAATATTCATTCATTTAGTATACAATTTCGAGGGCCTGCTGTGTACTACTGCAGTACTGGGAGCTGGTAAGAACGCTATGAGAATGTATAAACTGAAACAACTCTATAATAATGTAAATACTCAATAGTAATTACGCTTTACATTGCTTTTCACAGCAGAATTACACTACTTGCTATGGAAACGCTCTTTCACCTGTGCTTCATTTGGATAGTCACAGCTCGTACGTGCACTTTTACTTGCTGAGCTTTTCCTCAGTGACCGATTATTCCAGAGGAAAAAACCTCTGAAGCTCCCCCGATGCTTGCTCTGCTCACCCGTTCCCCAGGCCCGGCACCCACGACACTAACCAACACACATAATGTGGACACCCTTGATTTTACAAAAACCTTTCCGTGGCTTACAATTCGTCAGTATAAGGTCCCCAAACCTTAGCGCCTTCACGGGGTCTGGCTCCTGCCTACCCACCTCTGCGGCCTTTTCGGGAGCACGCAGGGCTTTATTTGCTGTGGTTCCTCCATGGGATTTGCCACCTCCTCACACCCACTACTGTCCCCCCAGCCCCCGCCCCAAAGCACAAGACCTTCATCCGGAGACTTCTGTTGTCACTTCTGCCTTTAACACTCTTCCCTGCTCCTCCCGGCAAATTCCATCCCTTCTTCAAGAGAGACTTCCTTGACTCCAGGGTACTTCAGATGTCTCTCCCGTATGTACTATACCAACCTGACACTTGTGTAACAGGCTCTTTGTCAGCTTGTTTCTTCCACAGACCTGTGAGCTGCTTGAGGTCAGGGACCGTACTGGGCATTCCTAGCCCCATACAGTGCCTGTCACATTAGAATGCTAGAATATTAGGTGAATAAATGAATGACTATTAGAACTTCCATGTGGCACAATGCTCAATGTTATATAAAAAGTAATGACCACTTAGCAAGAGGCTTTAGAGCTGCTTATCAATTAAAGATGAACAAATTAATCGATACAAACATGTTTCTCAATCACGAAACTGAGAGCTTGCATATTCTGGTAGGCAGAATAGTGGCCCCCAAAGATGTCTATGCCCTAATCCCCTGGGCACAGACTGTGTGTTATGTTAGGTCATAGGCAAAGGGACATCAAGGCTGCCTATGGGATTAAGCTCACTAATCGTTATCAGCTGACACTGAAATGGACGCTACCTTGAATGATCCAGGTGGACCTAATTTAACCACGAAAGCCCTCAGACTTGGAAGAGCCGAGCAGAAACAGAGCCAGCAAGCTGGCAGCACTGTATGGGCTCTGCCCCGGGCTGATGGGCTCTGCCCCGGGCTGATGGGCTCTGCCCCGGGCTGATGGCCTAGAAGATGGAGGAGGCCCAGGCGTCAAGGAGCGTGGGCAGCCTCAGAAGCTGGAAAACGCTGAGAAACGGGTTCTCCCCTCGAGCCTTCCGAAGAAACCCAATCCTGCCAAAACCTTCATTCCAGCTCAGCGAGACCCACTCTGGACTTCTGACATCCAGAACTGTAAGATAATACATGTGTGTTGTTTTAAGCCACCAAGTTGGTGGTAATTTTTTTATAGCAGCAACAGGAAACTAACCTACAATACCTACAACACATCGGACAAGGTTAACCTTGGCTCCATATGACAGAAAACCGAAGACAATGGCGGCTGAAAGAAGATCGAAGTTTACTTGTCTCTCTAGAACAGGGCTCTGGCAGCAGAAGTCGAGGGCTGGTAATGCTCTCCCATACCATCAAGGACTCGGGCTCCTTCAGTCTTGCTGCTGTGCCTCCCTTAACCTGAAGGAGCTCTTGTCGGCACGTCTGATCCCAGCCAGCAAGAAGAGGAGTTCTGAGGAATGGTGAACCGCTGCCCCTTGAGGGACCTCACCGACCAGGGCATCACTCACATCTCACGGGCCAGGACTGAGAGGCATAGCAGCAGCGAGGTACGTGCAACGGCCATGCCAGGGGCCACGTGGCAAGTGTGGCGGGTTCCATTATTAAAAGGGGAAGAAACCTATGGGGACAACCAGCCACCTCCACCGTAACACTGTAGTGCTGTGATGCCCTCCCACTCACGGTTTTAAGTATATAGAAGTAGTCTCTCCTACTTTTAGATCAACCAAGGCAGGGGCCCTCATTACAAAAACAGTAACTGAATAATTACGATGTCATAGACTCTGGCACATTCCTAAGCTTTGCCAGATTTTGCATGTACACATATTAGAACATGAGTATATGCCTGTCAGTGATGGCATCACATTCAAACTCTAGTGTTGTAATCGATGGAAACAGAATTCTTCACTAATAAGAAATAAGGCGCAGGGGTTATAAATCCACCTGCTAATGCAGGGGACACAGGTTCAATCCCTGGTCCTGGAAGATCCCACATACCGCGGAGCAACTAAGCCAGTGTACCACAACTACTGAGCCTGCGTTCTAGAGCCCGTGTGCCACAACTACTGAAGCCGTGCGCCTAGAGCCTATGCTCCGCAACCGGAGAAGCCACCGCAGTGAGAAGCCCGTGCACCGCAACGAAGAGTAGCCCCCGCTCGTCGCAACTAGAGAAAGCCCGCGCGCCGCAACTAGAGAAAGCCCGCGCGCAGCAACGAAGACCCAACACAGCCAAAAATAAATAAAATTTTTTAAAATGCTTAATCATAAAAAAAAAGAAGTGAGGCTAAAAACGTATTTCTAGATGTGTGCTACTCAGGGGCCTGACAGGAAGCAGATGGCATGCCCCAAGGGTAAATCGCAGAGAGTTTGATGAAGAGACTACTTACATGGACGTGGGCAGGCTCTAGGGGAACCAATAAGGGATGAAGTACCCAAGGACTCACAGCAGGAGGAAACCATTACCCTCTCTAGGCCTGAAAGGACAAAGGGAAGGCACGGTTTCTGGAACTTGCCAAGACCTGTAGCCATGGGACAGGACTGTCTGACCCGAGCCACGGCCTTAGGTAGAGGAGCCAGGCGCCTGCCAAAAGCCACAGACAGGCAGGAGGGAGTGTGGGGGAAGGTGAAATTAATATCCTGACCTCTCTCTCTTTCCTTCCTCTGATCATCTGCCAATGCCTCCAAATGGGCTGAAATCAAATAGAAACCAAAGGACAAAGGAGCCTGGGTGATGTGGTCCACAGGAATCAGCCTTTCAGAGCACAGAAAGGCAGAGACTGGACTTTGAGGGAGAGAGGATATAACCAGCATAATATGGAAAAGTACTGATATTTCACAGAGTGGGGATGGTTCAAAAGGCCTTGAACAAAAAGAAAAAGGGAATCGATCCAAACAGATCTGGGCAAGACCTGGGACGAAGAAAGATGGAGGAAGAGAATGATTAAAACGTGAAAGAGCAGAGAGGGGCCCAGGTGTGCTCTACTAATGTAAGTGGGATAAAGAGAGCAAGCGAAGAAAACTGGAGGCGTAAGACGAAAGAACTTCTGAAGGGCCTAACCAGGGGCCTGAAAGTTGTGGCTATGTCTGAACACAGCGTGTTTCTCATTGCCAACTTTTCCAGGTGAGTTTAACACAGTGGTGGGACATCTAAAACCTGTCATTGACTACAAATATTTTTAACATGCATACTCAAAGGATTGAATAGTGGCAGTGATTATGACTGAAGGTCTGGGGAATACAGAAGGCTAGGACTGTAGGTCAAAGAAATAGCAATACTCTGCAGCAGGACCAGTCAGCTGCTAAAAATAAGCCAAGATGCCAGAGAAAATAAATGCATTGAGACAAAGGGGAAAAAAGAGCAAAACGATATAAGAAACCTGATATCAGACCCCGGATACCACGGCAGATTCTTAAAATTCCCTCAAATCCAAAATATGCATGTTGCTTTCTCTAGTACAAATTACCTACCTATAGTTGTTAAATATAAGAAAAAACATGCCACTCATGTTCACAAGTGATTTCAATAACAGAAACTGTAATCTATCTTCTGTAGAGGCAGCCTTTGAATGCAATCGTTTTAATCACTATGACTTTACGGAAAAGATCAGCTTTACTTTTTGGATGTTCATTAACAGCCTTCAAACATCTATCTCTCTCTACGTTTATTTATATTTAACACCTCTCTATGTTAGACATGTTCCCAAAAAACTGTCCCCCAGATTAGAAGCTCCATGGGTTAACATTTCACGGACTTATATTAAAAATAGGAGCCTTATTCCCCAGAGAGGGAAAAAACAGTTTTGTGATGCAATATATAATAAAATCACAGGGAGGTTTGGGGAAAACACCTGTCCCTATTATTACCTCCTGGGAGGCTTCATTAGAAAAGCGTGTGTGGGTCCTCAGGACAACTGTTGGTTCTGTGCCACCCCGTAGCCTTGTTTCCTTCCTGATCTGGTGACACAGAATTTGGTGAACTGCCCTCTTGCAACGCATGGTGACCCACGTACACCCAGAGTCACTACCGAGCACGGACTGCGGGGCCGCTCTCCAGGGGCTTCTCCATGCTGTCCTTTGGTGGACAACATGTCTCAAGACTTTAAGATTAAAGCTTAACAAGTTAGCGAAGTCAACTTATTTCATGAAATACATATACTAACTTGCCGTGAAAATAACCGATTTCTTACTTTAACAAAGATTATAGAATCACATTATGTTCTACTTCTCAAATGTGTTCAGGAAGTGAGGTACATGGAAATCATATGCTCCATGTGGAACACCGTGCAGTATGTACATTTTAAACTTAAAATAATTTTATGTCAAATTTTATCCTAGCTTATACATGAATCTTACATGAAACGCAAACAGCAGGTGCAAGGGGTTTATGAAAAATTTATAGAAAAAACTCAATATCGAAAATGTTCTACCCATTTACATTTTCCCTGTGAATTTAGAAAAGATTACAGGAATTCAGTTTTAGCAGTCTACCTCTCCTTCAACATGTGCAATCCCAGCGCTCCCTGGAAGCAGTGTTACCACTTCAGTGACATTAGAGCTAGGAGCACATATTGAATACATATTGTACAATGACACTACGATTACTAAAAACCAACAACAATACAGGATACATGCTAAACTCTAGTATCCCCACCATGTTTGAATAAAGCCTAATTTTTTTAAAGTTGAGGTATAATTGACTAAATAAACCTAAAGTTTAAGACATTTATTTAGAAATTCCTTTTCTAAAGTTATTCTCAAGATTTTTTCCAATTCTTCAGTTACATTTAATAGAGAAAGCAACCATCACATACGCATCAGGTTTAAAGCAGCAATCTATCTTGAGATTTACTTTTGCCTGCTTTCTTTCCAGTCTAGCGTTCAATAATTTTGGGAACATTACAGTAAATAAAGCGCATTAACCACATATTAAATTTATAATCTATATCTAATTAGTGTAGGATTTTACAAAATTGAAATTCTGTATTAGAAAATTTGGAACATCAATATTTCCTGTGCATATTTAAAAACCAGAAGTGATCGGGATTAATCATTTGGGACAAATGATTATGGAGAATCTAAAATCAAGAGCAATTAGCCTCAAAATAAGGCAGAATATAAACGACAGAAAATGGCTTTCACATTCATGATTTCAACTGCTCCTAAGAACGAATGTGATGAAGGCAGATAAACAACCCTTACGTTAGAGCCAAGAAGAGATTCAGAAAAAGTCAACGATACTCACTTTTAAAAGAAATATTTACCTACCAAGCATCTGCTCTGTGACTAGGTACTCTGCTAAGTGCTAAGGGCACAGAAATGAACAAGCAAAACACAAAAAAGGTACCTGTCCACAAGAAGTTGAATAGTCTGGCCCAAACTAACTAAACCAGTAACCACTAAAGTAAGGAAGATGACTTCCACTTGGCTTATCGCTTGACTTGGTCTCTCTGCCTTCAAGGTAAGGATGAACAACGAAGAAAGCCTAGTCGGGGGTCAGGACAGGCACCTCAGAAAGACGTTGGACACTTTCTAAGTTTAAAAGTACGTGAAACGTGCACTAGAGTTAGAAAGTTTTGTTTTGTTCTGTTTTTTCCTTTCGGACTGGAAATTAGGGGGGCTGTAAAAAAGATGTGCGTGTGTGTGTCTGCCTGTGTGCTGGGGTGGGGGGAGCGGAGGGATGCCAGCAAAGGATAAAGTCTACAAGCTGATGCAGAAGGAAATTGAAGAACATCACACAGTTCTTAAGAGGGCCGGGAAAAAGCACCACTTGAACCAAGCAAAGCACCAACATGGTCTGGTCCTCACATGTACAAGGTCAATTAACATGGTGCTGAGGAAAGGCAGGGCGGCCTGTACTTAAGATGATCATTAGGACGGATAATTGTAGTTGTGGCCTTGAGGAAGGGAGCAGACATATAGACATCATGTATAGCAAAGGATATTTACAGTCACATTTCACGCACCAATAAATAATGCATTCACTTCTCAAAATGCCACAGCAAACGTGGGAGAGAATTTTCATCTATAGTCAGGATTAAACTTTCTAATTTTAAATTACCAGACTTCAGCTGTAAATTTATTTCAGTTGAAAGGTGTGAAGAGATTATTAGTGAATCTTCTAAAAGTCTGGAGAGTGTTTAGAAGATTAACATAATAAAAAAGTCCAGCCATAGGCACGGCAGAAATTATAGGCATGAATTTATTGAGCACCTACTGTGACAGCACTGTGCTAGGTGACTGGGTTGTTTCTCATACTTCGTCACGCTCCGGTCTCCTCAATTTCTCTGTCATCTCTTACCGTGTTCACTTGGAACTGCACGATTCGAAGTGCAGCCCGGCTCATTTATTCCGTAAGGTTGGTCCCAAAGACATTTCCTCATTTGAAGGCGGGGAGGAGGGAAAGCTAAGTCCCTACCGAGCACTTAAGACCTGACTTTCTTGGTATTTGTGGTGTTATCTACGTGGCCCTCCAGAAGTCCCCGAACTTGTACAAAGAACTCAGAGAAGATCGCAACCGCTCTGCCCCCAAGACCAACCCCGCCGGCCCTCGTTTCTTGCCGGAAGGTCCTTCGCAGCCACAGCTGCCCGTCTAGGTACTAAATCGCGGCCTGTCGATAACCTCAGCTCTAAGTCTGGAAGCCTCGGATCTGGCCGGCCGGGGGCGGGGGCGGGGGCGGGGGCGGCCGAGGTGACAGCAGGTGAGCGCCCGGCGCGGAGGAGGAAGTGAGACAGGCCGGCGTGGGCATTACTCAGGCCGCGTTACCGCCGAGGTGGCTCGCAAGCGGAACTCCTCGCCCCTCCGTCGCTCCAGCTGGACTTCTATCTCGTTGAAGTCACTTCCCATCCCGGGTCGCGCGGGGGAAAACCGTGCGTCCGAGGAGGGGCAGAGAGTCAGACGTGCGGGGTCAGGTGGCCTCTCCCCTGGCACCGCATGTCCCGAACTAGCCCCTCTCCGCTCCCCGGACCTGCCTGCCCCCGATCCCGGGGCGTCCCCGGGGGGCCCGGGGTGCGTGAGCCCCCCGTGAGAAGGAGGGAGGACAGGTCGCTCCGGCCACTCCGGGGGCAGCTCCGAGGACACCGGATCCCGGGGAGAATCAGCCAGACCCGATCGTGCCCCTGGCGGCCGCGGCGGGTGTGGCCGGTTCAGAGCCTCCTACTTTACCTTTCTCACTCCGACGGCCAGTCGCCCTTCGGACCACGTCCGCACCGATCCCCATCGCCCCCGCCCCTTTTAGACACAAGCGAGAGGATCATGGCGGATGGCCCCAGGTGTAAGCGCAGAAAGCAGGCGAACCCGCGGCGCAATAACGGTGAGTGGCGGAGCGGACCGGGGAGCGGCGGAGTCAGGGGGAGCCGGGCGGCTGGGGCGCCCCCG
>NW_020173682.1:4046945-4060168 GCF_003031525.2 Neophocaena asiaeorientalis asiaeorientalis | reverse complement strand
CGGAGTTGTTACCTGGTCTCGGGACCGGGAAGCACCGCAGACAGGTCCCCGCCCGGGAGGACGCCTCCTCCGCGCCGGGATGGGGTGCCGAGCGTGCGCCTCCCTTGTGCTCTTTCGGTTTGGGGAAGTTGTTTCCTGGGCCGGACGCGCGGGGCGTGAAGCCGGCGAACGGAGCTTGGACGGCGCTCCGGGTCTCGGGTGGAAGGAGGGTGGGGGAGGGGCGGCCGGACCGACGGACGCGGGGCGCCGCTGCCTGCGCTGCGGGCCGCGGTGTTTACCGATGAGTGCCGTTGCGCCGGAGACGCACACCCGCCCTGCCTGGCGTGAGAGTTTAGAAAAATAACAATAATGACGAGAGAGCGAGCGCGAGCCCCGAACATGTGGTGGTGGTTTGCACAGTCGCCTTTTGCAGTTGGGAGAGACGGTGGAAGTTGACTGCATGTCTGCTTATCTCGGGCGCCGCTGTGCCCGCTCGCCCGCCCACCGCTCGGCAGCGAACGTCTGCTGGTGGGTATTGTCTGGACAGTTCCTGCGGCGACAGGGCCGAGGCTGGAGCGCGGCCCCCGCCCGCCCGGTACCTGTTTGGAGAATAATGGGCGGCAACGGCCCTGCCGCCGGCTGAGGCCGAGTCTATATAAGGAATTGCACGGACCTAGCGGACCGAGGGGCTCGTGTGGGTTCCTGCGTTATTTTTAAAACGAGTTTCTGAGAGTCGGGAAATAAAGGCGCCTGAAATGGGATCGCCGTGTCCGCCAGAAAATGAGGAAATGCGGGTTTAAGTCAGAACTACCCGGCGCTCGCCCCACCCCCACGCCTGGGCCCCCTTTCTCCCTCCCCTCTGGGATGCGAAACGCGAGGTTTTGTAACCTTTCCTGGCAATTTCAGATTTTGTGTGGGATTTCCTGTCTCGAAGCAGATACGAAGGTTTTAGGCGGTTCCAAGATGTTTCCTTCCAATCGTAAACGTAATTTTAATATATTCGAGTCGACATTAGAATCACCGCTTTCATGAACGGTGTTAGTTATCCAAATACACGTTTGTATTTTAAAGACCTCCGTTAGTTATGATCGATAACTAATACTGGGCGTCCTCATTGTGGAGAGATGACTTGTTACGGCCGCAGCGGAGCACAGGCTATTGCAATTTTAATTTCCTGTTTTAGCGTCAAATAGTGTGTGTGCTATATCGAGCTGTTGCTGCTGTGGCTTTATGAAAGGTAAGTTGGTTTGGAAAGGGCTGTTCGCGTTTTACCTTATTTAAAATGTTCGTCGCCAGAGAAAGGGGCTTTTCTTGTTGCTGACGACATGTGTGTGACATGTGAGTCTGAACCACCCAGCGTCTGTGCAGCTGCTGTAAACATGTTTACCTGAGCAGGAAAGGATGGATTTTCCTCCTAAAGATCCTGTGATACGAATATTACACCCATAAGGCATATCAACAGCTGACTTAGGGGGAAAAAGCGATCCCGAAAGGTACTTGAAATCAGCAGGAAAGAGAGCTGCTGGACGGCTGCAGCAAATGGCAACTTGCGCAGGTAGAAAAAGATGGTGTTTAGTTTTTCCCTGCGCGTGTCAGCCCCTCCAGTCTGCTGCTTTCATTCTCAAGGGAGCGATTTATTTACCGCGCTTGCTGTCAGTGTTTTTCCTTTGTGTTTACTATTAGAGAAACAGATTTGGGGCTGTTTAGCACAAAATGTCTCGTCTGCAGTGTGCATCACCCTCAGAAAACAAAAGGTGTTTCAGATAGCACTGTGCTACTACAGGTATCTTCCATTTTCATCAGTGTTGGCTCGGTCCTTGTATTTCTTTTTGTTCTCAGATGCGTTTCATCCATTGCTGATTATTACAGCCACGCTATTTGATTAAGCCTCATGATTTGCAAATTAAAAATGAAGTTGTATGTCATTGTGTTGTGAAACCTCAGGATAGGTGCTGGTTAAGATTTCTTAGCAACGCAGTCATATTTAAGTTGCAGTTGTTTATTGGAGAGAATCGCTTGGAAAATGTTAACTCTTAAATCTTTTTAATGAAGGAATAAATGATGTATACAGTGGGAGGTGGTCATAGAGATACTTTATACTGTAATTTATATGTAAATAATTTTTTGTTCATTTTAAAATAAGGCATGCAGATTTTCTGCTAAGCCTTCAGTAAAACATTTTAATTTCCTTTCTGGAATATATCTGCAGAGTAGGATGTTAAGGGGAGCATCAAGTAATGTAACTTGACAGGGGTAAAACAGTTGAGCAAGGTTTGGCCAAAGCCTGAAACCTTATGTAGTAACTCTATGGTGATGATGTTAGTGGCTTAAATTGATTTTTTTTTTTTTTACCGTTTATAATGTAATGCTTTGTTTGCTGTATTTTTAAAATCTGCCTTCTCATTTTCCACTTCTACTCTTTGTGGTTACTTATTTATTTATTTATCTATTTGAGAAATGTACTCTAGCTGCTAATGACTACATACTGATTAATTCACTCTAGATGGACTGGCAGGTACATATCTTCTGTCATTTGCATTTCTACTTGCTGTCTTTGGAAACCACCAGTAGAGGATGCTAACAAAAATTATTATTGGTGTAGTATACCATAAATCTGTCTATCTGCTGTTGATTTGGGACCTCTGCTTTGATAGGGACCTTCAGTATAATTCCGGGTCTTACCCTTATTTAAAACTAGCCCTGGGTAAATTAGGCAAACGCATTTTCTAGTCTGCTAGGACTGGAAAGAAGTAGGATTGTTTTAGCTTGAACAGTTGTATAAATTTGGTCTTCTTAAATCTTGCAGCTGAGATTGCTGTCAATTTAGTCTTGCTGTAGACCAGTTGTATTACTGCTGTTTTAAAGAAAGTTATGTTTTATGTTGTTAGGTTTAGAGAAGAATATGTAATGATCGGTCTGTATTTATTTTGCATTCTTACTATATTTTTTAATCTCCTTTTTCATTCATGGTAAGATCCCTGGAAATACATATTTTTAGACATTAAAAAATGTAAATGGTTGGATACGGTAAGAAAATTTGAAAATAATGGGTGATATTGTGTAATTATTTTTTCATAACTTACATAGACTTAAAACTATACATGGGTTGGTGGACGACTACTGAAGAAGGTATTTAACAGCGGTCGCTCAGATGTTAGCGATTTTTATCTTTTCCTTCCGCTTCTGATTAAGATTCAGAACCAGGTAGTGTATAAATTTTAAATTTACCAATTCTAAATTAAGGAATGTAAATTTGTTTTGAAGTTTTAAATGCATTTAAGAGTCTCTGTAGTTTACTAATTATTGTATGCTTGTTTTCAGAGAATTCTTTACAACAAATATAAATTGGTATTGTAACTTATATTCCATGAGATTTAATGTATTTAGTTATGTCTTTTTGGCCTGTGTCTATGTAATTATGTTAATGTTACTGTAAACTTTTAGAAGCCTTTCATTAGGTCAAATGTTAGAAGTATTTACTTTCCTAATTTTTTTAGGTATTTTTACCTAAATATTTTTTTAATGGTATTTCTGTAAATGCACCAACACCAGTACCATAATGCAACAGTAATACTCTTTATCTTGAAATAAGTAGAAATTATGTGAATTATCAGGTAAGCCTGTGTGAATTTCTCATTTTAGGGTGTCATAGTTCTTCTTGTTCGAGAGAGAGAGTGTGTGTGTGTTTGTGTGTTTGTGTGTGTGTGTAAATATAGTTTTACATTTCCTGACACAGTTCTTGAGTGTGGTTTTCTAATTCCTAGAGTTCAGCAGTGAATAAGTTTGGTTACTATCAACTTATTTTTTTATGAACTGAGCAACTTTACCACAAAGCCATGACATATACAGTTGTAGCATGGAGCAAAACTTAAACTATCTTATAAATTGAAAGTACCAATCACTTGTTAAAATGATCCTAGTATAAAAGCATATGAAATATTTGGTTAGTACTGTTTTTTCTTTCTTATATCCAGTGTTTTTGAAATGCCATACCCTATGTTTGCAATTTCAGTAACTTTGAAGCCTGTGGTGAGAAAGTTATATCAAGTTGGGAATGATACATTTAAAATAACAACTTAATTGTGTCTCATAGTTGTGGTTTTTTTTCCTCCTTTTTTGCTTTCCCCTGTATAAATCACTTCTAAGCATGTGATTAGAGACAGATGTAAACACAGATGCAATATCTGGAATTATATTGTTAGCTACTCTTAACTACCTGTAGTGAATTGCAATGGAGGAGAAGAAAAGTCATGCAGATGTTAGAAGAAGATACACATTGGTGTGTGAAGTGCAGTGAGAGGTTAGAGGACTTGGTGAAATGGTAGAAATAGTATTTAGGACTGAAAAAGGTTTCTTAATCCTTGCAGTATGATCACTAATTTATGGGGAAATGTATGTTCATCTCTAATAGAGCTATAAGCTAAATAAAACAAAAGTTCATTGTTGAAAGAGAAGTAAAATATTTTAAGTTAGAAAGATACCCTGATTACGAAATATAATAAAATGTATTTTTAAATACTTTTTAAAAGGCTGTATGTTGTGCCTATAACTAGCTAAACTAGTTATATTAAAAGTAGAAAATAAATGGATATACACATAGTAGGAAAAGTTCTGTAGCAACCCTGGTTAAAATTAAATGTGATCTGTTACACAAGCATTGCTATAGGAAATAATCTTTCCTTTGGATGGGACAGTGGCTTTTTTTCTAAGTTTTTCCAGCTTTATTGAGATGTAACAGGCGTACAACGTTGTGTAAGTTGAAGGTGTACGGTGTGATGATTTGATACATGTATATATTGTACATGTTTGCCACGATAAGGTTAGTTAACACACCCTTCACCTCACGTAATTACACTCTGTTGTCGCCATGGTGAGAACATTAAAACTACTCTCATAGCAGCGTTCACGTATAGCATACAGTTCTGTTAACTAGTATCCTCGTGCTGTGCGTCAGTTCCCCAGAGTTTATCCGTGTTATAGTTGAAAGTTTGTACCCTTTGACAGACATCTCTATGGGACAGCGTTTGAAGAATTGTATCTGCAAAGGAAGCATTCTTAGGACATGGATTTTACCAAATACAGTTTTTCAGTATGCCGTGCACGTGATGGGATGGGTTATACTGCTTGTTAACCTGAAACGGAGTTTCTTGGAAGTATGGCAACATGCTTAAATAGCACGGTGCTCTCTAATGAGTAAAGTTTGCCTGTGGATTGTGTTCAGAGAAAAAAATTTAATGTTTACAACTCACTTCATTAATTTTGTTAAAACGTATTTTGGACTATATCATTTAGGTGTAGATAAATCCAAAGATTCTAGAAGGAACAGCCAAAAAAGTGGAATTCAAGTCCAAGCTATGAAACGTTTTATTAGATTCTTATTTTTCATTCTCTAAGAAGTTGTTTTCCTCTCGTTTATTTCGTCAGATGTTTCCTTGTTATTTAATACAGGTGCTCTGGAGACACAGGGAATGCAGTTAATTGTCCATGTACACATACATTTTTCTCCTACAGCCAACTCTGTGTATTCCTGGGACTTGATGTGCAGGGTTTGGGGTCTGCACTGTAGCTGTTGGTGGAAGACCTCATAGCAGGGCAGCCTGGAGGACCTTCATCCTTGCTTTTGCTGCAACAACTGCATCTGTGCTGGAATTATTAGGAACAGATGTTTCGTGACCTCTTAATTCCCCCTCCCCTTCCCCCTCCCCTTCCCATCCATATTTAAACTTCAGTGTGAATGAAGATAAATAGGGGAATGATGTCAGTTTCTCATGTTTATTATTGTATTCTAAAAATATTGCAAGACATCTCTTTTCTCTTTTAAAATGTTCCAGTTTCAAGATTTTAGGTATACTCTAATTCCAGCTTTTTTGAGATATTTTAAATATTGTGATATCAATTTTCTTTTTATAAAATGTGACACCACTAATTTTTAGATACCTCAGTTACTATTCATGGTCACCAAGCCACGATATAGTCTCATTTCCCTTATTTTTAATGTCTTTATATCCATTTAATCCACAGATCTAATTGAATGCTTGGTTTTTTATTAAATGCTCAGGGTGACCAGTCTGTTGATTAAAAAATTCATCATTCTCTTGGAATCTTACATTTTTAATATGGAAGGGACTTTTAGGGAATCATCATTTTTAATCTGAAAATTGATACAGGTAAGCTGAAATTTAGGGCCTTCAAGTAGAAACTCCATGCGAGACTATAACGTGTGTTTTGAGAAGGGGCAGTGGTGACGCGTGGAATAGTGGGTAGTAAAATCCTTAACGGAATAGAGTGTCTGAACCTGGGCTCAAGTTAACGTCACTCTGACTTAGGTACTTGCCAAGGCTCTCTGAACATCACTGTATCTCTAATGTTTTCTCCTTTCTACCCTAAAAAACTAAGTTGCTATTCCTTCCTATTGCTACATCACTTTTCTAAATCTCTTTTGATACTCTTTTATTTATTTATTTTTGATTGCAGGGGAGGGAATAGTTGGAGCAGAGAGAAAATAATTTCATATGAATAAAAATTAAGAAAATAAAAATTGTGGAGCTGGAGGGATTCGGGACAATCATCCAAATCCATTTTTTTCAGATAAGCAAACAGATTCAAAGAGGTAAAAGGACTTTGCCAAGTTCCTGTTACTAGTTTGCTTGGACCAGGTTACAGCTTCTCAGGCCGGTAGCTCGGTGTTCCGTTATTAGACCGTTTTATCTATGATGATAACAATGAAGAAGTAGAAGCTGCGAATTTTCCAGTTTGTCAAAGTAAAAACCAAATGCATTGTGTAGAATACTCAATCATCTCATAAAAATGGATTTCTAATCTATTCCCATAAATTCATCAAATTTAACAGTTAATGTGCCGATACCACTTCGGGTGCAGAGAGTAGGTTTGGTCTGCTTAGAGGCATATGCTCCCATTATTTGGATTGTAACTTTCCCTCTTCATTCCCTGCCTCAACTCCCATTCACCCTGTCCCACCCGGTCCTTCCCAACCTTCATTTCCACCCAATCTAGTGTGTTTTATATATGTCTTTGGCTATGTCTGTTTCCTTGTAAAATTATCTAGTTCTTTGTGTGTTTTGCATCTGTATGCCCGATATTTTGCTCTATATTTTACTTTCGCCACCCCTGTTGTTTGAGATCTGATCTGTTCATGTTCCTGTAAGTACATCTAGTTCATTGCTTCCAGCTGTGCAGTATTTCATGGTGTGTGTCAGCACTTGTCAATTACTCATCAGTTCCCCTAATGATGGATGCCTAGGTTGACTCCAACTCTTGGGTACAAATAATTCTGTAAAAAGCATCTTTTTACATGTTGCTAATGGCTGTGGAAGAGTTTCTTAGGGGACATACATGCAGGCATAGTATTGCTGAGTTATAGGTTAGTCACGTATTTCATATCGCTAAATTCTGCCAGATTATTTCTAAAACGGCGACACCACTGTTTACCTTCACCAGTGTTAACATAAAAATTCCTATTTTCTCACATTTTTGTCAGCTTTTGGTATTGTACAACATCTGCATTTGGCTATTTTGACAGTTGTTAAATAGAATATTGTAGTTGCTTTAATATGTATTTTCTTGTTTACTCGCGAGGTTGATTATTTCTTCATATCCTTGCTAGCCATCTGAGTTTCCCTTTCCATGTCTGGCTTATTCATACTCTTTGCCCTCCTTTTTGGCTCGGTTTCTACTTGTTGATTTCCTAGAATTCCTTGTGTATTTGAGATAGTAATCCCAATCACCTGTTGACTTTGCCTATGGTATGGAAATCCCTAATTTTAATATATTTACATCTGTCAAAGTTTTGACTTTGTGGGTAGTAAGAAGTCCTTCCTAATCCATGAATTGCAAAGATATTTTCTTAGATTTTCTTCTAATAGTTTTGTAGTTTTACCTTTCATATTTAGGTCTCTGGTGAATCTGGAGTTCACTTTTTGAATATAGTGTTTCTTTCTGAAGGGGAGCAAATGTAGCGGTTAAGGGTTTGGGTTGATCCTATAATTTACTAGATGAGTCACCTTGGCCAAGTTACTTAGTCTCCGTATGCTTGAATTCTCCCATATGTAAAATGGGGATGGTAACCTTAGAGTTTATGAAGCACTGCGCTTAGCACAGTTTTAAGCATTCAGTAAATGTTTGTTTAAAGTTTTATTTATATTATTAGATTATGTTTGTTTTAAATGCATCTTGCATCAACTGACACTTAATTCCTTATTCTCTTGTCCACAATTAACTTTGACTGACATAACTACCATCTAAAAGGATGTTGTTATAAAATTTATTCATTGCTTCTATAGCTTTGACCTTAAACATTGCTTAGTTGTTCTGGCCTTAAGAACAAGGCTGTCTGTTAAATCAGTAATAGAATAGTAATATACACTGAGTCTTCATCTTATAGCTATTAGTATATATTTTTCAGCTTGAGGAAGGCGGCCTTGAACTCTTTTTTAAAGAGCATTATATTGAGAGAGACCTCACCATATTACTTAATGTATAATATTGACCTGAACTTCAAGGGTAATGTCCCAGTATTATTCAATTGCATAAAACAAAGAACCTTGACCTGGGGAGGATAGAAAGGGAGGGTTAGAGGGAGGCTCAAGAGGGAGGGGATAAGGGGATATATATATACATATAGCTGATTTACTTTGTTTACAGCAGAAACTAACACAACATTGTAAAGCAATTATACTCCAAAAAAGATGAAAAAAATTGAGTAGCTTAATGAACGTGGCATCCACAACTTTTCATGGTTTCATTCATTTAGTTTGGAATATATTGAAGAAGACAGTTGTATGTCTTCCTAAAACATAGTATGTTCTTGTGCTTATGGATCAAGGCAATCCTAAGACAAAAGTTAAAACGCTACCGTGTTTTGTGTGTGTGTTAATAAACTTTATTGAGGTATAATTTGCATTCTACACTGAAGCTTCATCTTATAGCTATTAGTGTATGTTTTTTAGCTTGAGGAAGGCTGTATGTATACACTAGTATGCATGTAACATTTTGGTGAGTGTTGACACACCTGTGGCTACCAGTGTAACCACCACCACAGTCAAGATACAGAACGTTTCCTGCTTGTACCTCATCTCAGTCAATCCTCCCTGCCTCTGCCCAAGCAACCACTGATCTGGTTTTGATCCCTGAAGGTGAGATTTACTGCTTTAGGGTTTCATATAAAGAGAATCACACAGTATGTGCTGTCTGTGTTCTTTTGCTCAGCATAACGTTTTCATCGTGTTGTTCATTCTTTCTGTGTTGCTGAGTAGTCTTCGATTGTGTGATGGAATTGGTTTCTGTCTTCATCTACAATGGGCTTCCTACAGGCAGACCTTGGAGTTTGGTTCCAGACCACCACAATAAAATGAATATCACAATAAAGTGTGTCACATGAATTCTTTGGTTTCCCAGTGCATGTAAAATGTTTACACTGTCCTGTACTCTGTTAAGTGTGCCATAGCATTGTCTTAAAAAACAGTGTGCATACCTTAATTAAAACACTTAGTTGCTGAAACATGCTAGCCATCATCTGATAACAGAAGGTTGCTCCAAACCTTCAATGTGTTAAAAAAACAAAAACAAAAAAAACCCCGCAGTGTCTGCGAAGTGCGGTGAAGTGAAGTGCCATAAAACGAGGTATGCCTGCATTTGAGTTGTTTCTGGTACTTTGCTGTAGAATAAAGCAGATACGAGTGTTCACATCCAATTTTTCTTGTGAATATATGCTTACGTTTCTTTTGGGTAGAATTGCTGGCTCATGTAGTAAGTGTGCGTTTAACTTTGCAAGAAACTGCCAAACCAGTTTCTAAAGTGCTTGTAGCATTTCACCTTCTACAGTGTATGAAAGTTCTAGTTGCTCCAATCCTTGCAAACGTTTGTCCACGTTTTAAATTAGGCTATTCCATGGATGAAGAAGATGTGGCACATATATACAATGGAATATTACTCAGCCATAAAAAGAAACGAAATTGAGTTATTTGTAGTGAGGTGGATGGACCTAGAGTCTGTCCTACAGAGTGAAGTCAGTCAGAAAGAGAAAAACAAATACCGTATGCTAATACATATATATGGAATCTAAAAGAAAAATGGTACTGATGAACTTAGGGGCAGGACAGAAATAACTACGCAGATGTTAGAGAGTGGACTTAAGGACATGGGGAGGGGAAGGGTAAGCTGGGACGAAGTGAGAGAGTGGCATGGACATATATGCACTATCAAACGTAAAATAGATAGCTAGTGGGAAGCAGCCGCATAGCACAGGGAGATCAGCTCGGTGTTTTGTGACCACCTAGAGGGGTGGGATAGGGAGGGTGGGAGGGAGGCTCAAGAGGGAGGGGATATGGGGATATATGTATACATGTAGCTGATTCACTTTGTTATGCAGCAGAAACTAACACACCATTGCAAAGCAATTGTACTCCAATAAAGATGTTTAAAAAATAAATTAGGCTATTCCAGTAGGTGTGTAGTAGTATCCTTTTGGTTTTAATTTGGATTTCACTGATAACTAATGATGTTGGAGTATCTTTTGATGTACTTAATGGCCACTTCTGTATTTTCTTTTGTGAAATTTCTGTTCTAATCGTTTATCTACTTTTAATTGGGTTGCTTGTCTTTTTATTATTGAGTTGCAAGGGTTCTTTTTATATTCTGGATCCAAGTTCTTTGTTGTATATAGATATTTAAAATATTTTCTTCCTTTCTGTGGCTTGTACCACATTTGATGAAGTCGAATTTATAATTTTATTCTTTTAGGCTTTGTGCTTTTTGTATTCTAGGAAATCTTTGCCGAGTTGAGGAAGATTTGCTGCTATGTTTTGTTTAAGTTTATAGCTTTAACATTTAGGCCTGTGATCCATTTCAGGTTAATTTTTGTCTCTACCTTGTTTTGATCTTCATCTGCAACCCTGCCTGAGATAGCCTTGAGTAGTTTGCAAGAGACAAAAACTTGATCTTACTCATCAAAATTCAGTATGAGAATTTCTGTTTGAGGTTTTTAAGAATATTTTTCAGAACCAAAGAACCAACGCTCTTGATTGTAGAGGAACACAAATCCTGCTTTCCTGGTTTTATACATTTTTAAACAGTGCAGTTCCATTGTGTCTAGTCAGCGTTTTCAAGTTTTCTGTGTCCTGAACACACTTTGACTTCACGGAGACGTTCAAGGCTAAAGTTTCCGGGAAGGATGCTTGAGAGAGAGTAGCCGGAGTTGAGCTGAGTGTGGATGTTCTCTTGATGGCCTCTTCTTACTCCTGTGTGGTGTCAGTGAGCTTAGCACTTCACTCTTACACTAGCCAGTTACTTCTTCCTCTGGTCTGTCACGCAGGCTGCTGCCAAAATTATCTCTGTGGAAAAAGTCTGATTCAGTCATTACCCCAATTAAACCCCTCCCTTGGATCTTTATTAACTTACAGGACAAAACCAAGATCCTTCGCATGAGATCCCAGGCCCTGGTTTATGGTCCTGCCCTGCTGTTTCTTTCCTCTCTCTGGTGGCGCCTCCGACCTACAGATTTCTGGGTCTTTCTCCGTGTCTTTGGAGGTACTTTTGTTCCCTCTACCTGATACACTTTTTTCCCCACTACCCCATATGTTTTGGTATGTTTTGAAGTGGACAGGAGTTCATCTCAGGTATTTCTTCGTCTGAAATGCTTTCTGTGATCCCTTTTCCATTTGTCAGAGGAAGTTAATTCTCTTCTGTTACACCGTCCCTGCATCGGCAGGCGGACTCTCAACCACTGCGCCACCAGGGAAGCCCGGATCCGTTTTTTATACTTGTATTATTGTGCTTTTTCTGCTGTGTTATGGTGTGTTTCTGTGTCATCCTCCCTATCTGACCCTGGTTTCCTTTAGGATGGAGACTGTCTTCCTCACCCTGGCATGCCAGGGGGTAGTCGAGTGGTAGTAATGATGTGGCAGGCACAGCCCTACCGCATTTACACTGCTGTCCGCGTGCCAGGTGCTTTACATCTGACTAGCTCATTGGATTCTCACAGTGATCCTGTTACGGTTTTTAGACCCTTTTTGTAGGTGAGCAAACAAGCAAAGAGATTAAGTGATTTACCCAAGTTCACACAGCTGATAAGCAGTAGAAGCGGGATTTGAATCCATTCAGAATCTATACTCCTATAGCCACCGCCCTTTCTTGCCTCTCAGTGAACCGGCACATGGTGGGCATTCAGTGCTTGTTCAATGAAGGTTAACCCTGGGAGAAGAATTTTATTGCCCTGCTCCCCTCTGCCCCAAGGGTAACTTGAAAGACTAGTTAAAATTTTTACATATTTTATAATATTTAAAAGCATATACATCTGAGTTGGTTAATATTATTTTTACTCAATTGAGAGCTTTTTTCAGTTCATTCTTCTTGGACTGGTGATTTTTTATTTAAGTTAAAATCTTGCTTCCTGTAAGTTTTTTCCCATAAAAGGTAACTTATACACCAAATAAGGCTACTTTCCTTTTACTGAGGCGTAAATGCTTGATCTTGTTGATTTTTAGCTACATACTTTACCCCTTATATTGTTTAAGGAAAGAAATGTTTAGTTACTTTGAAGTTGATTACAGATATATTTATTTACTTATTATTTATCTTTTTCATGTCCTAAAATGTTTATATGTCACTGGACTAACTCCTGTGTGATTCTTATTTTTAAGATAGTGTTTTTCTATCTAACTTTTCTGTTTATTTTTATCACCTATCCCTATTCCTTGAAAATTCTTTATAACTAGCTTGTATCTTATTTTTGTTTGTAAAGCTCTCACTTTTTTATACTCCGTTTAGCTCTGTGTCTGGCTTGAACATTATAGGTATTAATGCATAATTCCTTCTGATCTGGTATCCTTAGGTGCACTTACAGAAAGAGCATTGAACTGGAAGATAGAAGTCTTAGATTCTGATATTAAATCTGCCATTAATTGGCCTAGGAAATTGGGAAAATTATTCCGTTTATTTGGGCCCAGGTGTGCTCATCTGTAGGATGAACATGATGGATTGCTGTGTGCAAGGCAGGGAGACTCTTAGGATGAAAGATACGGCATGTTGCCCCGAAGAGCTTCCAGTGTACTAGGGAAGAAACATAGCAAAACAAACCTTAAGAATTTAGTTTGGTAACTGATGAGATATTCTATCCCACACACATGGAGGGGATGGCCACGTCTTAAAAGATGTGTGTCGGTTGTCTTAGTAAAGATGTGGAAAATAATATTCCAGACAGGGTATTATATGTGCAAAAGGATGTCTCT
>NW_020173682.1:4035377-4046786 GCF_003031525.2 Neophocaena asiaeorientalis asiaeorientalis | reverse complement strand
ACTCTGTAGGGTGAGTGGAGGAATGGCTAGAGATGAGGCTAGAGAATTAGATGGGAAGCAAATGAAAAGAAAGCTGTATATTGCCATGATCGTTTTTTATCTTGGAAGTGGTGGGGAATTGCCAAAGGTCTTGAAGCAGAGTGACAACGATTATATACTTCATCATCCTCTTTATGTATTAAATGTTAAATGATTAGGGCTTCCCTGGTGGCGCAGTGGTTGAGAGTCCGCCTGCCGATGCAGGGGACACGGGTTCGTGCCCCGGTCCGGGAAGATCCCACATGCCGCGGAGCTGCTGGGCCCGTGAGCCATGGCCGCTGAGCCTGCGCGTCCGGAGCCTGTGCTCTGCAACGGGAGAGGCCACAACAGTGAGAGGCCCGCGTACCGCAAAAAAAAAAAAAAAAAAAGTTAAATGATTAAAAATCCAAGAAGATATACGCTTGCTTTACTAAAAGTGGGAAAAGTATAAAAGTAAACACTGATTTTTCCTGTGTTCCCGAGTTTTTGCTTGTATACTATAACACTAAGAGAGTCACATAGTAATTGCTCTGATGGTGTGGCCACCATCATGACTGTCACCACTACCGCTTCGTCATCTATGAATAAAAGGCTTACTTCACTAGAAGCGGAAGTGGCCTTGGTTGGAGGTGATTGCTAAAATCTGTGCACCAAGTTGGCTACTTTTGAGCTCTGCACTATTTTGAGGAATTTTGTATTTTTATTTTTTTCCTCTTTCCAAATCAATAAATCACAACCAATGCAAATGTGTTGTGGACTTACAGTCCTATGGAATAAGATGGTTTTACTGCCATTAATTATGGTTCTCCAAAGATGTAAAATCCTCTACGTTTATTATTACGAGACAGTTTTCTAGATCATTTCTGGCACTTCTTAATGGTCTGTGTAGAGCTCTATCTCGTGAATCTGTTATATGTACTTTGTCATCGGTTCTCTACCATAGATATTTAATAAAATAAGGTAGATGATGCTTGCCATTCTCTTGGCTGGCATGATCCAGTACCTGCTTGCTTGTGTTAGATGAGGCTGGTAAGTGAGCTCGCTCTTTTACTGTCTACATGGAAATAACTAGGCATCTACAAAACTTCCATATTCCAAATAAAATAACACTTTGTTTACCTGAATGTTTCTGATTCAAAGTAGCTGTAGGACTGGTGTGTGTTTTTCTTATTAAACAAACAAACAGAAATTAAACAAACAAACAAAAACTTCAAGCTTATTTGGGAAATTCCACTGTGTGCTGCGGGCTAGATGAGAACTAGTGCCTTTCTCTGGACCCAGTGCTGAGAAAGCGCACTCATCATGTTTCAGCCACTAGGGTAATAATTCTTATGTAACAATGTTTTCTAAGCATTTCACATTGGACCTAATTTTATGTTAATTAAGGGGCTTTTGCGCTCTATATGTTATAAACTATTTTTAAATCAAAACTTAGAACACTTAACTAACCTCATCTTACTAGTATTCATTTGTACCTTTTGTACCTTCTTTATATGTTTAACTTACTATGTGTGACAACAATAAAACTTAATACCATGTGTGACATTAGTAAAACTTAATTGTTATAACATGCTTCGTAATTTTAGCTCTTACCGTGTCAAGCTGGTTTTTTGAGTAAGGAGTGGCTGCCTCCTTTTTATCCGTAGTAGACGAGTGTGGAGTTTTACTGTGCTAACTTCAAAAATGGTTTATGGCAGGAAGGCAGACTTCGGCAGTCTGTTCTTTGGAAGTACCTTAGGCATGTGGGGAGGGAAGCAAGGTGTTAGCTATTTTCAGGGTTCAGGGCCACACTAACCCCCACCTGTTCATGGTCACCTGAGTTGTGAGAGCCTGGGGTTGCCACCTGTCCTTAGTGTATTGGGTTGAGGCAGCAGTCAGTTATCAGTCGTGGTCATACTTCCACCTTTACGTTCTCTGAGTTTCTGATCACCGTGGTCTCACAGGTAAGGAAGGTGGTTGCAGATGGAAGGTCTGAGATGTAAGGATAGAAAACCCAGGAAATGATAAATAAGGGTAGGTTTAGACAAACACTGTAAAACTTGGGAGGAGGGTAAAATTACTGATAAGGTGTAGACCCTGATAAGTTATGTATTCATGTTAAAATTTCTGAGATAAGGAATAAAAATCTAGAAATAGTATGTGTATCTTCCAAACTAGTAGAGGAGGGAAATAGAATGAGAAAAAATACTCAATTTTTTAAAAAAGAGACAAGGAAGAAGAAAAGAAACATAGAAAAGGGGATACAAGTAGAAAGCACAAAATAAGGTTGTAGTAATAAACGCAAATATATTAGAAATTAAATACATATAATTGGAAAAATGCTCCTGTTGACAGAAACTGATTGTCAGATTGGATAAAATAACAAAATCTAGTTATGTGCTCTTTATAAGAAACATACCTTTAAAAAGGATATAAAAACTTGAAAATAAAAAGGATGAAAATTAGACATGCCTGATAATACTTACTAAAGAAAGGTTGTGTTATGTGGCTATGTTAATACGGTGTAAGGTTGACTTTGGGAGAAAAAAACTATCCTAGAGAGTGAGGGTCACCAAATAGTGATAAAAAGATAAAAGGAACGGTAATTTAAAATTGCTATGTACCTGATAATATGCTTTCAAAATATATTAAGCAAACAGGACCACAGAAAAAACAGGCAAATCCATCAGCAATGTAAGTTATTAAAAACAGTCCCCCTTACTAAAGAGAGATTTAAATTGATTTTTAATAAATTTAAAATAATTTCTCTGCTTATTAGTGTTGGAATAAGCAGAGAGAAATCAACAAAAGAAGATTTTAATAATAGCATTTACAAGCACATGGGGAACATTTTAAAAAACTGATAATATTCTGGTCAAATACAGCCAGATTTAACAAATTTCAGTATATTGGCATCACTGCATTCTCTGTTTACAATGCCATTAACTATAAGTACATAAAAATATATATAACAATAACTATAACATAATTTCCCTGTATATTTGGGAATTCGGATGTATTATTTACAAAATAACTCTTAGGCCAAAGAAAAACTCAGAAAGAACATTAGAAAATATTTATAATTTAACAGTATAAAATACTATATATCAGAAGTTGTGTGATATAGCTAAAGTGGTACTTTATGGAAACTTGTAGACTTTAATGCTTATTTACAGGACTAAATGCTGAAAAATAACTGAATTCTTAAGAATTAGAAGAAGAATAAAAGAGTACTTCAAGTAACAAAAGGAAACAAATGCAAGTTAGTGAAATAGAAAACAAAAGTAAATCAGAGAGGAAAACAATGCAACTAAAAATAGATTATTTGAAAAGACTAACAGAATTGAAAACTGCTGGCAAGATTAGTCAAGGGAAGAGAGAATTCACAAAGCAGTATACTTCTGGAATGAAGAAGGGAGTGTGTTCAGATAGCTGTTTTGGGAATGGTCAGCTTTATGGTCCTGTAGTTGAAAGTTTAGATCAAATGGACAAATTCCTAGAAAAATATAGCTCATATTGATTGGCTCAAGAAGGGATAGAAAGTTGAATGGTCTTAAAACATAAAGGAAAAATACTCTCTCAAAAATACCAGCTCCACACAGGTTACTAGAAAATTCTACAAAATATCCAAGGGATAATAGTAAGATGCTCATTAAGGAAACGTGATCATCAGTAACAGCATTGGTATTGCCAGTCAGTGGAGACAGGATGGCTCTTTCAAACAGTGGGGTAGTTGGGGGCTTCCCTGGTGGCGCAGTGGTTGGGAGTCCGTCTGCCGATGCAGGGGACACGGGTTCGTGCCCCGGTCCGGGAAGATCCCACATGCCGCGGAGCGGCTGGGCCCGTGAGCCATGGCTGCTGAGCCTGCGCGTCCGGAGCCTGTGCTCCGCAACGGGAGGGGCCGCAACAGTGAGAGGCCTGCGTACAGCAAAAAAAAAAAAAATTGGGATAGCTGGTTAATTAAGTGGAAGAAAGTTGAGCTGGAGCATCACCTCATAATATTTAGAGAAATCACTTGGGCTGGATTATAGATCTAAATCTGTAGGTAAGATAAAGGCATAGTTAAAGTAAAACCATACCACTTTCTAAAGATAGCAGAGTAGAGTATTTTAATGACTTTGAATAAATAAGGTAAAAATGCATAAGTAGAGCAAAAGGTGAGCAAACATGACTACATCAAAATTAACAATTTCTTTTCACTAATAGATATCTAAAGACAATAGGGATTAGTATTCACAAATAAAGATCTGCCACGCAGTGGAATAAAGGTAACAGAAAACTAGGCAAAGGATTTGAATGTGCACTTCATGAAAGAATGAAGTCACTTGGCCAGTAAGCATATTATAAGATATTCAGCCTCATGAGTAATCAGGGAAGTGCATATTAAAACCATATTATTAACCAAATGCAATGAGAAGGCGTTTCATTTCTCCTAGATTCTCAAAGATTAAAAGCCAAATGATATTTCCGTTCATGTAAATATGGAGCGACTAGAACACTTGCTAGAAAAAATACCCACTAGAAAAAATTTGGTGATATTAAATAAAGGTGCAGACGCACGTACGTTATGATCCAGCGTCTCCGTTCCCAAGTATGTCTTAGGGAAATCTCTCTACAGACATATCAGGTCATGCGTCTAGTCGTCCATACAGCACTGTTCATAACAACAAAGCAAAACAAAAAACCCCTCAAGTCCACAGTAGGATGCGAAGTGGTATATTCATCCAGTGGAATGCTGTTCATTACTGAAAATGGATGAGTTATAGCTGTGCTCAACGACTTAGATCATCTGAGGAAGGTACTGTTGGTGCAAAACAAATCATAGAAGAATATGCAGCATGGTTGCATTCATAGAAAATTCAAGAGCATGCAAAGTGAAGTAATATACTGTTAAAGGGTACCAGTATAGTACAAGTCTAAAGGGAATGATAAATACAAAATTTTGGAGTAAGTGAATAACATGACTTTGGGGGAGGACACAGAGTAAATATAAGAGGTAAGGGGCATTTTTTTTTTTTCCAAACTGGATGGTGAATACTCATATGTACTGTAGTATTCTTTATACCTTAAACTTATTTTATGGAAATGTTTTTTAGTATTTCCCATTAATAATTATAAAATTAATCACTGAGAGTCAATATTTAATTGAAAATAGTAACTGGAAACAGAAAAGTGAATCCTTTTGGGTATCTTGAGTTTTTAATATGATCTTTGTGTCTAATAGAGCATAATAGTTTCTAATGCTGGTTGTGAGGTACTCCATCCAACATGTAGTCATTTATTTCAAGGGGTACAGATAACTTTAATTCTTTTACCTTTTTCTAAGCATTGAATTTACGTAGTTTTCTACTTTCATATGTTTTCCACTTATTGACTGCATTTTAAGAAGTTTGAGAAAGGCCTTGCCTTACCTCATGTTTTTCTAACTTAAAACATGTATGATGTCTTTTATTCCTGCGGTTGCATTTGTGGGTGCAAATTGCACTTGCATTCAATATTACCGTTTTGTTTTATTTACTTATAAAACACTTAATAGTTTTATGTGTCAGGCACTATTCTAAGCACTTAGAAAATCTTAACTCATTTAATCTGTATTGAAATCCCGTGAGGAGGAGATTGTTATTCTCATTTTATAGCCAAGGACACAGACACGGAGAGGCTGTTTCCTAAGGTCACAGAGCTAGTAAGTGGAGCCTGAAAGCCTGGCAGCTTGGCTCCAGACCACTGAGCTACGAAAGATCATGTGAAGTAGATCTCTAAGGGGAACATGCCATCATTTTCAACATTGTTTAATAAATAGGGTATTGTTGCTGAAGGTTGCCAGCATGTTATCAGACTATGAGACTATGTAATTCCCTTTCTTTTATCTAGAATGTGAAAAGTAACATGAGTAAATGATATATTTCCAGCCATTGCTTAAATTTACTCCTAAATGAAACTTGTGTCCATGTATTCATGAGATGAGAAGAGTGGATGGGTCAAAGTACCTGGTAGTCTAACTGCAGGTCTGACCACATGCACAAATGGTGGTAGTGACCTTTCTTTCTTTTTCTGAAGATGAGATGATGGAGTCGTAATCTAAAATAAGAAAGTTTAACGGTAGCATGTGTAAATTTGGGACAGCAATATTTGATTCAGGGATGTCGACATGATGATACTTCTGGGAAATTCTTATAATCAGGTAGAGTTAGACTGTGAATAGAGAGAATTGGGCAATTGTAAGTGGTTTGTGAAGAAGCTAGTAGTAATATTTGGAAATAAGGCACCAGAGGTAAAGAGAGAAGAATCAGACAGATCCTTCAGAGCGATAGTTCTTTACCCACCGAGGGTCACACCCTTTTGAGAACCTGATATTAGCTTATGGAAATTGCAATATAAATTCAAGGGTTTTATAACTCCATGTTCTTACTCTTCCCCTACCAGGCACATCCTGCTTTGGGCACAAGACCTCTTTCTTTCAGATGTCAAAACACTGAGGGATACATTGTATGAATTGTTAACTTTTTCCTTTGGTACAGACTTGAAACCATTTGGAGGATAAACTATAGCAGAAGTCTGATTTTTTTTATTATTTTTGTTGAATGGAGCTGCAGCTAATCTTTAAGCCTTGTTCATAACATTTTAGTAACAGCACTTAACGTGCAGGAAGGAGGAATAAATCACCTAACTTCTCCTCTTCAGTTTTATATGATTTGACAATCTGGCGCTTGATGACTTACTTGCTGTTCTTGATATGAGACTAGACAGTGTAACGTAACCAGCGTTTAATGATTTCCATCTGTGTGGTAGGCACTGTGCTAATTGCTAGGGTTACAATGATGGATAGAGCTGTGGTCCTGCAGTTAGGAGAACTCACAGTCGACAATGGATAGAGTCACAAAAACAGATATTTGTGATACAGTACAGTCACTGTAATACAGAGAAATGGAAAGAATGGCCAAAGAAAGCATTACTGGAAGAGATAATGTCTGAACTGAATATTAAAGGATCAGAGAGAGAGAATTAGCATTTGTGCACGTGTCTGTGTGTGTGTGAGAACGGAGGTGGGGGGGAGGGAATGGGAGAAGAGGAGTGAGGGCATGTTGGTGAGAAACAGCAGATAGCTTTTTTATGCCATTTGTAGGAGCTTGAACTTCACCTCTCATTCTGGGCTTCGGGAAGCCATCAAAGAGTTTTAAGCAGGCGCTGATTTGATTGCAGCCAAGCTGAATGGGTTACTCTGATAGCTGTCATGGATGGTAAGTTTGAAGAGAAAAAGATGGGAGGCAGGGAGGCCAGGTAGTTGGCTTAATCAGAGCTGATGAGGACTTTTGGGCTGTGTTAACAGGAATGGGGAAGAGGGAACAGATTTCAGACTCTGTACGTTTGTTGTTGGTTAATAGTAAATTCAGTAGGACTTGATGCTTGGAAATGGCGGGGCGGTGGTGGGCAGGAGTAGATAAGATTGACTCCAGAATTTCTCGCCAGGTGCTTGCGTGGATGGTGATGACACCAGACAGAGTGAATACATGATGAGTAAGGACCAGTTTCGAAGCTAAGGGAGCCAGTTTGGGGCATTTTGAGTTTCGGTTCTAACAGGGCAGTTGGCTTTTTGAATCTGACTCTGTGGGATGTGGCTGAGGATCCTGGGCTGGAAGAACCAGCGTGTCAGAGGCCGTTGAAATCACGAGCCCCTGCGCGGAGCGCCTGTGCGCAGAGAACGTAGAAGAGGGCAGGAGACGGGCTCTTGGGGAATCTCAGCATTTCAGAGTCAAGCAGGGAAGGAGGAGCCCCACAAAGGAGAGAAGGAATCAGCTGAGAGCAAATGAAGTAATCAGTGAGCCCGCCTGAGGGTCCAACTGAGACTGGTAACGTGAGCCACATTTTTAACAGAACAGATCCATACAGTTGTGATGCCTTCTCTAGCCTAAACCAGTGATGGAGATCAGAATGTAGCATTAATCCAGGACTGAGCTTTCCCCAGTCTGGCACAGTGGAAAGCTGTGAGTTTGGGGAAACGGTTGTGCTGGAGTTAGAGCAGTTGAGATGATCAGCTGTGGCAAATATTGCATATTATGTGCTGTGCATTATTCTTTATATGTATCAACTCATTTAATCCTCACAGCAACCATCGTTGTCCCAGGAGAGTCTATAGCGTCAGTTCCATGAGGACAGGAGTTGTATTCTCGGTGCCTGACCTGCAGAATGTGCTCAGATACTCGTTGAATAAATGAGTGAATACGAAGTACATATTATCTTTCCCGTTTTACGGAGGTGGAAGCTGGGCAAGGAGAGATTCAGAAACTCATGCTCTTTAGTGACAGAGCTGGGAGGGAAGGAAGTGAGCCGAGACCCGGAGCTGGTAGAGAATGGAGGCGTTCTGGGACTGTCTAGGACGTGTGGTGGGGACCGAGTCCTGAGAGACAGAGAGGAGGGATGGTCAGGGAGTTAGGTGTTGCAGGTGAAGGTGGGTTGTTCTGGGTGGTGACCAAGGGGCAGGTCTCGGGGGCGGAGTGGAGTGGAGGATGTTCTCTGCAGGCGTTTGGATGGCAAGGAAGAGAGTGACCCAGTCCTCAGTAGGTGAGGCGCCCTTCTGTGCAGATGAGGGGCCGCAGAGGGTGGAGAGGTGAGTGCCGTTTTCTTTCTTTGACTCCCAGCTTTTGGACGTAAGGGTGAGAGCTGGTTTGCTGAAGAGACAGGGAGAGATTGGCTTCACTGCCTCCCACATGTGGACAGTCCTGTTGGAAAGCTGCATAAGTACTCAGAATAAAAATACAAAAATTGTAAATTTTGCCTCACATTCCAGCCATACTTGAAGTATGAATTCTGAATGTTGCATTTCTCCCCTGCGAAAAAACCCCCTACCTCGCTTTTTATAGTGGTAGGGCAATTTTTTTGTGTTCGTAGCATCAGGGATTTTTGTTTGGTAGCTGTTGAGTCCACATCCCAAGAATGGCAGGAACAAAACACACTTGCTCTTCTAATCCTCAGTCACTGCCCAGTGGATGGCCGTTTGTTCCCAGTTCCCTGCCGGCCCTTTACCCTCCCCCTCCCCCAAGGCCCTTTTGAATGCTTCTGTTTCAAAAAGCTCTTGAGAGCTTTCTTCATTACCTTGGTGGCACAGAAAAAAAGCAAAATTTATTTTAGCACTGAATTATAGTTAACATTTTCAGTTGAACGTTTTCAGCATGTTTCAGTAAACCTAAGCAATCAATTCTGGTTCATTTTAAAAAGATTATTCAACCTGATATTTCATCTGCTTTAAAAGGCTTTAATTTATTTTCATAGCAGTGTTATTTCTGTCCTGAATATTTCCCTTTAGAAAAATACAGAAACCCAGTAATTTATTACAGGATTGTGTTAAACCTAAATTTTTGTTATTTATTACATAATTTAAATCATAGCTTTCGATTTACAGACTTTTTTTCATTTTGTGGTTGGACAGTTATGCCCGCCTATCCTTTTGTTTATGTATGTATGTGTGTGTCTTTCGACAGATGAGTAATAGCTCTTAGGAAATTCAGAGTTAATCAGATATGCTATACAATATGTTTGTATAACGAAAAGGTTGGAGCCCATGATTTCCAAAGGTGCCTTTTGGAGCAGATGTACCATGATTTTGTGGTTCTCTGTGCTTGGCCTACTTTGGGTCTTAGTAAGCAGCAGCTGAAATACTGCTAAGCGACCTTTGACACAGAAGCCATGAGTGCCCCACGTATGATTTCACTTTTACCTCCTCTCTAAGCTTAAGTGCTTGTCAGACCAGATGTGCGCTCCAGTCTTTTACTGAACGTGTCTTGAGGAGAATAGAGCTTGGAGCCAACTTGCCATAATTCCGCCCCATTTATCTTTTTCTGTTAGGGAGGCTTGCTGTGGGATGGGGTGATGGTCCTTTCAGAGGAGGAAGTGCAAGCCAAGTGTAGGTGGGCTTGCTGTCCTCTCCTCTATACTTTCCATACACTAATGGAGAGCAGACCAGGGCTGCTGGTTGGTATTTGTGGTTCCCATTTGACCCAGGTACTTCTGTTTTATCATAAACGCATTAAGGATTCTGTATCAAGGCACTGTATTTGGGGGCTTCTCCCTTTTCTCTTATCAGTAAACTAGATTAGATTGCCTCACAGTAGTTAATAGCATAAGAGGTTTTTCATGTGTTCAAGTATGTGTATAGTATATATAATAGAAGATTATATGTGTGTTTTTCTGTGAGGATTTTTGTAAGCCTGGTAATTATGCCAGTTTGTCAACTCTTAAGTGTAAAATGCTTAAATATAAATATAGTTAAGTATTTATTAGTATTTTAATTTTACAATAATGAAACTGAAAATTCTTGAATCTTATTCTTTTAAACTTTCTGATTTAGGTTCTGATAATCTGTTTGAAAATTAAGAATATGCTTAGGCTCGCATGACTTTCAGTAGCAGAAGCTTCTGCTACATCCTTATTGGTGATAGTTGATTAGAAGCTACAAATAGTCACTAATCGTTAAAATATAAAAAGGTTGTAGGGGGGCCATATGACAAAAGAACTAGTTACCTTTACAGTTTGTTCGCTGTACCTCATACACTTTGTTTCAGAAGAAAAGCTCTATTCAGTGCCTTGGGTGAAAAGACTCTTCCTCCTTTTAGACAAGAATTGTGGGCGATTTCTTGCTAACTTGGACATTTCAGCTTGTTCAGGGCTATTTTGAACATATTGAACCGTAGTCTCAGAATGGTTCAGAACTTAACTCATTTTTTTCTTGTTTTGCTGAATCAGTTATTTAGTGATTAAAGCTCTTTTAACAGACTTAATAAATATCGATTTGAAATTTAATGAAAACTATTAACATAAAAGATCTTTAATAATTTTGATATGAGAGAACATATAGAAAATCAAAATATTTGATGATTTCTCTAGATAATAAGATTTGACTAGAAGAAAGCATTTTCTACCAGAAGAGGTTTTTCTGATTTTAACATTTTGGAGTAGGGGAAGGAAGCTGAAGAGGTGGTTGAGCCCAGATTAACCACTGACGTGCTCAGTATCCAAGTCTGTAGCATCTCACTAAGCCATTTGTGTTCGCAGCATCTTTGTTGACGAGTTTCTTCATTCACAGGGCTCTGAAGTTGCTTCATTTAGTTAAGTCTGTTTAGCTGAAGCTTAAAGCATACATTGCGATAGATGAAAACAGCTGTGGGGGGAATTGTGTTATTATTAAAGCTGCTTAAAACAGGAGCACTGGGCTTCCCTAGTGGCGCAGTGGTTGAGAGTCCGCCTGCCGATGCAGGGGATACGGGTTCGTGCCCCGGTCCGGGAAGATCCCACGTGCCGCGGAGCAGCTGCGCCCGTGAGCCATGGCCGCTGAGCCTGCGCGTCCGGCGCGTGTGCTCCGCAACGGGAGAGGCCACAGCAGTGAGAGGCCCGCGTACAGCAAAAAAAAAAAAAAAAAAA